>NC_133666.1:570997486-571336667 GCF_037893015.1 Macrotis lagotis
ACCAGAGCTTAATAGAAAATTTGGACTTCAAACAGGAGATTCAAGAGACACATAAAAAGGTAAAAAAAAGGGTAAATTAAAAAAAAAAAACTGCCATCCAATAAGATGAAATTGGCAATATCACTAACTGGGAGAAAGATTCTCATAACTCTTGAAAATTGTAACTCTTCTTAGAGAAAATATACTTTGGCAGAAGAAATGAACACTCATGACTTTTCTATGACTCTGATAGAATGATTTAAAAGAAATATCTCCTTAAAAAGGGGTATAGTAAAGAGACGGGAGGATGGAGGAGACTGAATGGAGCAAATCATATTGCATAAAGAGGTACAAAGGACCTACTGCAATAGAGGGGAAGAATGGAAGAAGGAAGAACTGCCTGAATCTTACTCTAATCATATTTAGCTTAAAGTTAACATGCATAAATTTACATAAAAGGGGAAAGCAGAGGGGTGGAAGCAGAGGAATTAACAGAAGGAAGGGAAGGAAGAAGGGGCAAAGGGAAAAGGCAAAAAGGGGTCAATCACACTGAAGGTGGTGGTATTCAGATTCAAAATACTGGGAAATATGGATAAAGTGAAATAAGGGAAAAATACAATCAGAGGGAAGATAGCATGCAGGGCAATAAAGAGTTATTAATTATAACTTTGAATGAGAATGGGAAGAACTCTTCCATAAAACATAAGCAAAAAACAGACTAGATTAAAAACCAGGATTCTACAATATGCTGATTATAAGAAACTCATTTGAAGCAGAGACATATATAGAGTAAAGGTAAAAGGTTGGAGCAAAATATATTTTGCTTCAGCTGAAGTGAAAAGAGCAGGGGAAGCAATCCTTATCTCAGACAAAGTGGTGGCAAAAATAGAGCTCATTAAAAGAAATAAGGAAGGAAACTATATTCTCCTAAAAGGTAGCATATACAATGATGTAATTTCAGTACTAAATATGAATGCACCAAGTGATAAAGCATCCAGATTCTTAGAGGAGAAGTTGAATGAGTTACAGGAAGACATAGACAAAATTCTACTGGTGTGAGACCTCAACCTCCCACTCTCAGATTTAGATAAATCTAACCATAAAATAAACAAGGAGGAAGTTAAGGAGGTAAATAGGTAGTTAGGAAAACCTAGATATAATAGACCTTTGTAGAAAATTGAAAGGTGATTGAAAGGAATATAATTTTTTTTCTGTAGTACATGGCACTTACACAAAAGCTTACCATATACTAAGGCATAAAAATCTAATAATCAAATGCAGAAAGACAGAATTAGTGAATACATACTTCTCAGATCATAATGCAATAAAAATTATATACAATAATGAGCCAGGGAGAGATAAGCCTAAAACTAATTGGAAACTAAATGACATCATTTTAAAGAATGAATGGATTAAACAAATTATAGAAAGAATTAATTATTTTATCCTACATAATGACGATAATGAGACAACATACCAGAACTTATGGGATACAACCAAGGCAGTTGTCAGGGGATATATTATATCTTTAAAAACTTACATAAATAAATTAGAGAAAGAATAAATCTGTGAACCAAACAGGCAACTAAAAAAATAAAGAACACATTTAAAAACCCCCAAATTAAACAAAAAATTAGAAGTTCTAAAATTAATGGAGAAATTTATGAAATTGAAAGTGAGAAAACTATTGAACTAATAAATAAAACCAAGAGTTGATTTTATGAAAAAAATTGATAAACTTCTGGTTAATTTGATTTTAAAAAAAGAAAGAAAACCAAATTGCTATTATCCTATATGAAAAAGGTGAATTCACCAATGAAGAGGAAAGTAAGGCAATAATTTAGAATTATTTTACCCAATTGTATGCCAATAAATTTGTTAATCTATGTGAAATGGATAATTATTTTAAAAAATATATAGCCCAGATTATATGAAGAGGAAATTAAATACCTAAATAATGCTATCTCAGAAAAAGAAAACAACAAGCCATTATTGAACTCTTTAAGAAAATATCACCAGAGCCAGATGGATTCACAAATGAATTCTATCAAACATTTAGGGAACAACTGGTTCCACTTCTATATAAACTCTTTGAAAAAATAGGTGAAGATAGAACTCTGCCCAACTCTTTCTATGGCACCAATATGGTGCTGATACCCAAATTAGGAAGAGTCAAAACAGATCTATCTCCCTGATGAATATAGATGCAAAAATCTTAAATAAAATCTTAGCAAAATGATTACAGCCAATTATCATCAGGATGATACACTAAGAACAAGCAAGATTTATCCCAGGAATGCAGGGTTGGTTCAATATTAGGAAAACAGTTAGTATAATTAATTATATCAATAACAAACCTTTCAGAAATCATATGGTTATATCAATAGATGCTCAAAAAGCTTTAGACAAAATACAGTACCCATACTACCAAGAACACTAGAGAGCATAGGAATAAATGGATTGTTCCTTAGAATAATAAGCGGTATCCAAATGAAACCTTCAACAAGCATTCTATGCAATGCAGATAGGCTAGAGGCATTCCCAATAAGATCAGGGGTAATATAAAGATGCCCATTATCACCACTACTACTATTCCATATTGTATTATAAATGCTACCTTTAGCAATAAGAGAAGAAAAAGAAATTGAAGGAATTAGAATTGGGAAGGAAGAGACAACACTCTCACTCTTTGTAGATGACATGATGGTACCCCGAGAGAATCCCCAAAAATCATCTGAAAAACTACTAGAAATATTTAGCAAGCTTAGTAAAGTTGCAGGATATAAAATAAACCATTGCAAATCCTCAACATTTCCATATATGACTAGCAAGATTCAACAGCAAGAGCTAGAAAGAGAAATCCCATTCAAAGTAACTTCAGACTCATCCAACCTTTCTGGTGAGCAATTTGGAAGTATGCCCAAGGGCAACAAAAATGTGGTACCCTTGGATCCAACAATACCACTAATGAGTCTGTACCCTGAAGAGGTCATGAAAAAGGGTAAAAACATAACTTGTACAAAAATATTCATATCAGCTCTATTTGTGGTGGCAAAGAATTGGAAATGAAGGGAATGTCCATCATTTGGGGAATGGTTGAACAAATTTGGTATATGTACATTATGAAACACTACTGTTCTATTAGAAACCAGGAGAGATGGGAATTCAGGGAAGCCTGGAAGGATTTGCATGAACTGATGCTGAGCGAAATGAGCAGAACCAGAAGAATATTGGACATCCTAACAGTAACATGGGGGTGATGACCAAGCTTAATCGACTTCTTCATTCAATTAGTGCAGAAATCAGGCACAATTTTGAGGTATATACAATGGAGAATGCTATCTATCTCCAAGAGAAAGAATTATTGAGTTTGAATGAAGACCAAAGACTATTACCTTTAATTTAGAAAAAAAAAAGTTATCTTAATATATAATTTTGCTATCTCTCATACTTCATTTTTCTTCCTTTAGGATATGATTTCTTTCTTATCACATTCAACTTGGGTTGAAAACAATGTAAAAACTAATAGACTGGGGCGGCTAGGTGGCAAAGTGGATAAAGCACCAGCCCTGGAGTCAGGAGTACCTGGGTTCAAATCCGGTCTCAGACACTTAATAATTACCTAGCTGTGTGGCCTTGGGCAAGCCACTTAACCCCATTTGCCTTGAAAAAAAAAACCCCCAAAAACAAAAAACTAATAGACTTCTTTCTGCAGGGGGTTGCAGGGAGGGAGGGAAGCTAGATTAGGGGAAAAATTGTAAAATCCAAAATAAATAAATAACTTTAAAATAAAACAAAGTAACTTCAGACAATATAAAATACTTAGGAGTCTACCTGACAAGGCAGAATCATAATCTTTTTGAAAATAATTACAAAACACTCTCACACAAACAAAATCAGATTTAAATAACTGGGAAAATATCAACTGCTCATAGATGGGCCAGGCTAATATAATAAAAATGACAATTATACTTAAATTAAACTACTTATTTAGTGATCTACCAATCAAAATTCCAAAAAATTAGTTTAATGAGTTAGAACAAAATTGTAAGTAAATTCATGTGGAGGAATAAAAAGTCAAGAATTTCCAGGGATTCAATGTAAAAAAAAAGTGCAAAAGAAGGTGGCTTAGCCCTAGGAGACCTAAAATTATATTAAAGAGCATCTAGAGTAGTGGATCAGTGGAACAGACTAGGTGTAAAAGAGATAGCAGGAAATAATTATAGTAATCTGCTCTTTGATAAACCCCAAAAGTCCTGCTTATGGGATAAAAATTCTCTTTTCAATAAAATTTGTTGGGAAAATTGGAAGTTAGTATGGCACAAACTTGGATTAGACCAACATCTCACACCCTATACCAAGATAAGATCAAATGGGTACAGGATTTAGACATAAAAGATAATATTATAAGAAAACTAGGAGATCAAGGAACAGTTTACCTGTCAGATCTATGGAAAGGGAAGTAGTTTATAACCAAGGAAGAGATGGAAAACATCATTAAAAAACAAAGTAGATGATTTTGATTACATTAAATTAAACAATTTTTGCACAAACAAAACCACTGTAACAAGAGCAAAAGAATTTTTACCACTAATATTTCTGACAAAGGACTCATTTCTAAAATTATGTAGAAAAACTGAGTCAAATTTATAAAAAATCAAGTCATTCCTCAATTGACAAATGGCCAAAGGATATGCAGGTGCAATTTACAGATGAGGAAATCAAAGCAATCCATAGTCATATGAAATATTGCTCTAAATCTTTACTGATTAGAGAAATGCATACCACCTCATACCTCTCAGACTGGCCAATGTGACCAGAAAGAACAATGATGAATGTTGGAAGGGATATGGGAAATCTGGGTCACTAATACACTGTTGGTATAGCTTTGAACTTATCCAACCTTTCTGGGGAGCAATTTGGAATTATGCCCAAAGGGCAACAAAAATGTGCATACCCTTTGATTCAGCAATACCACTACGGAGTCTATGCACTGAAGAGCTGATGAAAAAGAGTAAAAACATCACTTGTGCAAAAATGTTTATAGCATCCCTGTTTGTGGTGGCAAAGAATTGGACATCAAGTGAATGCCCATCAATTGGGGAATAGCTGAACAAATTTTGGTATATGTACATTATGAAACACTATTGTTCTATTAGAAACCAGGAGGGATGGGAATTCAGAGCAGCCTGGAAGGATTTGCTTGAACTGATCCTGAGCAAGTTGAGCAGAACTGGAAAAACATTGTATGCCATAACAACATGGGCTTGATGATCAACCTTAATAAACTTGCTCATTTCACCAGTGCAACAATCAGAGGTAATTTGGGGATATCTGCAATGGAGAATACCATCTGTATGCAGAGAAAGATTTGTGGAGTTTGAATAAAGAATAAAGACTATTACCTGTATTTTTTTTTTTTTTTTTAGTTTTTGCAAGGCAGTGGGGTTGTGGCTTGCCCAAGGCCACACAGCTAGGTAATTATTAAGTGTCTGAGGCCAGATTTGAACACAGGTACTCTTGACTCCAGGGCCGGTGCTCTATCCACTGCGCCACCTAGCTGCCCCCAACCTCTATTTTTTTTTAAAAGTTATCTTATTATGTAATTTTGCTATCTCTTATACTTTATTTTTCCCCTTAAGGATATGATTTCTCTCTCAATACATTCAATTTGGATAAATGTATAGCATAGAAACAATATAATGAATCTCAGACTGCCTTCTGTGGGGGGTGGGGAAGGGAAATGAGATTAAGGAGGAAATTGTAAAATTAAAAAATGAAATAAATTTAAAAACAAAATCTTGAGTGGCTAAACTTTTTCCCAAAGCTACTATTTATTCACTGTATTTACCTCCATTTTATTCCCCCCATCTCCCTTTGTTCTATTTTCTCTTCTTTCACCTTGTTCCTCCTCAAAAATGATTTGCATCTGACTACCCCCTCCCACAATCTTCCTTCCTTTCTACCACCTACCCTCCCCACCCCTTTCTCTCATCCCTTTCCTCTAAATGCTTTCCTTTTGGGTAAGAGATTTCTATACCCAGTTGAGTGTGTATAATTTCCTATCTGAGACAATTCTGATGACTGTAAGACTCATTCATTCCCCCTCAACACTCATCTTTTTCACTCCACTGAAAAAGCTTTGTCTTACCTCTTTTATGTAAAATAATTCTACTTCCCCTTTTCCCTTTCTCCCAGTACATTCTTATCTCATCCATTAACTCCATATTTTAATATATTATCCCTTTAAATGCAACTCCCAACTGTGCCTTGTCTATATAAATGCATATATATATATATATATATATTTCTATGCATATATATATATTTCTATGCATATATATATATATATATTTCTTCTAACTACCCTAATAAATTAGAAAGTTCATTCGAGTTGTCATGTAGGAATGCAAGCAGTTCAACATTATTAAGTTCCTTATGATTTGCCTTTCTTGTTTAGCTTTTTATGCTTCATTTGAGTCTTGTACTTGAAGGTAAAATTTTCTGTTCAGTTATGGTCATTTCATCAGGAAAGTTTGAAAATACCCTATTTCATTTTATGTCCATTTTTTCCCCTGAAAGAATATGTTCAGTTTTACTGGGTGACTGTAATTCTTGACTGTTGGACTGCTTACAATATTTTCTCCTTTACCTGGGAGTACTGAAATTTGGCTATAATATTCCTGGCAGCTTTTTTTTGGAATCTTTTTTTTTCAGGTTTTTGCAAGGCAAATGGGGTTAAGTGGCTTGCCCAAGGCCACCCAGCTAGGTAATTATTAAGTGTCTGTGACCAGATTTGAACCCAGATACTCCTGACTGCAGGGCCAGTGCTTTATCCACTGCGCCACCTAGCCGCCCCATGGAATCTTTTTCAGAAGGTGAGAGATAGATTATTTTAATATCTATTTTATCCTCTGCTTTTCAAATATCAGGGCCGTTTCCTTGATAATTTCTTGAAACATGATGTCTTGGCTCTTTTTTTTTTATCATGGCTTTCATTTGGTTCAACAATTTTTATATTCTATTCACTGGATCTGATTTCCAGGTCAGTTTTCTTTCTTCCAACGGGATATTTCACATTTTCAGCCAGACTTTTCATTCTTTTGGTTTTGTTTGATTTTTTCTTTATTTCTCAAAAAGTCATCAGTTTCTCTTGGATCCATTCTATATTTTAAGAAATTATTTTCTTCAGTGAGCTTTTGTACCTTTTCCATTTGACCAGTTGTGCTTTTTAAAATCTTCTTTTTTCCATTTGAGCCCAGTCCGCTTTTTATGATTTTCCTCAGTATTTTTTTGTGTTTCCTTCACTAAATTGCTCTCACTTTTCATGATTTTCCCACATCACTATCATTTGTTTCCCCAATTTTTCCTCTACCTCCCTTACTTGATTTTCAAAATCCTTTAAGAACTCTTCCATGACCTGAGACCAATCCATATTTTTTCTTCTATGTTGAAGCTTTGATTTTGTTATCTTTTTATTAGTATGTATTTTGACCTTCCTTATTACCACAGTAACTGTCTATGGTCAAGATTTTTTCTTCTCTTTTTGCCCTAGTCTATTACTTAATTTTGACTCTTTATTAAAGTGGGACTCTTCTTCCAGGGTAGGTACTTTTGAGTTATTTGGCAGTTGATTTCAGAGATACTTCTAGGGATTTACAAATTTTCAGTTCTTCCAAGATCTCGTGAACTAAGAGGCTGCTCTACTAGCCTGTGCTATGGTCTGTGAGTGTCCATAAACACTGCATTCCTCCCTGGAACTGTGAGGAGAATCCATGCTCCACTGGGGCAGTAAGCTGTATTGTGTTTCTGTTCCTTTTTTCTGAGATTGTTACCCAGGACTGAGACCCAGATCAGAATATGGGCAAAGCATCAGAGCCCTGCCTTAGTAATAGCAAAGAAGTCCCTGTAATCTGTTTCTGATATCCTTACCACCTGTGGGCTGAGAAGCCCAGAAGTAGTTGACTCTGTTGATTCAGAGACTTCCAAGGCCTTTTCCAGGTCTTCTAGGGTCTGATCTATGCAGTTGAGTTCAGCACTGGACTCTTACCCTGGAACAGTAGGCTTCCTACTGACCTTTCAAGTTCTCCTTGGCAATTTCTAGGCTGAGAGGTCTGGAAACTACCATTGCTGCCACTGACCCAGTCACTTGCTACCTGCCTATTCCTGGATTGCTGGGACTCATTTGCTCAGTGCTCCTCTCTGGTGCAAGATTCCCTTCCTGCTGATCTTCCAAGGAAATTGTTTCACTCAGTCTTTTTGTGGGTTCTGCCACTCTAGAGTTTCAGAGTCATTATTTAAAGGTTTTTGGAGTGGTTTGGGGGAGAGTGTGGGAGAGTCCCTACATTAATTCCCCACCATATTCCAGAAACAAATTTTAAGAGAAAAAATTTTATGGAAAAAAATATATAAGCATGAGGAATGAATAAAGAAGAAAGAGGTATAATACTATAAATAAATGCTTTGGATTGAAAAAAGTCACCAGAATAGAGGAACATTTTGATAACATGAGTTGATTTTTTTCAAAATGAGATGAGATCAACTTTAAGAATATCTGTAATGAATTACCAACAAAAAAATGAAGAAAGAGATAAAGGAAAATAAAGAAATTAAAAATTACACATCAACCCTAGAACATAGTCACTTCAAGTCATATTATGTGTGAAGAAATTGAGACTGAAAGGTCATATAACGACAACAAAGGAAAACTACTGACTTCCAAAAATAACATATCCTGCAAGAATGGGCAGACTCCTCAAAGAATGGGAGAAAAACAATAGGCCATTTACAAAATCCCTAGTTTTCAGTCATTTTCAGTGTTTTTAAATTGCCAACTCAATAGAACGTAATGAATCCAGTAAAGTTAAACAAATATATTGGCATGTAGATGGCATATACTGTAAAGGAGAAACAAATCATTATAAGGTGGAGCTATGTTTTCTGCCCTGGATCATAAAGGGAACAAAAAAAAGGGAAAAATTAGGGGTTGATTTTATGAAAGGTGATCAACTAGATAAACAACATATCATGTAGTGAGTACCTATGTACAAGGCACTATGCTACATGATAGACCTACAACTACAAAAAAAGTAATAAAACAATCCTAAAGGACTGAGCCTAAATAGAAGGCGGACAGCACAAATAAGGGTTATTCAAAAAAAAAAAGTGAGGAGACAGGAACAGAGGGAGACTTTAACTATCATTGTTTGTGATCTCATAAAATTACCCCTAAGTTCAAATTACATCCATGAACAGAGAGATATGTGCAACCAAAATACCCAACTCTACATATCTGGATTTACTCTGACTTCTGAACCCTAGTTACTAACTGGCTAATACATTATCATCTCCATATCTTTGCACAGGCTACTCTCATACTTTGTACTCATTCCTCTGCTGTTTAGAATTTTTAGCTTCCTTAAAGGCTCATCTCATGCATATCCTTTTGGTAGAAAGATGACTTTCTTGCTTCTTCCTCACCATTAATGTTTTCACGCTTTCTTCTGACACAGAAGATGATTAACTGTTGAATTAGTAATTACTTTTCTCTTGCTCCTATCCTTCCATAATTTCTCCAAAGGCAATATACTGCATGTTCTAAAAGCTTTTCTTTATTCTTGTAGCATTTCCTGAGAGTACCCATCTTTTACCCTTTGTTCTTAATGCATTTGTGGCCCTACTTTGTTGCTATTCTTTTTTCTCTCTTATGATATTTCTACCAATTCTATGTAATTTACAGGTATTTATAAAACATCTGATTCCATAGAGGAACGTCCAGTCTGAAAGACTTTTCTGATAAGTTGTCTCCAATATACAAATATTCACACATATAAATATAATTATAAATGTAAATATATATATATATATATATAAATATAAAATTTTATAAGGTTATCTGATAGACAAAATAATAGTAATAAATTTGATCAACACTCTTACTACCAATATTGGGGAAAATATAAAACTTAGAGCTAGAATTTGCTTTTACCATGGAGTACATCCAGTACAGTATATAAATTTGATGAGACAGCTGGCATTTTGTCCTAGGTACCTGTACAAAGTGGTCCTACTTTCTACCATGATGTGACTCTGATATCTGCCTCACAACCTTCTGGCAGCCAGGAATTTATAGCTGGTTGGAAGAGAATGCTACCTCAGGACAAAGTGAAGGAGGAGAATAACTGATGGTGGAGTTCACAGGTGGAGGGGGGTAATGGTTAGAGCATTCCCTTTTGGCAATAACTTCATCCTAAATTGAATGCTATTACTTTTGTCATGATTAACTTTTTGCTACCTGTGAAACATCTTTTCTGCTACCTTTGATGATACTATTATACTAAAATTGGGCCCTGTTCAGTCTTTGCAAATGTCTACTTTTACTTTCCAATTCACTCTCTGGAAAATCCCTTTGTTGTTACTAATTCTCCTTGACTCCTTTTTTTTTTTTAATTTGAGATCTCTTCCTTTCACATTTCTTTTATTTTCTGTGATACACTGAACTCTAGTTTTCTCCTAAATATACCCTATTCCTTGGGACCCCCTCCAAAACTTGTTATTCCTTCTCTTGTATCTCCTGATACAGAAGTCAGAAGAAGAAACTGTTTTGATCTTTGCTCCTTATTAACAGTATCACACCAACCTTTTACCATTATCACTCAGCAGCTACCCCATCTCTTTTAAATTTTGCTCCATAATAGGGTGGATGTCAAAGAATTCAAGTTCAAATGACACCTCAAATTTTTAATTCCTCTGTGACTTGGGCAAGTCATTTTAGCTCTGTTTCATCGTCCCTGTCACTGAAATGAGGCTATTGGGATTACATGGACTTTAAATTTCCTTTCAACACTAGATCTTTTATCTAATAATCCTGTTCATATGAATGTTGCTATCACATATATAATTTAGGTCACTCTATTCACACCTCACATCAATTCATTCAGTTCCTAACTCACAATCTTTGCTTGTTTATGTCTGTTCACTATTACAGTAATAACTTTTTCCTTCTGACCTTTGCATTTATGTTATGACATCCCCCAAACTCCCTCTCTTTGCCTAGTTATATCCTTCCTACTCTTTCCAAATCATCTCTTCCATCAAACATTCACTGACCACTCCAGTATTAAATGATTTCTCCCTCTTCACCACTCTTCTGACATTCACTGACATCAAATGAATAGCTATTCATTTGGCAATTAATCATATACGGTCTTATGGCAATTAATCATGAACTGCACAGTGAGCAGGCAGTGGAGGAAAGAGGACAAAGGGAGGAGGCAAGTGAGGTTGGTGCTTGTCCTATGGTGCTCCTCAAAGACATGTGCTGGTTGAAGTTCTTGTCTATATTGCGGCAATTAAGGTGCTAGCAGGGAACTGCTAATTATGATTGTTCACCACCTGGGAGACTAGGAGAATAAAAAATAAGTGTAGGAGAACTCTTTGGTAATTTATAAAAATTGGGTCTTGAATATTTGATGATGATCCATTCTGAATGGATGAAGCAAATTAGTGCTTTTCTAACTAGAAGAGCCATTAAATTACAGAAAATCTTAATGTCCCTAAAAAAGGAGGATGAATGAAATGATACAGTAAATGCCCACAAATAAGGTCATAGTTGTATTCCTAGCACAACTAATCAAGAAGCATGAGAATACCATGTGTCCATTGCTCCTTCTACTACTGTGTACGATATAATTAAAAAGCACAGAGGAAACCCTTTTTACTTCCCAGCTTAGCAGGATGGAAGGTAAAATTCCCCAGAGGAAACCAAGGTGAATAATATTATGAGCAGGTAGAAAAGAATGCAAACCAAGGTCATAAGACTAAAGAGACCGGAGAGTAGAGGACAGAGCAGGAAGAATAAAGTATAAAACTCCTGGATGTCCTAATAGCCCTTTTCTGTTTAGGTCTTTTTTAAATTTAAATTTAATTTTTATTTTTATCAATTTTGTATATTTTATTATTAAATTTATTTATTTATTTATTCTCATCTATATGTACATGCATATTTCCAAGTTACAAAATTTCTTTCCACCCTCCTTTCCTCCCTCCCTCCTCTCAATAGGGAACAGTCAGGACAGCATTTTACATATGTATTTTGTTACACATGTTTACAAATTAGTAATTTTTAGCATGAGAAATTAGGATTAAAGGAAAGAGCTACATAAAAGATCATTTCTATAAAGTTCATCAGATTCAGAAGGATTTATTTTTTTCTGTGTGGTTCTAATATACCTTTAAGCTATTAAAGTTTACAACTGTGATAAGACTTCTAGATATTCGTACACAGATTTAAATTATTAAGCTTTGCAATACCCTGTATATAAAACAGGCATGAGGTTCTTCCAGAAAAAGTGTATCTTAGATTTTAGAAAAAAAGAAGTTTCTCATGTTCTGTGGAGAAATGATGAGAATTCACAAATTCCACTGAAATTATTGTTATCCCATTCAAGACCTGAGGAAAAGAAAAGAAATTTTATTGAATATCTTGCTGAGAGGTATGAAGGTAGCATGTGGTGACTTAATCTGAATCATCAATTGATAATTTTATTCAAAGAGTGAAAATTTTGTCTGTAATAGAGAGTCTCAAAAACTTTTTAAATTCCAAAACCACTATTCACTTCTTAAGATACATGTGGGAGGCAAGATCAAGTAACTAGAAGAACCTGAAAGTATCTCCAAGGGAGCTGAAAATCTGGTGAGGAAACAGAAGAAACATAAATAGTATTTTCATTATTGCTGACAAATGAATCTCAAAATGTTAGAATATTAGAAGAAAAAAATTATATGTGATATGAATTTCTAGCTAAGCAGATAGATTGGAGAATGACTTTGGTTTTATAAATCAAAGAAGTTTTCAAAAGAAAGATAGTCTTAGGAACAGAGTGTATCCAAGGATGGTCATAAATAATTTATTTGCCTAGAGAATTGATTATCTCATTAAGAGAGCATTAACCTTAAAAGTGAGGGGGAAGATAAGTGTTGAGATAGAATCTTCTTGGTGTAGGTGTTACAATTGCTAACACAGACCATTATCAATCCGCAACTGCTCATTCTTCTAATTCTTGCCAGTATAATCTCCATGCATAATCCATTGATGATTTGTCTGATTTGGAAGAGCAATTTCTCTAATTCTTTTAATATCTTGGGAACTACAAAATAATACCTATTTTTCTCTTATTCTTAGATTCTGATTAAACCACTTGGCTTTCTTTTTAAAAATATTATTTTATTTTTTATTTATAAAATAAAACAAGCATTTTTAGAACAGTAGAATAATAAAAAGATGATTGTGTATGAAACTGCAAATTATACATAACCTTTAATTTCTTTTAAACATATAACAAATTTATTATATAATTTACTTTTTTTCTCTTTTTTTCTTCCCTCCCCAGCCCCAGCCTTAGAGATGCCTACCATTAGGCACAAATATGTTTATATCTGTAAAACCTTTCTATAAAATACTTTTTTTTATAAATTAATTTTCTGGAAGCAACTGGCTTCTTCCTTCATAGGTCCTTTGTAGTTAATTTGGGTATTTAAAATAGTAAAAATGACATAGTAGTTCAAAATTGTTTTTAAAACAATATTGCTATTATCATATACAATATTCTCTTGGTTTTGCTTAGTTTTTCATTATTCCTTGCAAAACTTCCATGTTTTACTAAAATCATTCAACTTGTCAATTCTAATAACACATTAGTATTCCAACATGATCATATACCACATTTGGGAATCCCCCAGTTTTTTGCTACCACAAAGAAAGTTGCAGGCAGCTAGATGGTGCAGTGAAGAGCACTGGCCCTGGAGTCAGGAGGTCCTGAGTTCAAATCCTACCTCAGCCTCTTATTGCATGCTCCAAGTGTATGCATTCAACCCCTGCAATCAGGGATAAGGTTCAGCTCTGTCTGATACCCTCTCACTAACAGTTCCTCTCAATGGGTAAGTCACTTAACTTTATTTGCCTCAGATTTTTATCTGTAAAAGAAACCAGAGAAAGAAATGGCAAACTACTTGAGTATCTTTGTCAAGAAAACTCTATGGAGAATCATGGAGAGTCAGATATGACTGAAACAACTCTACAGCAACAATTTAAGTAAGCTCTCATATCAATTCTAAATTTACTTCTTTTTAATTTCTATCTAATTTCTAAGTTCTTCTCTATGAGATCAAACTAGAATAATCATTTTCAACTTGAAAATTCTTCACTCACTAAAATGTTAAGTATCATCTTTTTTGCTCATCCTCCTTCCCTGTACATATTTTTTCTTAGCTAAACATTCCCACTTCCTTCAACTATACCTCATACAATATATATATATATACATATATATATATATAATCAAGGTCATTTACTTCATGATTGTCCCTTTCTTGACATTTTATAGCTTATTAGTGTCCTTTCTAAATTGTAGTGCCTTGAATTGAACAGTTTTCCAGATGAAGTCTAACTAGGGAAGAAACAAATATTACCTCTTTATTTTTACCTCTTTATCTGAAGGAAGTAGGAGAACTAGGAGACAATAGTATAGAAGGAAAGAATTTCAGACATGGATAATAACTGGTGTAAAAAAACACGGAATTGGGAGTGTCCTGTTCTAGGAATACCAAGAAGGCCAGGGTCACTGAATGGAAATTTTTAAAAACCATGTAAGAAAACTGGGAAAGGAAGGAATCAAGTTGAGAGGGACTTTAAATGCCAAACTAATAATTTTATATTTTATCTTATATATAATAACAAGTAGAGATTGGTATTTATTGAGTAATGTGGTGGAAAGATCAGAATCACTCTATGAAAATCATTTTGGCTATTAGTGAAGAGTGGACTGGAGAGGGGAAAAATTTGACGAAGGAAAGTGAAATAGAAGACTATTGCCAAAGATGAAAAGAACCTTTACTAAGGTAATGGTTATGTGAAAGTAAAGTACATATTTGTGAAATATGAAAATGGAAATAAAAGTTTAGCAACATAATGACTATGTGGAATATATGCAAGAGAGAAGATGAGAATAACACCTAAATTATAAACCTTGATGACTTGGTAGAAGATAATGCTGTAACCTTATTATAGAAGTATGGAAACTGAGGTGGAAGATTTGGGAGAGAGGTAAGGTGTTTTGTTTTATATTTTTTTGGCATGTTGAATCTGAGATGTCTATAGGGTATCCTGTTCAGTATGTCTGTGAGCAGTTAGTGATGTGAACCTGGAACTCAGGAGAAAAATTAGGATTGGGTATATGAATATGATAATCATTTACATAAAGATGACATTGAAATCATGAAATCTGATAAAAATACCAAGAGAGAAGAAAAGAGAGTCCAGGGTACAATCTTGTGGGATATCCAAAGTTAGTAGCAATGAACTGAATGAAGAACCATAAAAGGAAACTTAAGGGACGTGAGATGGAAGGAGAACTAGGAGAAGATAAGTTCAGGAAAATGTAGAAAGGTTATAATGTCCAGGAAAAGGGTGTGATCAACAGAATCATATACTACAAGATTCTGATATACCAACCTATTTGCTCTTCCATTCTCCTATTTTCTATCCCCCCCCCATTTTAATACTTTTATATAGACTATCCCAAATTGCTATTTCTCTGCCCTTCTGCCTTTCCTTTAAGATTCAGCAAAGGCAACGCTTCCTCCAGGAGGCCATTCTAGATCCCACTAAAAGATAAATGACATCTCCTCTAAGGCTAACTCCTGTATATTGCATATACTTATTTATATATGTTGCTTTCTCCTTAGAATATAAGCTCCTTAAGTGCAGGATACAGGGGATATTTTTTCATTTTCTTTGTATCCCTCTTGCTTATTTTAGTTATATGTATATCAAAAGTGCTTAAACAATGCTAATTGCTTGAATGATATAAGTTAAACTGACAAATTTTAATAATGTACTATATAGGTATATTATACATTTTAATTACGATTATTGTTATTTTCTAACTAACTGTTTAACACTAATGTAATTCAGTTATGTCATATGGCTGCAAATAATAGAAAAGCATTGAATAAAAAGGATGGAAACCGTTACCATTGATGACTTCTGTAATAGAAATTGACTAAATATACCAAGAGGTATATCTACATAGCTAGCTACTATGATTTTCATAAAATATGATATAAAATTATATATAAATGTATATTGTCCAGCCAGTATCTTTCTGGTCATACACTGAGTTAAGAATGTACTGGGAAGGGGCGGCTAGGTGACACAGTGAATAGAGCACCGGTCTTGGAGTCAGGAGTTCCTGGGTTCAAATCTGACCTCAGACACTTAATAATTACCTACCTGGATGGCCTTGGGCAAGCCACTTAACTCCATTTGCCTTGCAAAAAAAAAAAAAGAATGTACTGGGAAGAGAAGAGAAGAGAAGCATATATGTAGGTATGTGTATAGATAGATGATATAGATATAGATATAGATATAGATATAGACGTAGACATAGACATAGACATAGATATAGATATATCTATAGATATACATATATCTATAGATATACATATATATATGTTTATAAATATATAGATCAATCATTTATAACAAATGTATTATGATATATGTTTACACTTGTGTGTTTACATAATATGTCATGTACATTCTATATTATGTTGTGTCATGTCATATAATTTATGGTAGCAACATTATTACATGTAGACCACATAATTTACACACAAGTAAGAAGTTGCACATAAAAAGAAATGTAATATACTTATACACAAATTGTACATACATGCATTATATCCATATACAGGCATTTAATTTCATATTTCTCTAGGAGGATATCATATTCTGAGAAATGTACATTTATTGAGAGACCATATTGTAGAAGAGAGAGCTGAATTTGAAGCTTAGAAGATCTATCTTAAAGTCCTAACTGAAAAATACTTGCTTTTTGACTCTGGCAAGTAACTATGATGCATATTATACATATATATTATGTTATTAATGACCATAATTTGAGATATTTAGTAAGGACATTTTCCTCATCTATAATTCTATGATGCATATTATACATATATATTATGTTATTAATGACCGTAATTTGAGACATTTAGTAAGGACATTTTCCTCATCTATAAATTTCCTAATCTAATGAGTGATCACAGCTATAATCCCAATGTCTATGTTTATTAGCTGTCTTCTATGATGCATATTATAATTGTTCAAAGGTACTTGTGGGGCAGCTAGGTGGCGCAGTGGATAGAGCACCAGCCCTGGAGTCAGGAGTACCTGGGTTCAAATCTGGTCTCAGACACTTAATAATTACCTAGCTATGTGGCCTTGGGCAAGTCACTTAACCCCATTTGCCTTGCAAAAAACTAAAAAAAAGGATACTTGTATAAATCAGTGTTGGTAATACTTTTCAGTCTATTTACCCTATACTGTTTTAGAAAGTATTTGAATAAAAATTTAATTCTAGAGAAATCTAGAAGCATATCATGATCTGAAAAATGTGTGAGAACATTTATTTTTCTCATGTGGACTGTTAAGCCATTTCCTTTTTAATTAATATTGATTTAACTGATGGACTTTGTAGTATTTCTCATATTGATGGAATTTACTATAATGCCATGTGTGAATACATGAATTGGGAAAACCTCATTATTTATAGTAATTTTTTTTCTGTGTATCTGGTTTCTACTCAAGGCACCTTCTATAATAATGAGTACAACTTAAATGAACACATTTCTTCCAGATTTATAATTTCTTTGAAGACATTGCTCGGTCAAATAAAAGATTTTTTCAGTACTCATCTTCTATATTTTCATCACATGCATGAAAGACATCTTGACAGTAGAGGTCTTTTAACATTTTGTTCTAGGAAGTTAAGTACTTATTAAAACTCAACAAATAATACATAATCTCATCAAGATGCCTGAGGGAGTTATTGGGTCTAAGTGCAATTTAACTTTGTTTCCAAAAACAAGATATACATAAGACAAAGACAAGAAATAAAGAAAAGAACGGACATTAATACTATGCAGAAAATCAGCAGAGGGTCTGAACAAATGAGTTGAAGAAAAAATTATTTAAAATACAATGAAAATTGTAGAGCCTATATTAGATTGCTTTCTATCAAGGAAGAAAGCAAGGAAGGGAGAAAAATGTATTTAAAAACCTGAAAAAAAAAAGAAATGATTGTTGAAAACTAACATTGTATGTAGTAGGAAAATAAATAAACAAATATTTAAAATTTTAAAATATAGTTAAGTTAAATAAAATACTTATGTAAACAAAATACAATAAGATAAAAGGATGCTACCAACATTTTCTCAGAAGATAGAGTACCTTCAATTTGAGACCTGGAAATGGGATTGGAATAACTGCAAAAGTTGTTTTATAAATCTGATTTTTTTACTACAAATCATAAGAAAAATCAGAGCTTCTAAAGATATAAAAATGCTGATGGAAAGAGTAGTGAAAAAAGGAATTAAATATTTTGTCATACAATAGAACTTTCTGTCATAAAATCCTTCTCTATTATAAAATGATGATGATGATGATTTTGAGTTGGCATTTATATAGATCCTATTACATGCCAAGTACTAATTAACTAACCTTTTTATAAATATTATCTCATTTGATGCTAATAGCAACCTGTGAGGTGGGTGCTACTGCTAAATTTATTTTTTATTTGAGGAAACTGAGAGACACAGTAAAAGTGACTTGTCCAGGATCACGTAGTTAGTAAGTATCTCAGTCTGAATTTGAATGCATGTCTCCCTAAGGAAGCCTAGTGCTATCTTGATACATTATATAAAGTGCTGGATCTGGGATCAATAGCATCTACTTTGTAGGATAACTGTAAGCATCAGATGAGATAATATTTGCAAAAAAGCACCTAGAACAGTGCCTCTTCCCATCCCCTACCCCCTCCTAACTCATTGCCTCAAAAAATCATGAAGATTACAATGAAAGGCTAGATTAGTAGAATGTGAACTTCTTAGATTCTATTGCAAGGAAAATATAGTGTATGACTAATAACTTACTAATTCTATTTTCTGAGAACTGTTCAAGCTAGAGTAATTTAAATTATATGTTAACTTTTTTATAAATTTAAATTAAATTATTGCTAATACATTAAAACAATAGGAATTAAATTATTATTAAATTAGGAATAATATATATATATATATATATAGTTGTTATTATTAATGGTAATGTATGTATGTATGAGTGTGTGATGTGTTCAAGGATGACAAAATCTCTGGTGTGAGGACTACTGACTCCTTTTCAGAGCTTTTTCTACCTTTGGTGTATACCTCATCCACCTAATTCTCATCTGTATCTCCAAGAACCTGTAGCACAAGCAGTAGCCACACACCCCAGTAAACTGTTTTGGTTGAGGGGTTGAAGGTAATCAAGGGGTCTCAAACAACCATGAAGGTGGTTAAAATAGGAAAACACCCTGCCACCATCATCAGTGTCTATACTCATCATGACAAACCCTGATGAGATCAAAGAAAAATTTTTATGAAGACCTAGCAACCCTTATCATAATTGTGCCAAAAAATGACTAGCTTAAAATTCTAGATATATCTTTACCAGCAGGATATTCATCTGCTTCTAATAAGGTAGTATTTATTTCTATCAAAAGTAAATCTTAGAGAGAATCTTGGTTCAGTAAAAAGGCAGATGAAATTCAGATTTATCCTGAATTTATCCAAAGTACTTTTATGATATCCTGAAGGTTATTTATGGACCAAAAAAAACTATGGTGTATCTTATCTGCTCAGTGATGATAGTGCAATGCTGACTAGTGATAGGGATCCTAGAAATCCTGGATCCTAGAGAGATGGGTTGAACCTTTCCATTATATTCTTCACAGACCATCATCAGTCATTGCTAAAGCCATTGGTTATTTACTTCAAGTTGAAGTCAATCCATCCCTAGCTGAAGTTCAAACTGAAGAAGCGGTTTTGAATGCCATTAGGTTTCTTTAATTTGTCAAAACACTTAATGTTGATTTTATTCCAAATGAGATTTTCAAAGTGGGGGGTGTATTGCTCATAAAAAATTTGATGAAAATTTTCTGGGTTATATGTTATGAGAAGATTGTTTTTCCCTTAGAAGTTCAAGGATGGGCAGCTAGGTGGCGTAGTGGATAAAGCACCGGCCTTGGAGTCAGGAGTATCTGGGTCCAAATCAGGTCTCAGACACTTAATAATTACCTAGCTGTGTGGCCCTGGGCAAGCCACTTAACCCCATTTGCCTTACAAAAAAAAAAAAAACCTTAAAAAAAAAGAAGTTCAAGGATGCTTCTGTTATTCATTTCTGTGAAGATAAAGGGAATAGATTGCCTTGTGGCAGTCACAAGGGAGTTTCTCCCTTAGTCATTGCTAGTAAAAGTCTTGCAGGGTCCTCCTTAATAGGCTTATCCTTGGCCTGGAAAATGGTCACTGACTTGAAAGTCAATGTGGCATCAAAAAGGGAGGAGAAAATGTTGGTATGATATTGACTGTCTGTCAACTCCAAGAGAAATGTCAGAGACAGAACAGAAATTTGTACATGATGTTTGTAGATCTGACCTAGGTCTTTGATACTATCAGTTGTGAGGGCTTTTGAAAAATTATGTAAAAATTTGGTGGTGCAGAAAAGTTTCTTTTTATTGTATGTCAATTTTATGACAGTATGTTTGCCTGGATTCTGGATAGTTGATGCACATTTTGCAGGCATCAATGGTGTGAAATAAGGCTCTATGCTTGCTCCCATGTTTTTTAGCATGTCTTCAATCATGTTGTCAAATGCCTTCAATGAGGACAAATATGGCACCAATGTCAACTACCACGGTGATGTTAATTTTAACTTGAAAAGGTTACAAGACAAGACCAAAGTAAAAGGAGTGTTAATGCATGTTTTTTTGTTTGCAGATGACTATTCTAAATGCTTCTGAAACCGAGATGCAACAAAATATGAATCGATACTCTGCTGCTGATGTTAATTTTCACCTAACAATTAATACCAAGAAAAGATAGATGCTCCTTCAGTCAGTACCACAACATCCATATGTGGATCCACTGACTATATCAAAAAAAAAAGAAGTTTTGAATACTATGTATAAATTTGTTTACTTTGGCAGTATACTTTTCAGGGAGATACACATTGATAATGAGGTTAACACTTGCATGGTCAGAGCTAACTTAGATTTGGGAGGCTCTGAGGGAAAGCGTGAGAGAGAGAGAAAATATTAAACTATCACCAAACTGAACATCTATAGAGTTGTTGTATTGGCCTCATTGTTGTACATCTGTGGAACTTGGAAAGTATAACAGCACAATTCCAGTAAATTGAATCCTTCCATTTAAAATCTATTTAAGAAGATTCTGAAGTTTACCTAGCAGAATAATTCCTTTCTCAAACTAAACAGTCAAGCATTCAGACATTACAACAGAGAGCACGACTACAATGGACTGACTACATTGTTCAAATGCCAAAGATATACGGGCGAAAAGACTATTTTAAGGAAAACTTACACAGGTCGAAAACTCACAGAAAAAGTGATACAAGGACAATCTCAAAGTTCTTTTTAAGAACTTTGTAGTTGATTGTGCAACATGGGAGACACAGGCACAGGACTGCCCAGTCTGGCCTGTCTTCACCAGAAAGGGTGTTGTGCTCTACAAGCAAAGCAGACTTTAAGTAGCTCAAATCAAAAGGTAAGATGATCAAGTTTAGAAAATCTACTCCACATGTTCAAATGGACTATTTGTGTCAGACCTGGGATAGAGCATTCCAAGTTCATATTGATCTAATCAACTGCAACTGATCAGAAAGACTGAAACCATATAATGATGTCATTTTGGTCCTCTTTGAGAAAGGACAACAATCAACCATGTATGTATATGTGTATGTACATATACATGTATGCATATAATTATAAAATACACACATTAGATGAAAGAATAGAAAAAAATCCAATTTCAGAAAAAAATAATTTGAACTATCCCTAAGCAAGCTCCCAAAGGTTTAAAAATAATCAGATAAATTTAACAGTAGCCATTAAAAATTCAAAAAATAATTATAATATTGCAAAATACTATTGAGGAAAAAAGGAACAGAAGGGATGCTGTCAAATTCCCTCTATGATACAAACATATTCTTGAAACCTAAACTTAGGAGAAAGAAAAAGCAATACAAAAAGCATACATAAAAATATGTATAAATCTATAGACCAATATCCCAGGTGAACATAAATGCAAACATATTGCATTAACAAGAGGCCATAATAATTTAATAAATATATAATATATTTAAAATAGTATAAACTATGGCCAGGTGATGTTTGCTAGGAATACACATATTAGCTTTGATATTAGAACAAAATAAACATAACAAAAATGGTCAAAACCCCCCAAATTTATCAATAAATTAATAAAAAAATTTTTAATAACCTACCCAATTCATTTCTGCTAAAAATGAATAAGAATAAATTAACCTTTTCTGATATAAGTTTTATCTATTTAAAACTGAAACCCACAATCATATGTAATGACAAAATGCTACAAGCCCTTTTCAAGTTCAAGGACAACACAAGAATATTCATAATCAGTATTAACTAGAATTATTTAATATAACTCTGGGAAATCTAACAAGATCAATGCAATAATAAAAAGAAACTGAGAGAATAAGCAAAGGTAAAAGTAAAATAAAATTATTTGGAATTATCTTGGGTTACTGTATTGTGGAGAAAAGCTTTGTCATTCATAATTGATCATCACACAAGTTACTGTTATTGAGTATAAAATTATCCTGCCTTTGCTCACTTCACTTTGCACCAGTTCATATAAGTCTTTCCAGGTTTTTCTGAAATCTGTCTGCTTATCATTTCCTATGGAAAAATAGCATTCTATTCCATTCATATGCAACAATTTGTTTAGTCCTTTCCCAACTGATGGGCATCCCCTCAAATTCCAATTCTTTACCATCACAAAAAAGAGATGCTATGAATAATTTTGGACATTTAAGTTCTTTTCTCCTTTTATGATCTCTCTTGGATACAAATCCTAATTGGGGGTACTACTAGATAAAAGGGGTATGCAGCTTGATTGTCCTTTGGATATTGTTACAAATTGCTGTTTTAATTTGACTAGCTCTCATGGTTTCAATGATCAGTTGTATGCACATAATTTTCATATCTATTTTTCCAAATTTCAAGCAAGCTCTTAAACATTTCTAAAGGATATCCTGGAGATAATTTGCATTCATTCAACATGTTCAAAACTGAAGTGCATTTTGGGATATGATGTAAGAAGCCAGAAATTCATTTTTTTATTGCCAATTAAGCTTAATTTTGCAAGATATATTATTTAAGGAAGCACATTAATATTTGTTTCTTTACAATAACTTATCCCAATTTCTCCTATATTTTAATGTTGTGAAATACAGATAGATTTTCTTCAGCATATTAAGTTTTTAATCTTTATGAATGCATTATTGTCTGATATAGAAAGACAAAGAATAAAGACAATCAGACTATGGTAGTAGTTCAAGTATGAAATAATAAGGAAATGCATAAGGATAGGTTCGATAAGATAAGGGAATGTATAAGACAGATGTTTTGATGACTTCCTAGGCAAAGCCAATATGGTGGAGAGAAGATAGGAAGCACCTTGAGGTTTTTTTCAATTTCCCTCAGAAATAACTTTAAATGAAGTCTCTAAACAGACTCTAAAGCAACAGAACTCATGAAAAGACAGAATGAAACAAATGTTCATCTCAAGATATCTTGGGGGAACTTCAGGAAAGTCAGTCTCACTTGGATAAAAAGGGAGTGCAGCCCAATGTAGGCAGGGACTGGGAAGCCAAGGAGAGGTCATAGGCACAGCACAGACCCCAGGTCATAGGGCAATAAAATAGCAGCAGGCCAGCAGTGAGGACCCCAACCCATCATAGAACACATTCTACTAGTCCCAAATATGCCAGTGCAACAGGGAGATCTGGATTGGATCACATTAACAGGGAGCAAACCATCAGCACTTGAGACCCCCATGTGGAAAACCAGTGACTACATACCTGACTCCCAGCACATAACACTTGGAATACCCCCCTATACTCCAGGACCAGAGTTCAAATTTCAAAATTAGCAAAAACAAGCAAACAAAAAATAACAACAACAAAAAAAACCAAAAACAAAACAAAACAAAAAGAACCCTAACTATAGAAAGCTACTATGACAGGGAAGAACAAAACCATGACAAAATGGCTACATGTGAAGCATCAAAGTGGATTATTGGCTTCAAATCCAAAAAGTTCTATTGGAAGAATTCAAAAAGAATTTTAAAAGCCAAATAAGCCAAATATGAGAATAAGTGATGAAAGAACTGAGAGTCATGCAGGAGAATTATGAAAAACTGGAAAAGCAAGGGAATACCTTTAAAAGTAGAATTAGACAAATGGAAAAGGAGATATAAATGCTAACTAAAGAAAATAAATTCTTAAAAATTAGAATTGGGCAAATGGATAATGAATGACTCTATATAATACAAAAAGAATACATGAAACAAAATCAAAAGACAGGAAAAATTAAAGAAAATATGATGTGCCCCATAGGAAAAATGACTTTCCTAGAAAAAAATATCCAGGAGAGATGATTTAAGAATAATTGAACTATTTGAAAACCATGAATAAAAAAAAAAGAACATGGACAATATTTTGCTGTAAATTATCAAGGAAACTGCCGAATATCCTAGAACAAGAGTATAAAATAGTTCTTGAAAGAATCCATCTAAAGGAGAAAATACTGCAAGCAGCTGAAAAGAAACAACTCCCATATCAAGGAACTATATTCAGTATTATGCAGGACTTAGCAGCTTCAACATTAATTGATCAGATGACCTGGAATATGATATTCTGAAGAGCAAAGAAGCTTGGATTACAACCAAAATTTAAGTACCCTGCAAAATTCAGCCTATTATTGCACAGAAAAGGATGGACATTCAACAAAAACGGGGACTGTCAAAGTCCCTAGAAGTGAGCAGAAAATTTGATCTTCAAGCTCAAGAGTCAAGAGATGCAAAAAAAAAAAAAGATATAAAGAAAGAAAAATATATCAGTCAATAAACTGTTTACATCCTTCTATAGGAAGAGAGTACTCATTATTCTATCTAATATCTATCTGATTATATCTATCTAATAGAACAGTAGGAAGTAGTATACTTAGTGAGGATAAGTTGATTGTGATATGATGATATTAAAAAATTAGAGATTTTTTAAAGGATTATATTAGGAGATAAAGAGGGGATAGAAAAGGGCAAATCACATCATTGGAAGCAGCAAAAAAGTAATTATTATAATAGGGGAATAAAGGGAACATGTAAGCATTGAATGAATACTATTCTCAATAGATTGAGTACAAAGAGGAAAGAAAATAAACTTCCAATTGAGTTTAGTTTATCTAATCTACAAGAAAATAGGAGGGGGAAAGGGGAAAGAAAGAGGAAGGGCTTTTGGGCAGAAGGGAGGGCAAAAGTAGGAGTAAAATGGGAAAGAAAAAGTGGAAGATTGATAGAAAGGAGGGCAGATTGAAGAAGATGGTCATCAAAAGCAACATACTTGTGAGGTAGGAAAGCATGACTCTTGAGTGGAAAAAAATAATGTATAAGTGGAAAAATAGTATGGAAAGAAATACAGAATTAATAATTATAACAGTGAATTTGAATGAGATGAACACTCCCATGAAATGGAAAAAGATAGCAGGGTGGATTAAAAAACAGAATCCTACAATATGTTGTTTTCAAGAAATACACTTGAAGCAGACATAGAGTAAAGGTGAAAGTGCAGACCAGAATATATTATGCTATATCTGAAGTAAAAAACAAAAAGCAAAAAAAGCTTTAGCAATCCTGACCTAACTCAAACAAAAGCAAAAGTAGTTATAATTAAGAGATTAAAAAAAACTGTATCTTGTTAAATAAAATATTTAAATAACCCCATTTCAGAAAAAGAAATTGTAAAAGTCATCAATAACCTCCCTAAGAAAAAAAATCTTCAAGGACAAATGAATTTATCAGAGAGTACTTTATTTTGCTTGTTTTTGCTAGACAATGGGGTTAAGTGACTTGTCCAAGGTCACACAGCAAAGTAAGTAGAAAGAGCCTGAGGTCATATTTGAACTCAGGTCCTCCTGACTCCAGGA
Source organism: Macrotis lagotis (assembly GCF_037893015.1). NCBI lineage: Eukaryota > Metazoa > Chordata > Mammalia > Peramelemorphia > Peramelidae > Macrotis > Macrotis lagotis. The sequence goes on from NC_133666.1 coordinate 571,023,604, forward strand.
CCAGTTCCTTATCCACTGCACCACCAAACTGCCCTACAAGTGAATTCTATAAAATATTTAAAGAACAATTAATTCCAATTCTATAAAAAATTATTTGAAAAAACAAGTGGAGTCCTACCAAATTCCTTTTATAACATAAACATGGTGCTGATAACCTAAATCAGAGTTAAAATCAAGAAAGAAAATTACAAACTACTTTCCCTAATGAATACTGAAACAAAAAAAGGTTAAATAAAATATTAGAAAAGAATTATGGCTAGTTATCACCAGAATTATACACTATGGCTAGGTGGAATTTATACCATAAAAGCAGCATGATTCAATATTAGGAAAACTTTCAACATAATTGACCATATCAACAAAACTTTCATAAATATGATTATTTTCAACAGTTGCTAAAAGTTTTTAACAAAATGCAGCTTCAATTTCCATTAAAAGCATTAGAAAGTATAAGAATAAATAAATTTTCTTTAAGATGATAAACAGGGGGTGGCTAGGTGGTGCAGTGGATAGAGCACTAGCCTTGGAGTCAGGAGTACCTGAGTTCAAATCCGACCTCAGACACTTAATAATTACCTAGCCGTGTGGCCTTGGGCAAGCCACGTAACCCCAATGCCTTGAAAAATCTAAAAAAAGTAAAATAAAATAAAATAAAAATAAAAATAAAATGATAAACAGTTTCTATTTGAAACCATCAGGAATCATCATAGGCAATGAGAATAAACTAGAAACTTTCTCAATAAGATCAGGGGTTATCACTACTATTATTCATTATTATTCAAATCTAACAATAGGATATTTTTGATTTCACAACATGATAATAATAAGAAATTAAAAGAATTAGACTAGGTAATGAAATTCTATAGAATCCACTCAAATAAAATCATCAGTATTTTTACACATTATCAACAAAACTCAACATCAAAAAATAGAAAGACAAATTCTATTCCTTACTTTCCAAACTATTCATAGCAGCTCTTTTTGTAGTGGTAAGGAATTGGAAATTGAGGAAATGCCCATCATTTGGAAAATGGCTAAACAAGTTATGGCACATGAATACTATAGAATATTATTATTCTATAAGAGACCATTAATGGACAGACTCTAGAGGAGCATGGAATGACTTACATTATCTGATGCTTAGGGAAGGGAGCAGGACCAATACAAAAATGCACATATTAACAACATTGTGAGATGATTAACCTTGATGGAAGCAGCTCCTCTCAGCAGTTCAGAGTTAGGATAACCCTATTAGACCATCTATGAACAATGTTATCCCCATCCAGAGGAAGAAAAACAAAACAAAACAAAGCAAAACAAAACAAAACAAAAAACCTTCAGAATCTGATGAACACTTTATAAAAATTATCTTTTATATATATCTCTTTCCCTTAATCCTAATTCCTCATACTGCAAATGATTAATATGTAAAGATGTTTATCAAAAATATGCTATGTACAATGCTAACCTAACTGTTTGCCACTCAGGGGAGGGGGGGGTGGGAAGGGATGGTTGAAGGAAATCTTGAAACTTAAAAACATACATGTGCATATAGATAAAAAAAGAATAAGAATAAGAATAATAAATAAAAAAGATAAATTCCATTCAAAATTGTAATTAGCTTTAAAAAACATAAAAAATTCTACTTCCAAGACAAATCCAGTTATTATATGAATATAATTACATAGCACTTTTCACAAAAATAAAGTCAAATCTAAACAACTGGAAAGATATCAGTAATTCATGGGTAGGCCAAATCAATATAATAAAAATGATAATTTAACCTAAATTAAATTACTTATTTAGTGCCTCATCAATCAAACTATCAAAAAATTGTATTGAGCTAGAAAAAAAATAACTAAATTTATCTGGTAGAAAAAAAGATCAAGGATATCAAGGGAATTCTTGAAAAGAAATTACAAAGGAAGGTAGTCTACCTATACTGGATCCAAAACTTTATTATAAAGCAGCAGTCATCAAAAACTATTTGGCACTGGCTAAGAAATAGTCTGATGGATAAGTGGAATAGGTTAGGTTCACAAAACACAGAGGTAAATGAATAGACTAATCTACAGTTTGATATATCCAAAGATTCCATATTCTGGTATAAGAACTCATTATTTGACAAAAATCTTCTGGGAAGACTGGGAAATGGTATGGAAGAAACTAGGCTTAGAAGAACATCTCACTTCTTATACCAAAATAAGACCAAAACGAGTTCATTATTTAGATATAGAAGGGGCTGCCATAAGTCAGTTAAAATAGCAAGGATTGTTTATCTGTCAGATTTGTGGAGAGAAGAGATAGAGAACATTATGAAATACAAAACATATTTTTGATTGCAATAAATTGAAAAGTTTTTGTACAAACCAATACAAGCAAGATAAGAAGGAAAGCAAAAAACTGGAAAACAATTTTTATAGCCAGTGTTTCTGATAAAGGCCTTATTTCTAAAATATTGAAAGAATTGAGTCAAATGTATAAGAATGAACATCATTCCCCAATTAATAAATTATCAAAGGATATGAACAGATTTTAGATTTAAAATTATTTTATAGTCACATAAAAAACACTCTAAATTATTACTGATGAGAGAAATACAAATTCAAACAACTTTAAGGTACCACCTCACACCTATCAGATTGGCTAATATGACAAAAAGGTGAAATGCTAAATGTTGGAGAGGTTTGGGAAAATTGGGACAACAATGCACTGGTGGTGGCATTATAAAATTATCAAACTATTCTTAAGAGCAATTTTGAACTAATCCCAAAGTGTAATAAAACTGTGCATAGTCTTTGATTCAGCAGTACCACTTAGTCTCTATCCCCAAGAGGTCACAAAAGTGAAAAAGAACCCCATATATGCAAGAATGTTCATAGTATCTCAGCAGCTCTTTTTGTGGTGGAAAATGATTACAAATTGAGGGAATGCATATCAGTTAAGAAATGGCTAAACAAGTTGTGGTATATGATTGTGATAGAGTATTATTACCCTATGAAAAACAATAAATAGTCAGATTTCATAAAAACCAGAAAAGTCTGACATAAACTGTTGAATGATGTGAGCAGAACCAAGAGAATAAATCCAACTGAGCAGTAACATTATGAAATGATCAACTAAAATGGACTTAGAACTTCTCAGAAATTCAGAAATTAAAGACAGTTCTAAAAGCTTGGTGTTATAAAATGTTATCCACCTCCTGCAAAAGAACTTTGAAATCTCAGTGCAGATTAAAAAATACTATTTTCACCTTTTTAATTTTGTTTTCTTTTTTTGCTTTTCCCTTCTCATGGTTTTTTTTTTATTTTTGTTCTGATTCTGCTATCCCAACAAAACTAATAGGGAAATATGTACAATATGATTGTTCACATATAGTCTAAAACAGATTACTTGCTTTCCTAGGGTATGTGAAAGAGAAAACTTTATAAAAACAAATATTGGAAATTATCTCTACATTCCAGTGGGAAAATAAATACATGAGACAGATGTTGCAATGTTAGAAATGACAAGATTTGGCTACCAATGATCAAAAACTTGAGAAATATTGAGAAATATGTGATGATTTGACATAGCAAGCCCAGTGTTGCTCTTGACAGTAACAGGAAAGCAGGAAAGAAATAAAGGAAGGTTTGAAGGGGCCAAAAGAGAGAAAAATTCAATTTTGTCCATATTGAAGAGAAGCTGTCTCTAAGACATCCATTCTAAGATGCCTTAGTTCTTGTCCTTCATTATCTAAGAAGCACGGAATGATACCACAATATTTGAGACAAATTACAGTGTGTCTGACTGTGGCTGATCAGAACAATATGAGCTCAGAATGCACTACCACAGGTTGAGCACAACCATGTGAATTCTGTGATGCTTTGCAGTTCATCTCAGTGTCTGGTATCTTCTCCTGACAGGTGATCTTCAGAATCTTCCTAAGACAATTTAAATGGAAGTGATTTAGTTTCCTGATATGGCACTGGTAGACTGTCCAGGTTTCACAGACATATAGCAAAAAGGTCAGCACAATGGCTCTATAGAACTTCAGTTTGATAATTAGTCTAATAGCTCTTCTGTCCCACACTTTCTTTCGGGGGCCTCCCAAATACTGAGTTAGCTTTGACAATGCATGTGTCAGCTTTATCATTAATGTGTACCTCCCTGGAAAGAATACTACCAAGGTAAGTGAACTTGTCCCCAGTACTCAAAACTTGTCCTTTTGCTGTAATTGATGTTTCCACATATGGATGGTGTGGTGCTGGCTAATGGAGTACCTGTGTTTTCTTGATGTCAATTGTCAGACCAGAATTATCACAAGTAGCAGAGAATTGATCCATACTTTATTACATCTCAGCTTCAGAAGTGGCATTGGTTACATAATCCTCTGTAAACAGAAGATCATGGACAAACACTCCCTCTACTTTGGTCTTGGCTTGTAGCTTTTTCAAGTTGAAGAATTTGCATCAGTACAGTGCCTGACCTTGAGGTCATATTCATCTTCAATAAGGGGTTTTGATAACATGGCTGAAAATATCATGCTAAAAAGCATGGGAGCAAGGACAAATAGTTGTTTCACTCCTTTGGTGACTGGGAAATCTCAAGAGCATTGTCCACTCTTCAGAACCTGGGCATGCGTGCTATCATGAAATTGACATATAATACTTATGAATTTCTCCAGACAGCCAAGGTTTGACATAACTTTTCATAAACACTCACAACTGATGGTATCAAAGGTCTTAGTCAGATCTACAAATGTTGAATACAGACCTCTGTTCTGTTCCTGGCACACTCCTGGTGTTGTTGGGCAACAAACATGATACTAACTGTTTCTCCACCCTTTCTGAAGCCACACTGGCTCTCAGAGGGGGTGATCATCTCTCAGGGGAGGGATGAGCCTATTGAGAAGGACCCTGGCAAGATTGACAATATTGACTAAAAGAAAAATACCCCTGTAATTGTCACAGGACAATCTTTTCATTTTACTTTTATAGAGATGGACAAAGGAGGCATCTTTGAATTCTTGGGAATGACCTCTTTGTGCCAAATAACCTGGAAAATAATGGACCCCCCACCTTGTAGATCTCTGTTGGAATATAATCAACTTCAGGTAATTTACCACTTGAAAGAAGCCTAATGGCATTCAAAAACCTCTTTTTTCAGTTGCAACTTCAACTAGGGACTGATTGACTTCACCTTGAGGTAAATGATCAATGACTTCTGCATTTGATTGATGATGGTCTGTTAAGAACACTATGGAAGTGTTCAGCCCATCTCTCTAGGATCATGTCCCTATCATTAATCAATGTGGATCCATCAGCATTGAGTAGTTGAGATGCACCATAAGTCTTTGGCCCATTAATAGCCTTCAGGGCTACATAAGAATGTGAATATTTACCTTGCAAAGGATGAGTCTGAGATCAGTGCAGCACTCTGCACCACACATTGCCTTTGTCACTTCTACATCCTGTCTGTCTCTTATCCTTATGATCACATAATCTATTAGATGCAATATTTGCTTCAAAGGTGTAACCAGGAAGTTTTATTGAGTTTAGGTAAATGGAAGACAATGCTTATGAGGAGAAGGTCATGAGATGAGACCATTGCTGTTGTTTTCAAATCCATTCCTTCCAAGAAGTTCCTGCCATGTTTGGTAATCTGAGCCTACTCTAGCATTAAAGTGACCCAAAAATTTAAGCTTGTTCTCTTTCTGTACATAGATGATAAGGTACTCGAAGTCTTTGTAAATCTTTTTCTTTAACTTCATCAGTCTTCACCATGATGGGATCAAAGGCACTGATGATGGTGGCATGATGTTTTTCTGGAAGTAGCAATCTCATTGTCATGAGCTGATTGTTTATTCCTTTTTAATAGGAATTCAAGAACATTGACTAGATTAGTTTTGATTGCAAAACCTACCCCAATCAAAATAAGGTCAAAATAGGTACAGGATTTAGACATAGTGATACCATAGATAAATTAATAGAACAAAAATCTGCCTATTTATGGAAAAGGGATAAATTTATGTCCAAACAAGAATTAAAGCACATTATAAACTCCAAAATGAATGATTTTGACTATATTAAATTAAAAAGGTTTTGCACTATTAAAATCAATGCTACCAAAATTAGAAGGAAAGCAGAAAGCAGGAAAACAATCTTCACAACTAGGGGTTCTGATAAAGGTCTCATTTGTAAAATATATAGAGAATTATATCAAATCTCTAAGATCACAAATAATTCCCCAATTGGTTGATGGAGCACCTGTGTTTTGTTGATGTTAATTGTCAGACCAAAATTAGCACAAGTAGAAGAGAATTGATCCATATTTTATTTCATCTCAGCTTCAGAAGCTGCATTGGGTACACAATCCTTTGTAAACAGAAGATCATGCACCAAATTCCCTCTACTTTGGTCTTGGCTTGTAACCTTTTCAAGTTGAAGAATTTGCATCAGTACAGTACAAAAAAGGATATGAACATACATCTTTCAAATGAAGGAATTAAAGCTGTATATAATCATTTGAAAAAATGCTCCAAATCACTATTGATTAGAGAAATGTAAATTAAAAATCAATGAGGAACTATTTCACAACTATTAGATTAGCCAAGATGAGGAAAAGAAAAGATGATCAATACTGGAGAAGCTGTGGAAGGATTGGGACATTGATGCATTGCTGGTGGAGTTGTGAATGGATTCAACCTTTCTGGAGAGCAATATGGAACTATGCAAGAATAATAAAATTGCTCATACTCTGTGACCCAGCAATGCCAATTCTAGGTCTATATCCAGAAGGAATTATAAAAAAAATGGGAAAATTCCTACATGTTCCAAAATATTCATAGCAGTTCTGTTTGTGGTGGCAAAGAATTGGAAATTGAGGGGATACCCATCAATTGGGGAATGGCTAAACAAGTTATAGTATATGAATACTATGTAATACCATTGTTCTATAAAAATCCACAAATGGTTGGACTCTAGAGAAGCATTGAATGACTTATGGGATATGATGCTAAGAGAAGGGAATAGAACCAGAACAATGTACAGATCAACAACATTATGAGATGAACTACCTTGATAGAAGCAGCTCCTCTGGATAGTCCAAAGAGCTAGAAAACTCTATTAGACTGGCTATGGAGTATGTTATCACCATCCAGAGGATAAAAAAAGTAAAACAAAGAAACCACGCAAAAAATACAAACCTTCTGAATCTGACGAACTTTATAAAAATTATCTCTTATGTATCTCTTTCCCTTAATCCTAATTCTCCATGCCAAAAATTACTAATTTGTAAACATGTCTATCAAAATATGTATTAAAATTCTAACCTGACTGTTTCCTGCTCAGGGCAGGGGGATGGGAAGGCAGGGTGCAGGAAAATTTTGTAACTTAGAAATAAGCATGTGCATATGGATGAAAACAAATAAATTTGTTTAAAAAAATAATAATTTAAAAAATTTTAAAAACCTGCCCCAGCCTGATGGCATTCCCCTTCACTGCAGACACTCCAGAAAAAATGTGTATCCAGCTCTGATTTCGTGAGCTGGCCTTCATTTGCAAGTCTTATTTCTCTCAGGGATGCTAATTGAATATGATACCTGCTGAGTTCCCCCAAAACAAGAGTTGTTCATCTTTTAGGCTTAATGGATCTTGCATTGTCTATGAGTATGCAGAGGTTCCATGTTCTTTATTGCTCCCCAGAATGGTTGGATCACTTCACTACTCCACCAACAATGAATTAATGTTCCAATCATCCCACAGTCTCTTCCACATTCATCACTGTTCCCTTTTTTGTCATCTTAAGAAATTCTCAATTCAGGGCAGCTAGATGGCACAGTGGTTAGCGAAGGGACCCTGGAGTCAGGAGGACATGAATTCAAATCTGCTCTCAAATATTTAATACTTGCTTAGCTATGTGATGTTGGGCAAGTTACTTAACCCCATAGCCTTGCAAAAAAGAAAAAGAAAAAAGAAAAAAATCTTAATTCATGCATTGCTCTTTGAAGCATTCTGGAAATTCTTTTAGTTGTTGCTCTTAGGAGTTCATTGGTAAACTGCCACATATGAAGAAGAAAGAAGATAGCTGTGTGACCTTGGGAAAGTCATTTAACCCCATTGCCTTATATAAATAAAAATTTGTTTTTAAAAATTTTGCATTAAAAAATATTACTTTGAGGGGGTGGCTAGGTGGTGCAGTGGATAAAGCACAGGCCCTGGAGTCAGGAGTACCTGGATTCAAATCCAGTCTCAGACACTTAATAATTACCTAGCTGTGTGGCCTTGGGCAAGCCACTTAACCCCTGGTTGACTTGAAAAAAAATATTACTTTGACAGCTAAAAGAAGCATGAATTGGAGGTGAAGGGGTAAAGAAGCAGGAAGACCAATTAGGACACTACTACAATAATCTAGGCAATTTTTGAGAAGTCCTTATCTAGAATGGTAACAAGATGAGTAAAGAGAAAGGGATGTATATAAGTAACAACTTCTTTAGAGTATGGAATCAAAGATGACTAGAGTACATCTTTTTGAAAATGTCCTGAAGTCAAGAAGTAATATAACATTAAGCAGAGGAAAAAGATTAGGACTGGTATGCATAAGAAGACTTGCAAATCATCTGTTTAGAATGGATCATTGAACTTGAGAGCTAACACTAATACCTAGAAATTTTTGAGAAAAAAGAACCCAGGATGCCTGGACAGAGTTCAGAGTATTACCAGAATGTAAAGGACAGGTCACAAATATTGGTTGCGTAAAGGAGACTGAGGAATGACCAGACTGATAAGAGGGAAAACAGAAGGGAAGAAAATTATGGAATCCACAGAGATTAGAGTATTTAGAAGAGTCTGATCAATAGTGTCAAATGTTGTACAGAGATGAAGAATGAGGAATCAGAGCAGGCATATTTGACAATTAAAAGATCATTTGTAACTGTGGAAGGAACCGTTTCTTGTGAGTGATAAGGGAAAAAGTAAACTGGAAAAGATCAAGAAGTGATTGAGATGAAAATAGGTATAGGTAACAAAAACAGAAAATTTTTTCTTAGAATTTGGCTGGGAAAAATAGAAGAAATTTAGTATGATATCTGGAGTGGTCAAGTGAGTCAGTTTTTTTTTAATTTTTCTCTTGTTTTAGGAGGAGGAGAAATATTAGGTGTACTTGAAGAAAGCAAGAAGAAACCAATATATATTAAAATCCAAGAAAAGAGTAAGGTTGAATGATTGAGGAAGACTGGAGGAAGGGACTTCAGACAGAAATTGTTTTGTCAGACATTTTAGAGAAGATACCTATTTAATCACACTGAGCTCCTTCTAAAGGAATTTGATTATTCACTATTTCCCTTTAGAAAATAATATATATATATTTGATTTCTTTCCATCTATTTTCCTTTAGAATTAATTAAACTAAAGATGTGATAATTCATATATACAGATGTATATTTATTTATATATATATATATATATATATATATATATATATATATATATATGCCTTTATCATTGATTGTTGAAGATTTTTCAAAGGCATTCAGTAAGGGAGGGTGTTTTGTGAAGGAGAACTGCCATTTGCCCCTACTACATTAAAACTCTCAGTCATTTCCTTTTCACAAGTTAAACAATGACCCAGATGGCAGGCTATAAATGATATAGTCCCTGTTGCAGCATCTGTTTCCTTGACAAACTCATTAAGTGATTGCTTAGGCACCTTTACTAGTGCCTATAGGTCTCCCATGTCATTATGCTGATGATAACAGATCTGAACTCTTGTGTCCTTCTTCTTAGCCATTATCCTTGATTGATTTTGTTTTTTTAGATTTTTTTGTATAGCTCACTATTTTCTTAATAAATTTTCTCTCATTTGACTCCTGTAACTCTGCATTCAAGAATATTTGTGGTATTTAGGAATGTGCTGAAAGCTCCTCTCAGCCAACTGCTTTATCTTTTAGATGAGGATACTGAGGCATGGAGAAATTCAATGATTTTTCTCAATTGATTTAAATAGCTTGTGACAATACCAAGAATAGTTTTTCCCTGTGTTCCCTGATTTGCAGCTCAGAGGTTTTTTTTGCTGCTACATTATGCTCATGTAGTTGATTCATTTGATAAATGAAATTATTTCACCTTGAAAGGTAGCAGGGTATAATGGTTAGAGAAGTATTTGTAGAGTCAAAAAGACACGTATATCTCTGTCATTTCATAAAAATTGATCAATGTCCTTCTGATTTTCCTATATAAAGTATGAAACAAACATAAACTTAAAAAAATTTAAAAGCATTACTCTGCAACTTTAAAACTACTATTATATTTTGAGTGATTCCTCTATCCTCAAAATTAATTTTCTACAATATTATTCACTACTTCAAATATTATATATATATATATGTATTTTCTTCTTTAAAAGTAAATTGAAAAAAGAGTAAAGCACTAGATTTGTAATTTATTGGTATAGGAATTTCAAGATGAAGACACTCCTCCCAGTGCAGGTTTTCACTTTCTTTGAAATTTGCAATCTTAGAAAGTGGCCTAGACCATTGAAGGTTAAGTCACATACAGTCAGTATGGCAGATGATACATTTGAGCTCTAGTTTTCCTCGGACTAAGACTAGTTTTCTTACCTGTACCATAACATTTGTCTGGTAAAAAAAAACATAAACATCTCTTTAAAAAATCCTTAAAATCCTTTTATATACTGAAGAATTTGATATAGAAGAACAAATGCTTTTATGGTATTTTCTGTTTTTGTTTAACTTTTATTCTCAGTATTTTAAAATGCTGTTTGAACAGAGTTCAGAAACAATGATTTGAAAAAAATACAGTTATGATCTTGATATCAAGTAAAAATATATATCTTACAGTTCAGATCACAGAGAGATAGAAAATTAGTCATTATTACTTGGATTCATAATGCACTAATTGCAGTTTCAGCACTTGTAGTGTGAACAAGTTTCTCAAATGCTGAATCTGAAAACCTGATCTCATAGAGTAAGATATAGAAAGAATAACAAATTTTGTGGGGGAGAGATATTTTTTTTTTGTCTTCCATAATACCAAAACTATCTTCCTGTTCAGGCTTATTTCCCAAGTCATTGAATGGCAAGTATGCTCATATATCATTTTATGAAATATTTTGTAGTGAGGACATATTTGTTTGAAGCCAGTGGTTTAAATAGCAACTTATTTTTTATTTGCTTGGCAGTCTAATATAACACTCCTCACTGATTCCTTTAGCTGTTGCATTGGTCATACAAAATATGAACCTATATGAATGCTGTTATTGTACACTAAAACTAATTTATTCCCCCCTGAGTATTTTTTATACATTTTATTGGTTGCTTCATATACATGTGGTATGCACATGATAATGCTATAATTTGTAGAGAAAGCTGCAAAGTCAGAGAACAAGCTTTTCTTTATTCTGGTTTAAGAATTCTTTCCTCAAAGTATCTATATACAATATAGAGATATTGTTCTAACAAGTCAGAGAAGAAAAGATCTAGGAATCACTTTCCATTTGTTTTCCCTGATTTCAATTAGTATCACAGTTCAAGGGGAGAAAAAAACCTTTCAACTACAGAGACATGTTTATACCAATTTTTTTTTATCCTCATGTATCATTAGGGTTGTGTTAAAAGAAATCTTGTTTGGGTCTTACCTCATTGATAAAGCAAACTCAGGGAATAAGATGAATTGAACTTGTGTGTAGTGCAACAAAGAAAGAGTGTGGGCCCGGGCACAAAATCTAAATAACAACTTGCTTTTATAGTCATGAGCAAATAATTTCAATATAAAGAAAGAAAATCCTGAAAAAAAAAGGAGAGGGAGTTATTAGCAGGGTCAAGATGATGGAGAAATGTTAAGAACTTCTCTAAGTTCTCCCGAGTTTCCCTCAGAAAACACATTTATCAACTTCTAAACAAATTCTGAAACAATAGGACCCACAAAAGAAGAGAGTAGAACATTTTCCAGCCTAAGGTCTCTGGGAAGAACTTCAGAAAAAGTCTGTCTTGATGGGGTAGAGGGGTGCATAGCCCAATGCAGAAAGCAAAGCATAGTGAAGAGAGCTGAAACTAGCCCAGGCAGAGTGAAGAAGCCAACAAGAGGCTATCACTCAGAGCAGAGATATTTGGTCAAGGTTTCTGGGTCTTGGTTCAGCAAGCCAATGGCATAGCAGGGCATCTAGGAAGGCTCCAATACAGGTTACCTGGATGCCTTGTACAGTCTGCACAACTTGATTGGGTGGCTCAGACTAGTAAACAAGTCACTAACATTGTCAATACAGAAGATCTGCAAGGGAGACCTTCCTCTAATACAAAAAGCTTGATACTGCATCCCTATAGCCTAGGAGCAGAGTTCAAAATGAGTAAGAAAAGTGAGAAAAGCTGTGACAGTAGAAAGATACATTTGAGATAAGGAACACTATCTCAGAGGAGGATAACAGAAAAAAAAATACCACATGTGAAGCCCCAGAGGGGAATATTAATTGTCTTCACTCAAAAAAGACCTCTTAGAAGAACTAAAAATCTTGATTTTAAATATCAAGTAGAAAATTTGGGAAAAGAAATGCAACAGAAACTCAACACTTGAAAAAGGAAGCCCAAAAATTGACTAAAGATAATAACTCATTTAAAAATACAAATAGTCGACAAAGAAATTAAGTCTTTAGGATATAGAATTGGGCAAATGGAAAAAAGAAAGCAACTCCCTCAAAATTACAGGTGGGGAAAGGGAGAAAGAAAACCAGGGTCTTTGAAAATATAATTGGGGGGCAGCTAGGTGGCTTGGTGGATAAAGCACTAGCCTTGGAGTCAGGAGTACCTGGGTTCAAATCCGGTCTCAGACATTTAATAATTACTTAGCTGTGTGGCCTTGGGCAAGCCACTTAACCCCATTTGCCTTGCAAAAAAAATAAAACCTAAAAATAAATAAGATTGGGACTTCTGGACAAGATGGCAGAAAGAAGATAAGCACAGTGCTAAAGTCTGCTGATCTTCCCTCGTATATATTATGAAACAAAGCTCTTAACAGAAATCTAATCTACAAAACCCAGAAAGAGAAACTAGGAGAAGATCTACCTCAAGGTTTGTACTCTGGGATCATGGGTGACCTGGGCTCAGAGGTCATACTCTGCCCTGAGATTAGAGTCTAAAAACCTAAAAGCAAGGCAAGCCTGATCTGTCTTGGGGTATGAGCCAACTAAGGAGCAGAGGCATTGGTTGTGGCACTGATGGTCTGGAGCTTACCAGCAGAGCTGGAGGGAGAGTTCCAGTGCTGGAGAGCTGCAGCCATACCTTCATTTCAGCTGACGCCTCTTCCCAGAACAAACACAATCACAGCTCACCTCTGCCCAGGCACAGGTGTGAGCAGCTGACCTCCCTCAGCTGTGAATAGGGAGAGCAATTACCTTGCCATATTGCAAAACCCACCATTGGTCAAAGATAAAAATACTCAACAATTTCATTCACCCCCTCCAGGCTAAGGGAAAGGGCCTCAAATTAAGGTTACAGACACTCCAGAGAAAGCAACCAACGCAGCCTACTGGCCAGCTCACTTAGAGTGACTAAACCTAGTGAGTAAAGCCTCAACACCAAACCTCTGTGAACCAGTCCCTTGCCAACATAAGGTCTTAGGAAAATGAAGAAAGGTCAGTGAAAAGGAGGGTCCATAGGACATTTCCTAGAAGAAAAAGACCCTAACTCAGAGAGACCTCTGAGTTAGAATATAAATCTCTGAGGAGAACATGAACTGGTCTCTAGCACAGAAAGACTTTCTTGAAGAAATCAGGAAGGAGATTAAAAATCAAATGGAAAATTTGGGAGACACAATTAACACCTTGCAACACAAAAACAAATCATTGGAAAATACAATTGGACAAATGCAAAAAGAAAATGATTCTCTCGAAACCTCAAATGGTCAAATGGAAAACTCTTTCAAAAATAGAATTGACAAATTGGAAAAGGAGTTGCAAAAAAGTAAATGAAGACAATTATTCTCTAAAAAAAAGAATTGAGTCTGTGGAAACTAATGACTTCATGAGACAGCAAGGGTCTGTTAAAGAAAACCAAAAATTGAAAAAGTAGAAGAAAATATAAAATACCTCATTAGCAAAAGACTGACATCGAGAAAAGATTGAGAAGGGACAATCTGAGAATTATAGGTCTTCCTGAAAACAATGAAGAGAAAATGCTTGGACTTAATATTACAGGATTTAGTGATGGAAAACTGCCCTGATATCATGGAATCAGAGGGCAAAGTCATTATTGAAAGAATACATTGATACCTTCCAGAAAGAGATCCTAAAATGAAAACACCAAGGAATGTTATGGCCAAATTCCAGAATTATCAGATAAAAGAGAAAATCCTGCAAGCAGCCAGAAAGAAACAATTTAAACACCAAGGAGCCACAGTAGGGATTACATGGGACCTGGCTGCATTAACATTAAGGAATTGAAAGGCCTGGAATGAGATATTCTGAAGAGCAAGGGAGCCTGGAATGCAGACAAAAATCCACTATCCAGTAAAGATGAGCCTCCTCTTCCAAGGGGAAAGATGGGTATTTATTGAAATGGGAGATTGCTAACATTTCCTGATGAAAAGACCAGAGCTTAAGAGAAAATTTGGACATCAAACAGGAGGCTCAAGAGACACATAAAAGGTTAAAAAAGGGGTAAAGGAAAAAAACTGCTATCCAACAGGATGAAACTGACTATATTCCTTCCATAGAGAAAGATTCTCATAACTCTTGAGAACTGTAACTCTATTAGAGAAAATATACATAGCCAGAAGTAATGGATACTCATGACTTTTCTATGCCTCAGAAAGAATGATTTAAAAACAATACTTCCTTAAAAAGGGGGGGGGCGTAAGGAGACAGGAAGATGGAGGAGACTGAATGAGGTAAATATCATTACATTAAGAGGTACAGAAGACCTATTGCAACAGAAGGGAGGAAGGGAAGAGCTGACAACAACCTGAATCTCCCTCTCATCAGACTTGGCTTAAAGTTAACTTACACAAGCACTCAGTTAAAGTTAAGAAACTTATCTTACCTTTCAATTATTGAAAGGGGGAAAAGGGGAGGGAGGGACAGGGAGTGGGAGAAAAAGGAGAACTAATAGAAGGAAGGGAGGGAAGAAGGGGAAAAGGAAAAGGGGAAAGAAAGAGGAAGGGGGGGTTGAGATAGGAGGAAAAACACACTGAAGGTGGCAGTATTCAGAAACAAAATACTGGGGAATATAGATAAAGGGGGAAAGGGGGAAAATATAAACAAAGGGAAGAAAGCTTGGAGGGCAATAAAGAGTTAGTAATTATAACTTTGAATGTGAATGGGGTGAACTTTCCCTTAAAATGTAAGGGAATATCAGAGTGGATTAAAAACCAGAATCTTACAATATGCTGTTTACAATAAACTCATGTGAAGCACAGAGATACATATAGAGTAAAGATAAAAGTTTTGAGCAGAATATATTTTGCTTCAGCTGAAGTGAAAAAAAGCAGGGTCAGCAATCCTTATCTCAAACAAAACAGCTGCAAAAATAGATAGCATTAAGAGATAAGGAAGGAAATTATATCCTCCTAAAAGCTGCTATAGACAATAAAGTAATTTCTATACTAAATATGTATTTATCCAATGGTACAGCATCCAGATTCTTAGAAGAGAAGTTGAAAGAGCTACAGGAATACATGGACAGCAAAATTCTACTAGTGGGAGACCTCAACCTCTGGCTCTCAGATTTAGATAAATTGAATCATAAAATAAACAAGAAGGAAGTTAAGAAGGTAGTAAACCTAGATATAATAGACCTATGGAGAAAATTGAATGGGGATAGAAAGTAATATACTTTTTTTCCTGAAGTACACAGTACTTACACATAAATTGACCATATAAGAGTGATGGATCAGTGAAATACACTAGGTGCAATAGCAGAAAATGATTATAGTAATCTGCTGTTTGATAAACCCAAAGAGTACAGCTATTGGGATAAAAACTCTCTCTTTGATAAAAACTGTTGGGGAAAATTGGAAGTTAGTATGGCAGAAAATTGGATTAGACAAACACCTCACACCCTATACCAAGATATGATCACTGTGGATACAGGATTTAGACATAAAAAATTAGACGTAAAAATATTTTAAGCAAACTTGAAGATCAAGGAGTAGTCTACCTGTCAGGTCTATGGAAAGGGAAGCAGTTTATGACCAAGGAAGAAATGGAGAACATCATTAAAAACAAACTAGATAATTTTGATTGCATTAAATTAAAAAAAACTTTTATACAGACAATACCACTGTAACCAAGATCCAAAGAAATGTAGTAAATTGGGAAACAATTTTTATGACTAGTGTTTCTGACAAAGGAATCATCTCAAAAATAAACAGAGGACTGAGTCAAATTTAAAAAAATACAAGCCATTCCCCAATTGACAAATGATCAAAGGGTATGCAGAGGCAATTTACAGATAAGGAAATCAAAGCAATCCATAGTCATATGAAAAATTGTTTTAACTCCCTAATTATTAGAGAAATGCAAATTAAAACTCTGAGTTACCACCTCACTCCTCTCAGACTTGCCAATATGACTAGAAAGGACAATGATCAATGTCAGAAGGGTTGTGGGAAATTTGGGAAACTAAGACATTGTTGATGGAACTGTGAACTCATCCAACCTTTCTGGAGAGAAATTTGGAATTATGCCCAAAGGGCAACAAAAATATTCATACCCTTTGATCCAGCAATACCACTAATGGGTCTTTACCCTGAAGATACAATAAAAAAGGGTAAAAACATCACTTGTACAAAAATATTTATAGCACCCTTGTTTGTGGTGGCAAATAATTGGAAATTAAGTAAATGTCCTTCATTTAGGGAATGTCTTAAGAAAATGTGGTATATGTATGTAATGGAACACTATTGTTTTATTAGAAATAAGGAGGAATGGGAATTCAGGGAAGCCTGGAATGATTTACATGACTTGATGCTGAGTGAGATGAGCAGAACTAGAAAAACATTGTATAGCCTAACAGCAACATGGGAGTAATGACCAACCTTGATAGACTTGCTCATTCCATCAGTGCAACAATCGGGGATAATTTGGGGTTGTGATGGAGAATGCTATCTGTACCCAGATAAAGGGTGGTGGAGTTTGAACAAAGACCAGACTATTACCTTTAATTTGGGGGGAAAACCATTATCTTGTTATATAATCCTGCCATCTCTTATACTTTACTTTTCTTCCTTAAGGATATAATTTCTCTCTCATCACATTCAACTTAGCTCAATGTATACTTTGCAAACAATGTAAACACTAACAGACTGCCTTCTGTGTGTGTGGGGGGGAAGGAAGAATGGGGAAAAATTGGAAAACTCAAAATAAATAAAATCTTAAAGAAAACAAAAAAAGAATTATCAAAGAAAGGAAGATGGAAAAGAAGATGTGAAAGTTAATTGAAGAAATAATTCCTTGAAAAATTGGGCAAATGGAAACTACTGACTCTATGAGATATCAAGAATGAGTCAAGAAAATTTTTTTAAAAATGAAAAAAAAAGAAGAAAATGTAAAATATTTCTTTGGAATAACAACTGACATGGAAAATAGATTCAGAAGAGATAATTTAAGAATTATTGGACTAACTGAAAATCATGATCAAAAAAAGTACTTGGACAATATCTTTCAAGAAATCAAGAAAAACTGCCCTGATATCCTAGAATTAAAGGGTAGTATATTCATTGAAAAAATCCACCAATTCCTTCCTGAAAAGGATCCCAAAATGAAAGTACCAAGGAATATTGATAGCAAACTCCATAATTATCAAATCAAGGACAAAAAAAATGCAGGCAGTCAAATATCAAGGAGTCATAGTAAGAATCATGCAGGATTTCAAAGATCAACATTAAAGGATTGAAAGATCTGGAATATGTTAATCTGGAAGACAACTGGGCTTCAATTGCTGCAAATGAAATAGGTGATTTGCAGATTTTTTTGGTGAAAAGATCAGAGTTTAAAAATAAATTCTATATCCAAACATGACATGCAAGAGATACATAAAAAGGTAAACAGTAGAAAAGAAAAAGAATGTTATATCCTTATATTGGAAGATGCTATTTATAACTCTTTAGAACTTGATCTCTGTTAGAGAGAGTATATTTAGATATAATGTGTAGGGATGAGATGATTTTGAAGACATAAAAACCATTAAGACATTAAAAAAAGAAGTTTGTACTGGGACAGGAGGAAGGGGGAAGTAAAATGGAGTAAATTATATCACATGAAAAAGCACAAAAAACCTATTTATGGTACAGAAAAAGAAGGGAGGAGGTAAGAATTGCTTGAATCAAACACTCATCAGATTTATGTAAAAGAGATATTAACATATTGATCTGGGTTTAGAAATTTATCTTACTCAACAGGTAATTAGATGGGGGGAGAGGAGGGACTGATAGAAGGAAGGGCAGAAGGGAGGATAAAAAGAGGAAGAGAAATGGGAAAGAAAAGGTAGGAGGCTGATAGAAGGGAGCAGATTGAGGGATGTTTTGGTTCAAAGCAAAATATTCATATGGAAAGATAGGGTGAGAGAAGAGAGAATTGTACAAATAGAGGGAAGATGGGATGGAGGGTAGTACAGATTTAGTTATCATAACTTTGAATGTGAATGAGAATGAATTCTACCATAAAATAGAAGCAGATAGCAAAGTTATTAAAAACCAGAATCCTAAAATGTGTTGTTTGCAGAAAATACATTTGAAACACAAATACATACAGAATAAAGGAAAAAAGACTGGAGCAAAACATTATATTTCAACTGAAGTGAAAAAAAGCAGAGTTAAACAGACAAAACAGAAACAAAAACAGAACTCATTAAAAGGAATAAGTAAAGAAACATTCCCTAAAAGGTACAACAGAAAATGTAGTAATAACATTCACCAAGTGGTATAGCATTCAAATTCTTAGAGAAGAAATTGAATGAATTACTGGAAGACATAGACAGCAAAACTATATTAGTGGGGGAACTCAGTGTGTCTCTGTCTCTCAGAATTAGATATATCTAACTACAAAATAAACAGCAAGGAAGTTAAGGAAGTGAAAAGAATTTTAGAAAAGTTAGATAGGCTAGACCTCAGGAGAAAATTGATGGGGACAGAAAGGCACAAAGCACCTACACAAAAACTGACCATAAAATCTTTACGATCAAATTCAGAAAGGCAAAATTTTTTATTTTATTTATCTTTATTATTGACATTTTATTTTTCCAATTATCTCTCGTGAAATATTTTCAGCATTCATTCACTTGCATATTTATGTGACTCATTCTTCTACCACCCCCCTTCCCACTGTCATTCCCTCACTACAGTCTTATAAAAGTTGTACATGTTCATTTGCATTTAATCTGCTTATATATACATTTTGTTTATGAGAAATTTGGACTAAGAATAAAGGAAGAAAATGGGATAAGAAGGAAAAACATGAGAGAAGTTTTTAAAAAAGTGAACATAATATCCATTCAGATTCTGAGGGTTATGTGTTTTATGTTTTTTTTTTCCTTCCAGATATGGATGGTTTTGTCCATAACAGGTCTCCCAGAGTTGACTTAGATATCTGAACTTCTGAGAGGAGCTGCTTCCGTCATAGTTGATCAACTCACAATGTGGTTGTTAATGTGTATTAATGTTCTCCTGGTTCTGCTCCTTCAAGCATAAGTTCATGTAATTCTTTCCATGCTTCTCTAAAATTCAACCATTCATGATTTCTTATGGAGTAATAGTGCTCCATAACATTAATATACCATAATTTGTTCAGCCATTCCCAAGTTGATGGGTATCTCCTCAATTTCCAATTCTTTGTCACTGCAAAAAATAGCTACTATTAATATCTTTGAACATGCGGGTCTTTTCCCATTTTTTTATGATTTCTTTTGGGTATAGACCTACCATTAATATTGTTGGGTAAAAGAGTATGATTAGTTTTTTTGCTATTTGAGCATAGTTTTTTATTTCTCTCCAGAATGATTGGATTAGTTTACAACTCTACCATTAATGTCTCAATCTTCCCACAACTTCTCCAACATTGATCATTTTCCTTTTTAGTCATCTTGGCCAATGTGCTAGTTATGAGAAGGTATCTCATGGTTTTAAGATAGGCATTTTAAATGCATCCTTTTCAGATCATGATACAGTAGAAATCACATGCAAAAAAAAGGCCAGGGAAAGATAGACTAAAAATTAATTGAAAACTAAATAATCTAATTTTAAAGAATGAGAGGGGATTAAACAAATCATGGAAATAATAATTTCATTCAAGACAAAGACAATAAGGAGATAACAGAGATACCAAAATTTATGGGATACAGTCAAAGCAGTTATTAGGAGAAATTTTATATTTTATATGAATAAAATTTTATATTTTATATGAATAAAATAAAGAGATCAATGAATTGGACATGCAACTAAAAAAACTAGAAAAAATAAATTAAAAATCACCAATTAGAAACCATATTAGAAATATGAAAATCAAAGGAGAGATTAAAAAATTGAAAATAATAAAACTATTTAAAACTATTGAACTAAAACAAAGGATTTTATAGATAAAACTAATAAAATAGGTAATTCTTTGTTAATTTGATTTTAAAAAGAAGGGAAAAAAAATTGCTAATATCAAAAATGAAAAGGGTGAATTCACCACCAATGAAGATGAAATTAAAGTAATAATTAGGAGCTATCTTCCTCAAGTATATAACAATAAATCTGAAAATCTAAGTGAAATTTCTGAATATTTAGAAAATTTTAATTTTCCCAAATTAAGAGAAAAGGAAATAAAATCCTTAACACCATTTCAAAAAAAAGAAATTGAACAAGTCATCAAGAAAAAATATCTATGGCCAGGTGAATTTATAAGTGAATTCTACCAAACATTTAAAGAAAAATTTATTCCAATTCTATATAAACTTTTTTAAAAACATAAACAAAGGAGTTATGCCAAATTTCTTTGATGACACCAATATGATGCTAATACCAAAACTGGGAGTCAAAATAGAGAAAGAAAATTATAGACCAATTTCCCTAATGAATATTGTTGGAAAAATTTTAAACAATATATTAGAAAAGACATTGCAGCAAATTATAGCTAGACTAATGCACTATAATCAGGTGAGATTTACACCAGAAATACAGACTTGGAATGTTAGGGATATTAGGGAGATTATCAGCATAACTGATCATATCAAAACAAAATTTAAAAAAATGATTTTCTCAATATATGATGAAAAAGTTTTTGATAAAATACAACCCCCCCATTCTATTAAAAACATCACAAAACATTGGATTAAATGTAGTTTTCCTTAAGATGATATGCAGTATCTATCTAAGCCATCAACAAACATTATATGTATTGGGGATAAGCTAGAAATATTTCCAATAAAATCAGGGGTGAAAAAAAAGGATGCCTGCCGTCATCACTATTGTTCAATATCATATTAAAAATGTTAGTCTTAGGAATAAGAAATAAACAATAAAAATGGAAGCAATTAGAATAAACAGCAAGGAAACAAAACTCACTCTTTGCAGATGATATATTCAGATGTTATGGTTTGCTCTGAAAACTCTAGAAAATCAACCAAAAAAGCTACTTAAACAATTATCAACTTTACCAATGTTGAAAGATATAAAATTAATCTGCAAAAATCATCAGCATTTCTATATATTACCAACAAAGCACAGAGAAATTCCATTTTAAGTAACTCTAGTCACTATAAAATACTTGGGAGTCTACCTGCCAGTACAAACTCAGAAACTATTTGAAAATAATTACAAAGCACTTTTCACACAATTAAAATCAGATCTAAATAAGTGGTAATAGGTTTTATATATATATATATATATATGTGTGTGTGTATATATATATATATAAAAATAATATATTAAAAATGATAATTCTACCTAAATTAAATTCAATTTATTCAATACATTCATCTTATTCAATTCCATGGCAATCAAACTACCAAAATTATTTATTGATCCAGAAAAATAGTAACAAAATTCATTTGAGGAACAAAGCATCAAGAATTTTAAAGGAATCAATGAAAAAAATGCAAAGGAAGGTGGCTCAGTCATACCAATCTAAAGCTATATTATAAAGCAGCAATCATCAAAAATATATGGTACTGGCTAAGAAATAGAATAGTGGTTCAGTGGAATAAATTAGGTAAAAAAGAAACAGTAGTAAATGACTATATTATTCTACTGTTCAATAAACACAAAGACTTCAGCAGTTGGACTAAGAACTCAACCTTTAACAAAAACTGCTAGGAAAACTGGTAAATAGTATGAGAAAAATCAACATCTCACATGTTATAACAAGGTAGAATAGGTACAGGATTTAGGTATAACATATGATACCATAAGCCAATTAGTAGAACAAAGAATATCTGCTATATATGTGGAGAGGGAAGTTGTTTAGGACCAAACAAGAGTTAAGTATCATTATAAAATGCAAAATGGACAATTTTGAATACATTAAATTGAGAAGGTTTTACTCAGATAAAACCAATGCAATCAAGATTTAAAGAAAAGCACAGAGTTAGGAAAAAAATTTTTACAGTTGGTATTTATGATATAGGACTTATCTAAAATATATAGATAACTGAGTTGAATTTATAAGAATACAAGTCATTTCCCAATTGATAGTCAAAAGATATATATATATATATAAATACAAATACAAATAAAAATAAAATAAAAATAAGTAGATTTCAGATGAATAAATTAAAACTATAGTTATATATGATAAAATTCTCTAAATCATTTTTTGATTACAGAAATGAAAATTAAAATAACTCTAAGGTACCACCTCATACATATCAGATTGGCCAAAATGACAATAAAAAAGAAAATTATCAATGTTGGAGAGGATTTGGGAAAACTGAGATACTAATGCTCTATTAGTGGAATTAGGAACTGATTCAGTCATGGAAAATAATTTGGAACTATGCTCAAAGGGCAATAAAACTGTGCCTCACCTTTTTTTCAGTAATACCATTCTGGATCTATATATCAAACGGATCATAAGAAAGGGGAGAAGATCCACATGTACTAAAATATTTATAACAGCTCTTTTTGTAGTGACAAAGAAAGGGAAATTGAGGGGATACCATCTTTTAGACAATGTCGGAAAAAAAATTGCTGTATATAAATGTGATATTGTACCATTATTCTGTATGGACTCGTGAATGGGTGAGTTTCAGAAAAACCTACCTAGAAAGCCTTACATGAACTGATGCAAAGGGAAGTAAACTGAACCAGGAGGCTATTGTACACATTAACAGCCACATTGTGTGATGATCAACTATGGCAGACCTTGCTCTTCTCAGCAATACAATGATCAAAGACAATTGTAAAGAATTTGTGCTGGAAAATACCATCCACATAGATAGGAAGCACTGTGGAATCTAAATGCTAATCAAAGCATGATACTTTCTATTTTTAAAATTTGTTTTATGCTCCACTATTTTTTCCCCTCTCATGATTTCTTTCCCTTTTGTTCTGATTCTTCTTTCACAACATGACTAATATGGAAATATGTTGATCATCA
This sequence comes from Macrotis lagotis, assembly GCF_037893015.1. Taxonomy (NCBI): domain Eukaryota; kingdom Metazoa; phylum Chordata; class Mammalia; order Peramelemorphia; family Peramelidae; genus Macrotis; species Macrotis lagotis. The sequence continues at coordinate 571,047,163 of NC_133666.1, forward strand.
TTATGTATGAATAACCTATTACCAGTTTTCAAGGAGAGAGTAGAACAAAGAGAGGGGACAGAAAAATGTGGAACTCAAAAATCTTAGCAAAAAATGAATGTTGAAAAACTACTATTTTTACACAATATCCTCTGCTGGTACTAACCGTACTCATGGTACAGCTCAACAAACAGATCTATTCTCAACTGCATCATTCTAATCTCTCTTGCTAGTGTATAATCAATTTGAGTTGGCATTAAAGGCTATAAATCAGGAGTTTAAAATTACTAAAATAAAATGTGTTCTGTGGCCAGGGTTATTAGAAAATTTATAATTCCAAATTTCTTTCAGTGTCATAAAAGTTGAACAAACTTAGTTAAATAAAGTTATAATCCCATATATATCCCTTAAAGTGACAAATCTGTTCATCAGACTGTAAATATAAACTGTCAGGTTCCAAATTAAATAACTAAAGGACTCACCACGAACTAATTTGAAAGGGAAGATTTACATATCACCAAGGTAACCAAGAAATGTCAGAGAAATTTTCTCTTATGCACTTAACTGAGGAAATACCCAAATAAACTTGAGTAGCTTCAAAACTTTCCTTTGTTTTCCACATGAGGAATGTTAAAAAAAGTTATCATCATTACATAAACTAAATTTTGTACTCATGAGATTAATATAAACAGAAAATTTTCAGTTTACCAAAAAGTTGGAGGAATGGACCTCATCCTGAAAAAAAAATAAATAAAAAGGAATAGGGCATACTTCTCTTCCAGGCAAACACAAATGAAACAAAAAGTCAAAGTAATACAATAATGATCATCAATATTAAATAAAAACAAATCTCTTCTAGTAACTTACCCACAAAGTCTATTTAACCAGCACATTTCATTTTGAGCCCCAAGAAATTGTCTGGAAACATCTTTCCTTAGACATTCTGGAATAGACTTTTTTTTTTCAGGACAGTTCTGAAGTGGAATCCTTCAGAGGATTTCTTGTTTCTCTTGTACCATATCATTTGCAGATGTTCCTTGGTAATTCTACTAAAATCTGCCAATAACAAGACTCAGTCCAAATTAGTACAACTTGCTTTAGTACAACAAAATTTTCCTTTCCATTAACTAGTCAATGTGGTTAAAAACTAACTCAGACATTGATAATCTAGCTCTAATCAACAAAAAAGGTATAAAAAAATTCAGAACCCATAATTCATCTGAAACCTAAGAGAATTTCAGTTCTTACATACACTTGCTCTTTCTCTTTACCCAAACTTTCAGCTGATATGACAATGCCATCAGGAATCTGAATGAAGAAATTAAAAAAAATATTTGTAAGTGTCTCACTTGTAAAATGAGAATTTCTACTCCAAAGTAAAAAAAAAAGATTTAAAATTCTATATAATTATTAATATAATTTTGTATGCAAAATACCTATTTCACTTTTAAGAACTTATAAGCGTACTCATAGATTGATTATTATATTTTTCTAATCATATATAATATGTATATGTATATTATATATACCTATTTATAATACAAGTGTCTGTGTGTATTCTAATTTTTAGAGAAAACAGTCTAGTTGTGCTTTTTCAAAGTTTACTACTCCATTAATTTAAGCAAAATCTTTTAGATCTTTTTTCTTATTTTCTTTTCTTATATATATATATATATATATATATATTATATATAAAATAATCCTTATATCATCCTGAAAGAATAAGATACTTCAAGGACTTAATCTTATACATGCTAATATAGCTATTAGCAAGAAGGCAAGCCTAAGAACTTATTTATTTTGTTGCTTAGAGTGTGAAGTTAATAAGAAAATCAACTAAAAAATAAAAGGTGTTTTTTTTTCAAATCTGTGTCCTATTTAGTAATTAATATATTTTATCATACTATTAATGAATATAGTATTAGAATGATATAACTTCTACATTTCACCTTCCCTCATTATAGAAATTTGTCATGAATGGAAAAAGGAAGGAAATAGTTATGATAATATCAAGTCTCTCCCTTCAAGGGCCCAGATTGACGTGATATAAGCCATAACAAGAGAAAATTCCCAAAGCTTTGTTTGATTCAAGGTAAGTGTCATAGTCAGCAACCAGTCAGCAGAGTTTAACATTATTCTCAAGGTGTCAGAGCCCAACTCAAAATTTGCCAGGGGAAAAATTTCCTGTTCAAAAAAGAAACAGGACAAATGGGAAGTCCAGAGGTTGTTCCCTCAATTTTTCTACGCACATTCATTTAACTGTAGCAGATCACAGAATGTTCCCTTTGGTAAGCACATGTCATTCCTCTTGAATGGTGAACTACTGGCTTAATGACAATTCTGATATTCATACCTCTAATCAAGACTCAAAACAATATCAATTTATAGTCCCAAGAAATTTTTACCTCAAACAAAATTAATCTCCTACTGCAGTAGCAACTTAAATGAACAATATAATGGCATCTTATTTATCTTCCATTTATAAACTAAGAATAAATATATTTAGTAATTTCACACATACATAATTGTTGACTCAAAATTCCAGAAAAAAATGCTATAAGCCTCAAATCTATACTATCTATTAACCATGAGGCAAAACTAAAATTTTTGAAGCTAAGTACTATTGTTAGTGAGTTGACTCAAAGATATAATTTCAATACATACTATTCATTAGCAGGTATAATTTCATAAATTTCATAAGCAAAAGAGAAATAGTATCAGATATCATAAGCCACCCTGTAAGTTTCCCTACTTTGACTGTAAGTGACCTAGATTCTCAAATTTCATTATTTTAGTGTTTTAAGTCTTTGATACCTTTTCCCCCAAAACTAGTGTGTTATAGAAGTTTTCAAATATTTTAAACCTCATTTTTCAACAGCCCAATTCATAATCTAATAGAATCCACATTAAAAGAGAAGCTACTTTTTTAGCAGCTTCTGATAGTTTTTCCCCAAATTCACAGTACAAGAAAAACTAGAAGCCTAAAAGTTACATAAACAACATTATGGATTCTAAAAACATCAAATTTTTCTCGTTCAAAAATTTCAATTCATATGAATGCAATTTTAAAAATCCTATTTTTGTCACTTTCACATTCAAATCCCAATGAAGACTATTTCTATGATAAAATATCTCTATAAATATTAATATGCTATGTTGCCAAAGTATCCATATAGCCATATTTCATAAGCAATTTTCAAAAACTAAATAAAGTAAGCAAATTCTAGCAACTTGGTATAGTGAATATGTTTTTTTTTTAGAGTCAGGAAGACCAGGGTTCAAATCTTGCCTCAAACACTTATTTTCTGCCTTAATTTTTAAAATGAGACCATTTAATTAAATGGCTCAAAGTTCCCTTTAGATCTAAATCTATGATCCTATGATGTTTTAGTTATTTATAAAAGGCATGTATATCTACACCAAGAAAATAGATATAGATATTTTCTTCAATGTTCAATCTATATCTACTCAGACAGAAATAAAGAATCGACACTTTTAAGCTATCATGAAATTTAACACTTTATTAAATATACATACATATATTTATTTACTTATAGTACATAGATACATACATATGCAAGTATTTATTGACACTGCAACCATCTTGTAGCAAAGAAGATACACATAAAATTTTTCTTGCATTCTCATACATTTTTCAAAGAGTCATAGAAACTCAGAGTTAGAGACATTATATTCAACCAACTCCTGAAAAAGAGATTCAGATCATCCCCATGAGGGGTCCTCTAACCTTTCTTTGAAGAGTCTTATATAGGGGAACCCACCTACCCACAGAGGAAGCCCACTCCAGAGTTGAATAGCTCTAATTGTTAGGAAGGGTTTTTTGCCCCTTCCTTTCTTTTTTTATAAATTACACTTAGGTCTCATTCTTCCCTCTGGAGCTAAATAGACTCTATGCCTTCTTCCATTTGAGAAAATAAAAAAAAAAATCAAAGATAGCCATCACATTCTCCTTAATTTTTTTCTTTTTTTAGAGAAGTCACAAACCTCAGATTTAAATCCTAGACTTCTGACTCTAAATCCCATTTTATTTCTCCCTTATTAGTCCTTTTCCTTAATAAAGTACAACATCTAACCTCCATACAAAATGCAAAACAAGGAAGTTCTACTAGAATAAAATAAAAGTTCTGCTAAATTATTTTCTTCTTTCTAGATAATTTAAAAGAAGATAACATTGGCATTTTAATTTGTATAAAACAATTCTTAATGCAAATATAAATGTTGCACACTGAGTTCTGATCACACTGGTAATAGCCCCAAGGGAGTAAATGATACTTAGATAACCTTTATGGGTTTCCACAAAAACAGACTGTACTTCAATTAGTAAACAATGCTATTCTCATTAGATTTAAAGACTTTTTTTTAATCAAGTAAATTGGTTTCTGGTAGGCATATTGATCTGAACCAAGTGGTAAACATTTGTAAACATATAAAACAGAAATTTAAGAGAATGCCATTGTTTGTTTTTTAAGAGTCACCCGTGCTTCTGTGGAGCATGGGTTATTTGTTTCAAAATGTGCTCTAAGGCACAATAATCATCTCAGTACAGTACCTCTCTACTTTCTCCTTACATCTATTATATAAATATGCTAATGATGGAGATTTAAAATAAAATTGTCTTTTTTCCTAGAAGAAAAGGAAATTTCTCTCTAACTGGAAGTAATATATGGTGATCAATTCACATATTAAGGATTCTTATCAAATTTACTCCTTTAAAAAAACAGCTTTGTTACTAATGTATTCCAACCAATTAGATCCAATTGCATTCTTATAAATTATTTGTCCATTATAACAGTCATGCTAAATCGGGGTAACATAATCTGTTATTCTGGTAATGTTGAATTCAGTGGGTAATTCTAGCATTTTTCCTTCAGTGAGACAATGGTTTTTTTTCTATTATTTTTTATCAAAATTGTGAAATAAAGGTTTAACTTTTTTGGACATTTGTAGTCTCAGAAATTCCTCTCCCACGTGGAGAACAAAAACACTGGAATGGAAGCTGGGATCACATTACACAAAAAAGTCAAATTATCACACGAACTATTAGGGGGTAGGATTAATGACTGAACACTAATTGGTAATCATCAAATTCAGTACTACAATGATCAAGAATATAAATGGGATCAAAATCCTGCTGGTGGCTTGTGCTGGGGATAGGGTCACTGTGATGGGGCCTAGTTGTTCTGCACAGATTTCTCACTTGCCTAGAGAGTTGTTGACTGGAAGGATGGCAAGACGTCATTGATGATTTTTCCCCAGGCTTAGAGACATGCTGCAGTCCCCTGCTGTTTACTGCTCTTGAACCTCACTCCCCTCTGACTCCTTTGAGACAGAGCTTTTCTTCCAAGTTAGTGAGCTGCCTTCCTTCTCCTAGATCAATTCTGATAGGGTTTTCTAGTTGTTTGGAGGGGAATTTAGGAGGGCTTCAGATAGTTTCTTAATCACTTTGTAAACATGGCACTGTATATCTTAGTTCCAATTTCTAAGGAGTTATATTCATCAGTGAAATTTTGTACCACATTAATTATTTGGTCAATTCTATTGTTTAAGGTCTTGTTTTCTACATTTTTTTGTATTTTTATTGATATTAAGGTATTAATTTTCATATAATATTTTTCTTCTTTGCTGTCATTTCTTTTCCTATTTTCCACTCTCTTATTAGATTTCTAAAAATCATTTTTTGCTCTTTTTAAAATTTCTTGCTCAGCTCTTCTAAGTACTTCTTTTTAGGCTAGTGTAAGATCTACATTTTTCTTTGAGGCTTTGCCTGTAGATATTTTGTATCTGTCTTTTTTTCTGAATTTGTCTTTTTGATCTCTTTCATCATAGTTTTTTTTTGGGGGTGGTTGTTTTTTTTTTCATCATCTGCTTATCGTTCTAATCCATTTTTTTAAATTTGAATTCTGTTAGAGTCTGGCTATACTTACCTGTGGAGGTTGAGGAGAATTCACTGGTCCTAGTTTTTGCTTTTTTGATTTTCACGTAGCTATTTTCACAGCTATTTCTAGGAGTCTAACTTTTTAGTGCTTCCATGGTGGGGTGATTTGGGAAGAGGTATAGTAACCTCTCTTCTTGTCTGAGGTCTGGGAGGAGATCTGCTCCCTTTTTATAGTAAGCATTTGCTAGTATTTCTCTCCTCCCTACTGTAACATAGAACTAGGACCCTTGCTCTCTCTGCCTCCAGATACTGCAATCAGGGAGCCCCCTCCTTGAAACCAAAAGTTGTCCTCACCACTCAGAACTCTGACTAGGTATGGGGTAAGACCACAGAGCTGCCAAATAGCATTGAGACCTATGCCCAGTACCAGAACTCTTTCTGCTAAGTTGTTTGATAATTTTACCTTTTCTTAAAAAAATGTTCCAAAAATTTCTGCTGCTTCCAAAACTTTAGCTGATATTGCTACCAACTACATTTCCAGTCAACTCACATCACCTCAGTGTAACAGGCATCTTCTCTTGTGCTGAAAAAAAAAATTATTCCAACCTTTTCTAGGTTGTAATATTCCAGATTTTGATTTGTCCTATTTGAATTTGATTTGTGTTATTTTAAAATTTTTTGAAGATGAATATTATTAGAATTTTATTTAAATGCTTCCTAGACTTCACCATCCTGGCTCCTTCTCTAATAAACCCAATTACCTGAAATAATTATTAGCTATCAGGTAAGGATTTTAATAAGAATTTTGCAATATTGCTTCAATTGCCATTCACAACAACTCTGCTATTTTTGGCCTAATACTATATACTCCTTTTACCCTTCGATAAAACTGGTAAAAAATAATAATAGTTAAGAAGTTAGTAAATCTCAGAGATCAGGTCTGATTCTAAATCGAATGCTGTGCAATAGAATCATAGATTTAGAGTTTAAAAGGGTTTTGAAGGTCTTTTAATCCAACTCCACATTTGACAGATGAGGCAACTAAGATTGAGAGAGTATAAAGAGCTTGCCTGGTTCATACAACCAAGCAAGGATTTGACAAAGATTAGCCTTCCTGATTCTGTACTCTATCCACTGAGTCACTGTTAGCCCAGAATGCCTTCATAATAGAGTAAATAGAGAGACAATGAATAATTTCATCTAAAAAAATCAACCACATTTTTATATAGCAATAAAAATCCAGTTACATTAAAAAATGAGAGGGAATTCCTTTTTTTTAGTAATGATGAAATTCATAAAATATGTGGAAATTAATCCATCAAAACACACTGAAATCCTCTATTGGTAAAATTATATAGATTACTTAAAGAAATAAAGAATAACTTTAGTGACTGTAAAAATATTCAATACTCATGGGTTAGGTGCTAATATAATAGAATAGTATTATACTACATAAATCAATTTAGTACTATGTCATCAATCTACCAAGAGGATAGATAGTTAATAGAACTAGACAGAATAATAACAAAGTTCATTTAAAGAAACAAAATATCTATCATCTTAAGGGAAATGATGAAAAAAGTAAAGATGCAGTGGGAAATTGCATTTCTAGATCTCATACAATATAACAAGACCATAATAATCAAAATTTTTTGGCATCATTAAAAATAGAACTAAATCAGTGGAACTAGGAAGAATCAAAAACAATTAAATGCAATAACATAGTTTTCATTGAATCTTAGCACATGAATTACTTGAAAGAAGAATTCCCTCTTTGACATAAATTACTGGGAAAGATGGAAAGCAATTTAGCTTAATTTATGTTTAAATTAACTTTTTATATCATGTACAATGAAAAACCTCAAATGAATACCTATCTGAATATTAAAATTCATAATCTACAAAATTTAAAAGAAATAACATGAAACTTTAACAACTATGAATAAAAGTAATAATTCTGAACCAAATAAGGGAGAGAGACAAACAGAAAAATGTAAGAAGTTCATTTTGATTACATGAAATCAAAAAACTTTTATTGACTCATTTAAGAAGAGAAGCAAGCAACTGGGAAAAACATATTCCCGTCATATATCTGAAACAAGGGCCTGAGAAATAATTTAACATAAATATATGACAACAAAAGCTGGATTGTTTAAAGAATATGAATAAACAATTCATGAAAAGAAGAATTGAAAACTGCTGACGAGCATATGAAGCTATTAATAAGAAAAATGCTGATCAAACAACTCTGGATTTACCTCACTCACGCAGAAAATTGGCAGATGACAAAAAGTAGGAAGTCAATATCAAAAAAGTAGGCATACTAATGTAGTCTTAATTGAGATGTGAATTGGTGCAATCTTTCTGAAAAGCAATATGGAATTATGCTAAAGAAGTGTTTAAAATTTTCACAACTTTGACTCAGAGATCCCTCTGTTACTTAAGGGAGTTAATCATAAAAAGAATACTTCTGTATTTGATGTTCCAAAAACTTATAAAACAAGTTAAATTTTTCATACTATATGCAGCATAACTTTTTTGTAGTAGCATAGATTTAGAAACAAAGTAGCTGCCCTGTGATTGGGGAAATGGATAAATATAGCATATTACAGTAATGAAATGAGATAGTATTGTAGTGAATAGGTATTGATCTTGAAGTCAGGAGGACTTGAGTTCAAATTCAGCCTCAGACACTTGATACTTACTAGCTGTGAAAACAGGCAAGTCACTTAACCTTGTTACTCCACAAAAAAAGAAAAAGAGTATATGAAGACTATATAAACAGTCTATATGAAGATTATGGAGAAGCATGGAAAGACATATAAACTGATATACAGTGAAGTAATAAAAATCAGAAAAATAATATACACAAAGTTCATGACAATATAAACCAAAAATAATAACAGCTGAGATTAAATTTTGTGCAATTATAATAACCAAGCTTGGTTTCAAAAAGAGAAATATGAAAATACATATCTTCCCCTATTTTCCAGAGGTGGAATATTTTGAGTTGAGTTAATTTTCTATAGGATCAGTTCTTTATATTATTAAATTATTTCTATTCATTTGTATCATTTTTCTTAGGGAAAGTAAGTATGTATAGGGTAAAGAGAATGATAAATGAAGGTGGCATATAAATAAGCTATCAGTATAAATTTAAATTGAAAAGATTTTTAAAATAGTTCAAAGCTAACTTTCTAACAAAACTAATTTTAAAATTATTTCTAATTTATTGTTACTTTTAATATTTCTAACTAAACTAATTTTAATATTATTTCCTGAATAAATTAGACTGATAAGTAATATAATTGTCTTGCAATGTATCTTCATTTTCTCATGATATTTGGCAAATTCTTCCTCAATAATCTGAAAAAAAAGATGGAGAAATATGGAAATATTAAATTTATTTGCTTTATAGTTAGTTAAATAATTGAACCAAAGAATGTGGGAGTTTGTTGACCTGGAAAAAAAAGTTTCTTTTAATGTGCAACATGTTTTTCTCCTTGAATCTACCATAATTATATGATCCTGAGCAAGTCATTTCTTGCAATATCTAATTAGAAAGAAAAAATCCCTCTGGAATCATGTCCTGACTTAGAAAATGGTAAGTGAACTGGTAATTCTGACAAAGCCAGAATACTTGGAATTACCATATTTCTTTTCCAGTTCTGAGGGGAAAAGGTATATATACCTTTACACAGTCTTTCCATAGTGGTTTCTTTATACTTCCTCTGATTTAAGGCATGCAGGTGTCACAAAACAGGTTCCTTCTTAAGAAGCCTTAAACCTCTCTCAAGAATTCCCAAGAGAGAACCATGGCCTCAGTTCAAATGACAATCTCTAATTCGGACTTTTATTATTTTGATATTTATTTATTATTAAAATTTCATCATGTATACTTGGCATTTTCTTATCTTCATCTATGAATGTTCCCAGTAAAAGATAAGCTCCTTGAGGCAGAAGCTATGTTTCATTCTTTCTGTAACTTCAAGTATTACAGTCCTTTGCACAGTATAAATATTTTTAAAGTGCCTAGTTGAATTTTTCTGGGGTCATAGGATCATGGATTTAGTCCCAGAAAGAACCTAAGAGATCATCCAGTTCAGTCTTCTCATTTTATAAATGAGTAACTAAAGCCCAGAAAATTTGAAATGATGTTGTTCAAAATCACATGGGTAGTATCAGAATTTGAACCCAGATTCCCTGGCTTCTCTGTGTTTGCCTAATAGGCTGTCAGCAACATATGACCTGGAATTCTGCCTCCTAAGTCACTATAACTTTAAATCTAGGTCTAGGAGCCCCCCCCCATCAATGTCTTGAATGGTAAAGAACAAATAAAATGGGACAACATTTTAATACTATATCTTAGTGTCACAGGACCTAAAATATGAAGAGAGGAAGATAATTCTTCACCTCACTCAACTCAGTTCCGAATGTCTATTGGGTGGGATGATCAGGATCTTTAATCCCTTGGATGCCACTGAAAAAGAGAGGGATAGTATCACAGTTCGTTAGTTTGAAACACATCCTATTTTGACTAAGTTCACATTGGAAAGTGTTTCTTTCACCCATGTGGTATGGGAACACAGAATGTTTACTTCCAGAATCATGGCCCTGATGTTTCCATCATACCCATCTAAAATAGTGAAATAACCCAAACCCTCCCTTGCCCCAAAATCTTTATTTTCATGAAGTCAAATGCTTACACTTCCAAGGAACCATATTTTGTCCTAGATGAAATAATCTTCCTAATCTTAGTGTCCTTCAAGTCAAACACTAACACCCCTGTAGGAGATGGCATTTGAGTCAAATTTTGAAGAAATCCAAGGAAGTTAAAGAGGTAGAGGTGAGAAAGGATAACACTCCAGACCTGGAGAACAACCCATAAAACCTATAAAAGACATAGAGAGAGGAGATGAAGTGTTGTGTGTGAAGAATAAGTAGGTCAGTGTGCTAGATTGTAGGGTTAGTGGAGACATGTCAAGTTTAAGAAGGTCAAGGTATTGTGTCATTTCATAGGGAGGAGTTTTACAAAAATGAACATTACAGAAGACCAGCAGGAAATTGTATTACAAAGAAAACTGTCTACAGGTAAAAGAGTTAGTTCCAAGTTTCAGGGGCCTAATTCAGGTTGACACATAGAAAGGAAGAAAATGCTTTATGTATTCTTTATGGGATAATTCAGATGTCTTAAAAAAGGAATAAAGCTTGATATAAAAAAGAAATGTAAATTGTATTATTTTAATACTAGAGATCCCCTAGATCCACAAAGAAAGAATTCATTTTTGGCATATGGTGATTTATTAAATGGAGTTTCCAAATACACAATGACATTTCATTACAAGTATAATTTATGAAAGCTAATGCCTTTTTTGAAAGTCCTCTGAGTTTCACAGTCTATAAATTTAGATAACAACCATATTATGTATTTCCCACATTTTTATCAAGCACTTTTATGAACCATGTGGGTAATACTAAAAGGTTAAGGTTATATATTCATAACTTATAAATTATAAACAAGTGCTAATTTACATCGAGTTTAGCAATGAAGCTTAACAAAATGCTTTTAATCTACACTTGCTAAAGATGTCCTAGGCAGCTGAATTAAACATTTCTGAGAGTATTCAAGTACCACTTTCAAGAGTGATATCCATAGAAACCTCTATTAAGTAAAGCCTATAAGTAGATCTCAGTTTATAGTGAAATATTAGCATATGCTAAGAAAATTACATGAGATCATGTCCTCTTTCAATAAGCTTTAGCATCTAATACAGTAGAGAAAAGAGGAAAGGATTAATATAGAAAAGAATATTGTCCTGATAAGATTGGAATATTGGGCTCTTCTCAGTATCATAGAAACATAGCATTTAAAAATTAGAAGGGAACCTTAGGAGTCATGCAGCTGAAGTTACACTTGAAAAATAATTTCTGCTCCAACATCCAAGAAATGATTATCCATACTTTGTTCGAAAGTATCCAGTGATAGGAAACTCACTTTGTTCCTGAGGTTATATCTTCTTTTGGATAGCTAACTCTACTAATTTATTAGAAGGTTTTTCTTTATACTAAACCTAAATTTGTCTTTTCAAGAAGGCCCTTTGTTGTTCAATGCACTTGGTACAGGAACACAAATTTAAGGCTAAAAGAGATCTTCAAATCCAACTTTTCATTTTATAGTTTAACCTACTGAGGTCCAGAGTCAAAAACTGGCTTCCTCAAGGCAACATAGATAAGAAGTGGTAGAACCTAGAATTGAATTTGAATCCTCTGACAATAAATCTAACACTTTTTCCACAATGCTTTGAAATTTTGATCTATTTATAAACATATTATATGAAAATGCAAGAAAATTTATGGAACAATTTTAAGTGTCCCTTTCACTATCTTTATTCCATATTGTCATTTACAAACCTATTTTATTTTATATTAAAGACATTTTTAATTTACAGTTCTGTTGGGTTTTTTCTGCCAGGTTCAACCTTGTATTAATTTTGGTTGAGAAAGGATGAACACACACCTTCATCTAACTGCTAAATATATTTGAAGGTTGATAGACTTGAATTCTGGCTACAGTGATCCAACCTGTATATATTCTATAATCTAAGTATGTATTTAAGTATGTATTATTTATGGTATTTATTTTATATAGGATAGATTATTCTATAGTCAAATTCTTTGAAGAAAGTTTTTCTGATGTTAATGAAAAATGAAAGCCATTAAATATTTTTGCTTAGTAATCAGTTTCACAAATTTTTCTACATGTGAAAAATCATCTTGAGGTGAGTAGAATTGAATTCTCTTCATTGAACTCTCAACTATGATGTCAAACAAGAGAATGTAAACTTAATTCTAAAGTGATTACTCAATTTATACTATAACAGATTCCCAGATTTTCTGTCTGAAAAGTTTAAATAGCAAGTTCATAAGATTCAAAATATTCTTTTTCTTAAGGCAAATCTCATTCACCCTTAATCCCTTACTCTCCCATTTTCTTGAGGAAATAGCTCACATTATTATCCTCACACTCTAATATTAAATATATCCCAATCTTATGGCTCTTTCTCTGCTGCTTAGAAATATACCCATGACTTCCTTAGTGTTAAGACAAAAAAAATCATTCTTCTTTACCCTTGCAATCTCCAAACTGTCTTCCTATATGACTCTTTACCTTTTTGGCCAAACTCCTTAGAAAACTGTCCATACTGAATACCTTTCCTACCTTTTCTTGCTATATCACTTCTAAAACAAATGTGGCCATTGGCCTCATTGTTAAATTTAAACCTCTTTCCAAAGATACAAGTAATCTCTTCATTGCCATATTTAATGCCTTCTTCTCATTCCTCTTCCTTTTTGAACTCCCTTATGTCTTTGACATTGTAGATATTCTTTTTCAAGATACTCTCTTTCCTAGGTTTTCATGATACTGTTCCCTCCTTGTTCTCTTCCTAGTTTCATTTCTCCTACTAAGATCTATGCTTTGGGATCTTTTCTCTTCTCCCTCTATCATGAGAGGAATAAATTTCTCAGCTCCAATCAGATTAAATTAATATTTCTAGGAAGATGATTACCATCTCTAAATAACTAGCTCTAATCTTTCTCCTGATCTCCAGTTTCACAACTGTCTTTTCAATATTTCAAATTATATGCCACATAGGCATCTCAATTTCAATACACTGAAAATTGAACTAATCACTCTTTTTCCATTCATCCAGTCTGCTATTCATCCTTCAACTCTTCTTTATGATGTGTTATTATTTCTGGTTTCTACCTTTACAACATATTTTGCATGTGTTCACTTCTTTGCCCTGGAAGTGATCATTCTTATTTAGATCTTCATTATTATTTCAATAGTCTTCTAATTGGTTTCTGTTCTTCAAGAACCCCTTCACTCCAATACATCTTCTGCTCAAGTCCCAAAATTAAAATTATTTTCCTAAACCACAGATCTAATGATCCATCTCTCTCTCTCTCTCTCTCTCTCTCTCTCTCTCTCTCTCTCACACACACACACACACACACACACACACACACACACAAACACTCAATCTCTATCACCTCTAGGAGTTATTATAGAAGCCCACTACTTGGCATTTACATCTTTCCCATATATATATATTCCTCTCCATGAATTCTATCATATAGGTATAATGGCTTCTGCAAATATATGATATTCCATCTAAAAAAGTGGTGTTTTTTCATGGTTTCCTCCATACCTAGAATGCTTTCCCTACTTCTATCTGTGTTCAAGCTTCCCTGGGTTCATTCTTCATGATTTGTATGTACCTTATTATTTACATATTCCTCTATTGTTTCAATTATTTGAATATAAGGTACTTGAGGACATATAAAAATAACTGTTTTGAGTCTGAGTGATCAAGAAAATTATGGGGTTCTTAATAGAAATAGGAAATTCAGCAAGAAAAGAGTCAATTTAGGGAGAAGGATGACAAACCTCTTTATTGTGATATCTAGTTAGGGAGGGAATCAGGAAGAAAATAAACATGTAATTCAGCAATTGGAAAAGACAGGCAGGAGCTGAAAAGAGAACATGGTTAAGGACATATATGTGAAAGTTTTCTGCACAGAGATGATACTTTATAGTATCATAAAAATATAGATGTAAAATTGCAAAGAACCTCACAGGATATTTAGTTCAACTATGACATTTTAATAGATAAAACAGAAAAGTTAAAAAGGTAAATGATATGTCAAAGATCATGCAATTAATTAGTACCAAGTCATGCCACTTCACTGAATTCAGATTTCATGTTCTTTCCATTTCACCATATTGCCTGCCAAGGACTTCCAGGATATTCTACAATTCTATGATTAAAGCAATATTCACTTAACAAAGATTCAGAGAATTGCATGCATGTCTGTGTATGCAGGGGTGCTTTTTATATCCCTATATCATATAAGAATGGATCAAATTATAAGGCAGTTATAAATCTGCAAGTGAGGATTTAAGGTATGTAGCAGAGTTGGAAGAGTGAAAAAACCAAGGAATCAGAGAGATCATTAGAGGGATGATCCTTTGCACAAAATAAAGAAGGGGATTTAATACTTTTTAAATATGCAAGACTGAAATATCATCCACCTAGGAACCTATCTCTATAATTATAATATTAATCTAGGGATTTAGATACAGTTTTATACTGATTTGGAATAGACGTCACAAGAAAAAAGGAATATATTTTAAATGATTTGAGTGGGGAAACTGACTGCTTGTTATTGACTGACACTATTATCTTACATAAAGAATTAAGGTGATAATATGTTTAATGTCTAGAAAATGTGCAGAGATATATTATACAAGGTATTATTTTTATCTGGAAGTTTGTTTTTCTTTGCTGAAATGCAGTTGCACATCATACTTATGTTCTCACTCAATGTCTCTATAGGTTTATAATTGCTCTGTTTTGTCACAGGACAATTTGGATATTAAGTTCTCTGCTAATTTCAAGTTTGAGAGGAAATTAAAACATGCTGGGAGAGCTTGCTACTATTTGGTTATGGGAGAACGAGACCATCAATGTTAAAAGCCATTGATATATAGTCATCACTGAAATTCAATATACACTATAGAGAAACCTATTAAAGTCTTTCCATGAGTCTTTCAAAGGAAAGAAAACAACACTGACACAGATTTTTCTTTGTGGGTCTTTTCAGGTTCTCTCCTACACCCTCCCATCACTAATAGATAGATATATTGACAGAGAGAAAGAAAAGGACAGACAGACAGATGATAAGAGAGAAATAGAGATTTGTAGAATGAAACATATTGGTAGCTAAAGATAGGAACTTTTAGAGCCAGTTATATTGATAGAAATGGTAGAGTTGCAAAGTGATAGCTATGTAGGTGGTAGAGATATATAATAATTATGGAGATATTCTGACAGAGATTACAATGATATAGATAGAGTTTACAGAAATATGGTATTAGAGAAATGATAGTGATATTTAGATAGAGATATGTAGACAGAAAGAGGTGTAGATTGATGGAGAAGGAAGGTAGATAGATGAGACATAGATGAATGAATTTCCATATTAAAGGAGAAATAGACATATAAAAGTACAGATATCTCTAAAGATAAAAACACATCAAAACAAATATCTTATTGTGGTATATTAATAGAGAGATGATCAAGATGTAGAGATGATAGATATGTAAGTAAAGAGATGATTGGAAATATTTAGAAATTATAGAGATGCTGATAGACAGAGATTATAGGGATATATTGGTAGTGCTATGAAGTTAGAGACAGATATATAACTAGATGGTTAGATGAATAGACCAGGATTGATAGATAGAGATAATGAATACATAGATAGATAATGGAGAAATTGAGAAATACAGAAAAGAAGAAAAATACAATAGAGAGATTTAGAGATTAATGAATTGATGAAAGAAATATATAGATCAATTTACATTTATTAAGTATCTTCTATGTTTCAAGCATTGTGCTAAACAGTTGTTAAACATGATAGATATATAGATAGAAATGAAAGAAATATATTGAGATTACAGAGATAAAAATAGACAAGAGATTGTTAGATATGATCTATGATATATAGAGAGATGTATATATATATATATACAGAGAGAATGTACAGAAAATTTATAGCGATGATCAATTAAAGAGTCAGATATAAACTAAAACTAACCTGAATCAGTGAATGGTATTTAAAAGTTCTTTTATTGATTCATAATGTCATGGAGATGTCCCTGATTCTCAAAGGCTTTGCTAGCTCAGTGAAAGATCTGGCAACTCCTAACAAGCTGAAACATTTTTGGATAGATGATGATTAGTCATTGAGATTTTTGATCACAGCTACTTATGATGTGGCTGTGGATTATAATCTGTGAGCCTGTCTGCACTCATGAAATGTCAACTCAAATAGTAAACATCATTTCTCAAACATTTGTTAACCTGAGTATTAACTTAGACTGGCATGCAAAAGGAATTAAGGACAAATAAAAATAAAAAAGGTCAAGGCCACTGCCCTCCACATTCTAGGATGATATTTTGGAAGATCTGTATGTAGCTGGGCCACTGCCATTAATACAGAAATCTTTTTTATTTCTGCACAGTTTTTTCCTTCCATTTGATATTTATTTGTTGTCTTTTCATTTTTTTTTATTAGGAGCCTGAATCTGGTTTAATTTAGTTTCTTTTCAAGTTATCTGTAAACCTGACATTGTCTTCTTTGCTTCTCTCTGATTTATATGGTGAAACTAGAATGTACATCTCTGAAAAATGTTACAAACCAATTTATATTCATTCTAAACTATGTTTGTCCTTGATGTCATAACTCTTTGGTATTCCTTTCTTTAAGCCTATCCACCTTAAAGCTGTCAAAGGAATATTCCTGAAGTACATGTACAACCATAACCTGCTCACCTAGTTCTTCTTTTGACTCTAAAGTAAAACACAACCAATTGTTTGGCAATTCAAACCTAAAGGCAATTCCAATCAACACCAGCTTGTTGCTCCACATGCATAAAATTCATATCCTGGATCCTTGTTTTATAAAAACTCACCCTCATGCTTGGAATGCATTTTTTCCTTTCCTCTAAAATTGAGGGATTTTTGTAATTCCCTTTAAAATTGAGTTCCATTTTTGCTTTCTCTAGCCCCTCCCCTTAGCCTCTCCCAGATACTAATGTTCCAGAAAGAGGTAAAAAATGTTTGAATAGTTCAACAAAGTAATAGGATACAAAATAAATCCATATAAACCATCAGGATTTCTAAATATGAGCAACACACAACCCCAGAGTAAAAGATAGAAAGAGAAATCCCATTCAAAATAACTGTAGAATCATTCAAAAATTGGGAATTTAATGAGCTAGAAAAAGTTATAACTAAATTCATATAAAAACAAAAAAGTCAAGAATATCAAGGGATTTAATGAAAGAAGTATAAAAGAAGGTGGCTTAACCTTACCAGATCTAAAATTATATTATAAATTATCAGTCATCAAAACTGTCTGGTACTGGCTAAGGAATAGAGTGGTGAATCAATAGAATAGACTAGGTACATAAGAGACAGAAGGAAAGAATTATAGTATTCTGCTGTTTGATAAACTCAAAGAGTCCAGCTATTGGGATAAGAACTCTCTCTTCAATAAAAAACTATTTGGAAAATTGAAAGTCAGTTTGGCAGAAACTTGGATTAGCTTAGACCAATATTTCACATCCTATATCAAGATAAGATCAAAATAGGTGCAGAATTTAGACATCAAAGTTAATATTATAAGCAATCCAGGAAATCAAGGAATAGTTTACGTTCAAGACCTCTGGAAAGGGAAGCAGTTTTTGACCAAGGAAGAGATGGAGAACATTGTTAAAAATGAACTAGATAATTTTGATTACATTAAATTAGAAAGTTTTTGCACAAACAAAACCACTGTAACAAGAGCAAAAGAAATGTAGTAAATTGGGAAACAATTTTTACACCTAGTATTTCTGACAAAGGACTCATTTCTAAAATATATAGAGAACTGAGTTAAATTTACAAAAGAAAAAGCCATTCCCCAATTGGCAAATGGTCAAAGGATATGCAAAGGCCACCTCATAACTCTCAGATTGGCCAATATTGCCAGAAAGGACAATGATCAATGGTGGAAGGGATGTAGGAAATCTTGGATGCTAATGCATTGCTGGTGAAGCTGTGAACTCATCCAACCTTTCTGGAGAGCAATTTGTAATTACACCAAAAGGGCATACACTTTGTGCATACCCTTTGATCCAGCAAAACCACTACTGGTCTATACCCTGATGAGATCACGAAAAAGGGTAAAAACATCACTTTGTACAAAAATATTCATAGCATCTCTGTGGTGGAAAAGAATTGGAAATTGAGTGAATGTCCATCAATTGGGGAATGGCTGAACAAATTGTAGTATATGTACATTATGGAACACTATTGTACTATTAGAAACCAGGAGGGATGGGAATTCAGAGCTGCCTGGAAGGATTTACTTGAACTGATACTGAGCAAGATGAGCAGAACCAAAAGAATATTGTACACCCTAACAGCAACATGGGGGTGATGATTAACCTTAATGGACTTGTTCATTCTGTCACTGCAATAATCAGGGACAATTTTTAGGAGATTATCACTGTATCCAGAGAAATAACTGTGGAGTTTAGGCAAAGACCAAAGACTACTAGTTTCAATTTTAAAAAAAAGAGAAGTTATCTTATGCACTACATAATTTTGTTATCTCCAATAATTTATTTTTTTCCTCAAGGATGTGTTTTTTCTCTCAACACATTCAATTTTGATCAATGTATAGCATGGAAACAATGTAAAGATTATCAGACTGCCTTCTGTGGTGTGGTTGGGTAGGGGGAAGGAAAGGTAGGGGGGGAATTGCAAAATTCCAAACTTTGCAAAAAAAAATAATAGGTAGAAATTACTATTGTAGATAACTGGAAAATAAATAAAATATTAAAAATAATTCTTGGGAATCTACCTCCCAAGACAAACCTAGAAACTGTATGAACACAATTATAAAGCAGTTCCCATGCAAATAAAGCCAGATCTAAATAATTGGAAAAATGGTTAGTAATAGTAATATTACAATTCTACCCAAATTAATTATTCAATGCCATATGAATCAAACTACCAGATAATTATTTTATACAACTAGAAAAAAATAGTACCAAAATTCATCTGGAGCAAAAAAAGGACAAGAATAGCAAGGGAATTGATGAAAAAAATGTAAAGGAAGGTAGCCTAGCTCTGACCAGATCTAAAACTTTAGTATAAAGCCACAGTCATCAATACTTCTGGGTACTCATTAAGAAAATTAAGAAAAACACTTCAGCAGCACATAAACTAAAATTGGAATGATACAGAGAAGATTAGTATGGTCCCTGCACAAGAATGACATGCAAATTCATGAAGTGCTCCATATTTTTTGATTTAGGTAAGTATATCAGGAAAAGGAAAATATGGGAATATTTGGAGGAAAAATTCATTTTGGTTAAGGATGCTTGAGTGGTTATTGTAATGAGAACAAAGGTTAAAATTGTTTTATTTTAAACCAGGTGCTGGGTACTCTTAGAACAAAGATGACTGTTGAATATATGTGTTACAAGCTTGAGTCAATGTGATCATTCTCATTGGGAGTTTGCTCATGTAGTAAAATACTAATGGAAGTTTGTGTTAAAAGTGAAGCATGTGTGTCAATATGACAATAAGGCAAAATGTAAATTGTAATAAGCTCCTGAATCTTATTGTTTTGTGATGGAAATGTGTTTTGATCTGAATAAGATGTTAAGCAATTTCTCTACCAGAAGACAAGGTCTCAACTAGTCACCTGAGCTGGAGAGGACTTTTTGGAACAGATTCAGAAGATGCTGAAGGAAATGGGATGTCTCCAAGGGAGAAGAGAAGAGAAGGAGAAGAGAGGAGAGACACTGGTCCAGTTCATCTCCACCATCTCCCACCTATGTGTACATTGTTTGTATGTAACTTCCCTTTGACTCTGTAAGTGTGACACCCCTACTTATGCCCTTCTCCTTATGGAAAGGAGGAGGGGAGGCAGGGTGAAAATGTTCTTCATTGGGAGAGAAAGAGGGAGATTATTGGATGGAATTATTATATCTACGTGAGTCTGTATATCCATTCTAGGGAGTGAGTCCTATCTCTGATTTAGACAACAGAGTGTTAGTAAAGGTGAGAGGAGAGTCCAGCTGGCAGAAGTCAATGCTCAGTCTTTTGGTGTGGCTAACTGTTGAACTTGCGATAGTTCACAACAGTTTGAGAATTGGCCTTGGGTACCCCTGGGTCTGGCCTAGATTCTCAGTCCCTGGTCAGAGATGCATGGTGGCACAGAATTCTGATCCAGAGGAGAGAGATACTGGTGCCATGTTACTGAGTCAGTTCAGTCTGGCCAGGATATTTTCCTGGGGAGTAGCAAATGTCTGAACATGTCCAGAAGCAGGGTACATATATTCAGGTCTGTACAACTTAAGAGATAAGTGGCCTCAGACTCATGAAAGATTAATGATGGTACCTGGATCCCTTGTAAAGATGCGCAAACTGGTGCCATCTGTTAAAGGAAACTGATTATGAGTTAGTATGGATTTGCAAGGAAAGTCCTGAAATGGCCATTTTCAAGAGAAATAATTTAAGGAACATCACTAGCTATTCTTGGGGCTGATCCAATGGCACAAAATCAGGAATTTAGTTTGATTAGTTTTGGAGCCAGGAAGACCTTTCTAAAGACATTTGGTATAAAAAGTTGCAGTGGAAGGAGATACAGCAACTTTGGAAATGTATCTATTATCATGATGATTATAGGGCTTATTTTAAGAGGGCCCCTTGGAAGTAAAGAGGAACAGTATTAGCCATTTGTTGGAAAATATTCCTGGAAGACCAACTAGCACTAGAGGGACATTATTGGATTTGTAGGACTACTGCCTACACCCAGTTGTCCAAAGATTTGGTCAGGGAGTTGTTAACTAAATTTAAGGGCCTACTCAGAAATTTGAAGAAATCTCATCAAAGTAAAAGAGGAGGGATTGAGTGTGATAAAGTCTGATATTTCTTCAGGAGAATATTATGGATTGGAGAATAGTTAACTATGTGCCCATCCTCCCTTAAGAAAGCAACTTCTGGCATATTGGTGGAATGAACTGACCCCACCTTATCTGTTGAAGTCCTGATGACCACTCAGTTTCTGGGACTGAAGAGATAATCTGGTTTTGGTTTGAATTTTATGTTCTTTTCCTTAGATTAGTTTACTCATCTAGATTGTAAGACCACATTCCTCATTAAGGAGGGTGGGTCAGTGTGGAGGTGGGGGGGGGGCACCTGGAAATCAAGTTAGGATAAATGTGATTCTTGGGTCTTTTGCTTTTACCTCGATCTCTGTAATTCATTGGGGCCCATTCCTCGATAAACAAATAAAGCTTTCTCTTCATAAAAAAAAAAAAAGAAATAGAGTAATGGATCAGTGGATTGTAATAGGTTCAAAAGAAAAAGTAGCAAATGACTACAGTAGTCTACTGTTTGACAAACCCAAAGACATTAGCTTCTAGGATAAGAACTCACTATTTGACAAAAATTGTCAGGAAAACTGGAAAATAGTATGGCAAAAACTAGGCATAGACCCAAATCTCATGCCCTATACCAAAATAAGGTCAAAATGGGTACAGGATTTAGACATAAAGAGTGACACCATAGATAAATTAATAGACAAAGAAATACTCATCAATCAGATCTATGGAAAGGGGACAAATTGATTAGTAAACAAGAAATGAAGTATATTATAAACTGTAAAATGGATGATTTTGACTATATTAAATGAAAAGTTTTGCACTAATAAAATCAATGCTGCCAAAATTAGAAGATAAGCAGATATCTTGAAAATAATCTTCACAACTAGTTGTGATAAAGGTCTCATTTCTAAAATATATAGAGAACAACATCAAATTTCTAAGGTTACAAGTCATTCCCCAATTGATAAATTATCAAAAGATAGGAATAGACAGTTTTCAAATGAAGAAATTAAGGCTGAATATAATCATATAAAAAATGATCCAAATAATTATTGATTAGAGAAATGCAAATTTAAACAACTATGAAGTATCATCTCACATCTTTCACAGTTATGATAAGAAATAGAGAAAATGATCAGTGTTGGAGAAACTGTGGGAGGACTGGGATATTAATGCATTGCTGGTGGAGTTGTGAAGTGACCCAATCATTTTGGAAAGCAATATGGAATGATGTCCAAAGAGCAATAAAAGTATTCATACACTTTGGCCCAGCAATTCCAGTTCTAGGCCTATAACTGTAAGAAATCATAAAAAGGGCAAAAGTTCCACATGTTCCAAAATATTTACAGCAGTTATTTTTGTAGTGTCAACGAATTGGAAATTGAGGGGCTACCCATCAATTGGCAAATTGTTAAACAAGTTATGGTGCATGAATATTACAGTATACTATGTTCTATAAGAACCCATAAATGGTCAAGGTCTTGAGAAGCATGGAATGAATTACAGGATCTGATGCCAAGTGAAGGAAGCAGAACCAAGAATATATATATTAACAACCACATTATGACATGATGGATAATTGATGAATGCAACTCCTCCCAGTAGTTCAGAGAGCTAGGACAACCCTATCAGACTTGACAATTGCTAACCCCATGCAAATGAAGAAAAACAAAACAAATCAAAATCCTACAGAGTCTGCTGAATGCTACATTTAAAAAAAATCTCATATATTTCTTTCCCTTAATCCTAATTCCTCATACCAAAATTAGCTAATCTATAAACATGCTTAACACAAATGTGTAAGCACAATATAAACCTGACTTTTCACCACTGAAGGGAGGGGATGGGAAGGAAAGAGCGATGGAAATTCTGTAATTTAAAAACTTTAATAATGTGTTTTGAAAAATAAAATATCAATAAAAAAATCTTTGAATAGACAATAAAACCAACTTCACCATCTCTTTTCTATTTTTTTTTACAAAAAGAAACTGAGATTGGTCTTCATTTTAGCTGCTATTTGTATTATGGGATCATACATGAAATATGTTAACCAGGATCTTTACAAAATGGCTTAGGCAAGATATGGTGTATCTTTAAATGTTGATATGCAGAGCATAGATAACATCAAAATAATAACATAAAGTTTAGAACAATGCAAGCCTTCTCCGTGATTGCCACAATCATCCAAATTGCCTAACCACCTACAGTAGAAAAAGAGTGTGTGGAAAATTCATATTTCACACCTCATGGTAGCCCAGTTCAGTAATTCAGTCTCTCTGTGTATGTTTATTGGACAAGAATTCCCAAGAGTAATAAGCAAAGCTGTTAACTGAGAGGAAAATAGGAACGTGTTGAATTTAGGAAACTCAACAGGGTTTTCAATGATTCCAAACTGCTCATTGCTGCAAAAATCAATCAATCAACAATTATTTAAGCATCTATCACACATCAAGTTAGATTCTGGGAACAAAAATCCATACCATGTAATAATTCTTATTTGCAAAGTCTTTATATTTTAAGAGGGAAACAACAAAAAAATTACATGCAAATATATAACTAACAGCTGAAGGGTTTGGGATGTGCTGATATAGAGCATCAAGCCTAAACTGTCTTTCAAAGGAAGAAAAGGAATTTGTGAGTAGAATTATTGAGAGACTACATTCCAAAAATGGAAGAGCACCAAGACAAAAAGCATGGAAATGAAAAATGGAGTGACTGTGTGAAAGTCACAGAGAAGGGAAATTTTTTGCATAAAAATGTGGATGTGGATGAGGTACAAGTTAAGGGTAGGTGGGGACTTATAGTGCCCTATAACTCTGGAATAAAAAGGTTATGGAGAGGTTATGTGTTGCATTCATAAGGCTAGAAATGGGTATTTTTGAACTTGATAGCAGAGGTATACTTAGCCATCTGAATTAATTGAGCAGACCCATGCTTAAGAAAAATTATTTTTGCAGCATTGTGGAGGAGAGACTTGGGATGGAAAGATAAATTAGAAGCCTACTTCAATAATTCAAGTAGAGATGATAAAGGCCTGAACTAAGTTGGTAGCTATAGGGATAGGGAGAAGGAGTTAGATAAGACATATTATGATGGTATAAAATAATATAACACTTGGCAACTGTTTAAAAATGTAAGGAGTTCAAGATAATTCTGAATATATAAAATCGGGAGATTGGAGATGGTGCCTAGCAGAAATTGGGAAGTTTGGAAAAGAGGACAGTTGATAGAAAAACATAAGTTCAATTTTAGATAAGTTGAATTTAAGATATCTCCAGATAATGCAGGCCTGAAGTTCAAGGGAGAGATGAGCTGGCTACATAGATCTGAAAGTTATCTTTATTAAACCCATGGGATTTTATGAGGTTGCCTAGTAGAAGTAAAGAAGAAACGAAAAGAGAACCTAGAACCACCATAATTAAGAGGCATAATGTCCAGGGCAGGAGAATGTAGGAAAGAAAGAAAGAAAAGAGGCAAATGAAGAAATGACTTTTTTTTAGAAGAAATTATCCAAGAGAAGACAGTAATCAATAAAATCAAATGTAGCAGATAGGTGAGGACTGCTGTTATTCAGTCTTTTTTTTTTTTAATTATGTTGGATATGTTGTAAACCTATTTGGGTTTTCCTGGTAAAAATACTGAAGTGATTTGACATTTCCTTCTTCAGCTCATTTTTGCAGATGGTAAACTGAAGTAAACAGGCTTAAGTGACTTGTCCAGGGTTGGTCAGATTTAAACTCAGGAAGATGAAATTGTCTGACTCCAGAACAGACACTCTATCTACTGTACAAAAAATCTATCAGATTTTAGCAATTAAGAACTTCTCTGATAACTGCGAAAATTACAAATCATGCAATGTAATTTCATAAAAATTAACATAACAAATCAGCCTAAATTAGATAGGTAAATGCATGGTGGATCTAAAAGAACAAGAAGTAAATTACATTCTTTCTCTATCTGTCAGTCTGTCTCTCTCTCTCTCTCTCTCTCTCTCTCTCTCTCTCTCTGTGTGTGTGTGTGTGTGTGTGTGTGTGTGTGTAAATGAGTAAATATATGCACAGTAGTCCCCTTTATCTACTGGGTGGGGGGGGACTCCCAATGGATACCTGAAACTTTACATAATCCTATAGCTATAATAAAGTTTAATTGTTGAAATGCTCTCTGGTGTAACCTAGCCAATCAGAACATTTTCTGTTCATATCTGTCACCTACAAATTTAATGTCTTTTCCATCTTAACTGAGCACTTATAAAGCACTGTGCCTATAACTTTTTCAATTTTAGGTGCAACAGCAAAACTAGTATGGATATCTTTTTCCTTTTTCACAATTTCACAGATAGAAGATCTTAATGTAGATCTTAACAAACAGCATAACATTTTTTTAAGTCAAGAACTTTTGCCTTTTCACTTAAAGGACACTTTTTAAGATCTCTTCGATATATTTGAATTGCCAGGAACTGTACTATTGGATTTTGGGGTGATTATTAAGTAAAATAAACATTTACTGGAACCAGGGCATTGAGATATTCAAACTGTTGATTTGAGAGCTGGCAAAGTTACTATTTGATTCATGGGTGATAGTATATACTATGCGGATCCATTGGAGAAGGTGGCTTAGAGGAGTAGGGTAATGAGATTTCATCAAACTATCAAAATAGGGTGCAATTTAAATTTTATTTACTTTTTGAATTTTGGTGTTGGACACAATAAATGACAACCACAGTTAAGGAAGGATTGCAATATATTTACATACATATTACTGAAAAAGTGGAGGGAGTATATATGTATGTATAACTATATATTCATACATATATACATACATGTGTGTGTCTGTTTATGTGTGTGTATATGTATGTATATGTATATAGTTGCTGAATTTTTTTTCAATCATCTCTAACTTTCCATAACTCTATTTTGAGTTTCTTGGCAAAGATATTGGAGTGGTTTGCCATTTCTTTCTTCAGCTCATTTTACAGATGAGGAAATTAAGGTAAACAAGGTTGTGAGTAAACAAAAAGTCACACACACACACACATATATAAATATACAAAGACACTCAAGTGATAGAATCACCAAAATATTAAAGATTATAAAGTATTTGGATATATTAGGAATGTCTATTAGACATGTTTAACATGTTCTCTATGAAAAATTCATGGAAATACATGATAACAAATCATAGTACATAAAGAAACCTAGTGTGACATCATGAAAACAACAGCTGGTATGCAGTTTAACAAAAACAAAAGTGTATTCAATTTCCTGCCTGTTATTTACTATGTAACCTACAGCAAGTAGCTTAACCTTTCTGAGACTCAGTTTCCTTATCTATAAAATGAGGGGATTGGATTAGATAATCTCTAATACCTTTTCTAAATCTTATGATCCTAAGGCATGGATGTGATGAGATATGTATCAATGGAGGAGCAACACACAAAACTATCGAATAGCAAAATAACGATAGCTCCATGGATACTGTAAGCAATTTATTTTTCATAATCACAACCTTAAAATCCCTCAGATGATATCATTACTCTGGATAAGAGCTCAGCGATCTGTGGCATTTCCTTTTAAAATGAAAGTCAGTAGTGAGGTACAAAATACAAGTGGCAAGAAGCACCCTCATAATCCCCATGCTTTTCTCATTTTGAATGCAATCAATTCAAATGCTCAAGTGGCTTCTTCACAGATTTTTCACACACATGCTTATAGTCTTTGTAAGGCAAGTTTCATCTTGAAAATAATTTTGTGGCCTGATTTGCAAATTTCTGGAATTGACAGAAAGAAATAGATAATATTGCATTGAAACCATTGTTGTTCTGACCTTAGGAAATCATAAATTGCTTTTAATTCACTGATAAAATCATTGTTTAGTGATACTAAACATGCCCAATCAGGAAATAATATAATGAATTTTAATTGTTTGTTGTCTTTCTGGCTTTAAAATTGTCTTTATCTCAAGTGTGAAGAAAGTCAATTCTAGTTATTTGTGAATTATTACACAATTACACAATGAATTGGTTTTTTAAGTTACTTATTCAATTAAAATTACTAATTCCTGTTTTGAATAAATATTTAAAACTAACAGTAGCCTAGGACTCCAGATTAGTACTCTATCTGCTATGATTCCTAGCTTTCCCTTGTATTCAAATAGTGTATAAAAGATAACTGAGGAAGATGAGAGAGAATGTGTCAGTGTGATGAAGAGGAGAGAGCAAAATAGGAAACTTTGGACAATATAAAACCAAAAGATAGCAATGAAATTTATTTTTTTAGAACAAAGTCATCTAATGAGGGATATCCCACTACTTCTGAAGGAAGACTGTTCTACACTCACCTGACACAGAGTTCAAATTAAATATTTGCCTATTTGTAATCTTTCACTGGTTAAAATTAAAGTTTGTTCCAGCTGTGTTGATTAGTTTTATCAAACATGATGTTAAGAATGATAGTTCTCAGAACTCCTATCTCCGTGACTATTAACACTAACCTTTCCAAATGAGCCCAACTTTTCAAATTAATGCAATGCAAAAGCAAACTTTGTACTGGACTCTCTTCTTTTCTCCCTCTATATTTACTTTCTTGATAATCTCATCATCATTTATAAAACTAATTATAATCTCTATGCCTTAACCTCTCTCTTGGGCTCTAGTCTAACATTTCCAACTTTCTATTTCCAACTTTTCTATTTCAAACTGAATGTCCTTTAAACATCTTAAACTCAAAATAGCCAAAGCTGATGTCAGTATCTTTTCTACAAAATCCTCCTCTCTTCTTAATTTCCCTATTGCTATCAAGGATACAATCATCCTCCTGGTCAGCCAGGCTTGCCAACTAAATGTCATCCTCAACTCCTCTTTCTGTCTTACCTTCATATTCCATCTATTATCAAGTCCTGTTGTTTCTGTCTTGGTAAACTCTCTCATACAACCTTGCTCTGTCCTCTGGTATAGAAACTACTATGCTTTAGCCAACATCAACTTTGCTAATGCACATCAAGTCAGGATGGACTATTATAATAGTCTTCTTTTTGTTCCCCTGCCTCAAGTTTCTCCCCACTTCAGTTCATCCTCCATTCATCCATCAACTGTATCCTTCTAAAGAGGTAGATTTTGCCATGTCACTTATAAAATAATGGCTTATAGGATTATAAATGTATTCATTCAGTAAGTATTGATTAAAAACAAAATGTCAGACTAAATGCCAGGGATATAAAGAAGGTCAACCTCTGCCCTCAAGAAGCTCCCAATTACATGGGGAAGGCAATCAATCGTATTTATAAAACCAAGTTATATACAAGATAAATTAGAGATTATTTTAGAGAGAAGGCATTAACATAAAGAGAATTACTAGAAACTTCCTGCACAAGGTGAGATATTAGCTGATATTTTAAAGAAACTAGGAAAGTCAGGTAGTAACAATGAGAAAAATAATAGTTTCAGGCATTGGGGATTGCCAGAGAAAATTCTTGAAGTTTGGAAAATGAAGTATCCTATTTGAGGAATAGCCTGAAGGCTAGTATCACTAGATCAAAGGATGGGACTGAGAGGTAGAGTATTATGTAAGAGAACTGGAAAGGTAGAAAAGGGACAGATTATGAAAGCTTGTAAAAGCCAAAAAGAGGATCTTATAGATCATTACTTCTGATTATCTTAATTTACAGATGAAGTAAGCTTCAGAGAAAAAATTGGAACCCAAATTCTCAGATTACAGATTTAGTACATGGATTAGATTAACTGATTTCTAAGAGTCTTTCCTTCTTGAAATCTATTAATACTACTACTACTACTACTACTACTACTACTACTACTACTACTACTAATAATAATAATAATAATAATAATAATAATAAGTGGCATAAGGTATGTTCCTAAAGATCACTAAATACAGGGATGATGAAATTAATTAAATACCTGCCAATTAATTAACAATTAAATATATGCATATTTCTATTACAGCATATTCATATATTACATAAGACATTAATTATTAAAAGACATAGACATAACATCAATGAAATAAAGATCATACATCTTTCATTACTGCATAACCTAATCATTAGGAATACCTCAATCCTCTACCTCACAAGAGACCACTATCCTGGTCCCTGAAGAGAAAGTGAACTGCAGCTATCCTTGAGTCTATCTGACCAACTACTGTTTAGTTACTACATCTTATTTCAGCTGTCAAGTTTTCCACCAAGGGATATGTGATGACATAGATGCCAAACACCCTATAATGTGGCATAACTGAATTGTCTGGCAATAGGGGGATTTAATTTTGGGGTGGTTTATCATCAGGGCAGGGAGCCTAGAAGTTTGATGGAAGTGTTTAATGTTGACACACAGCAATTATAAATGAGATTTATAATAAATGGTAGAAAGAACTAGAATTAAATAACAATGAAGCTTTAATATATTTAAATTTATTGATATGCTTATACTTCTATATTCTACTATTTAATAAAAACAATTTAAATAATGATCATAAGACAATGATTGTTATGTTATTATCATTCTCCTATTAATATACTTATTCCTATATTCACCCCAACTCTCCATAGATGAAAATAAGATAGAATTTAAGCTTTTTGATAGGATGGGTTTTTATTTTGTTGTTCCAATGCCTGAAACATCAGTGAGTACACAGTAAGTACCTAATGTATTCTTTTTTTTTTTTTTAGGTTTTTGCAAGGCATATGGGGTTAAGTAGCTTGCCCAAGGCCACACAGCTAGGTAATTATTAAGTATCTGAGACTGGATTTGAACCCAGGTACTCCTGACTCCAGGGCTGGTTCTTTATCCACTGCATCACCTAGCCACCCCAATAAATTCTTAATTGATTGATAAAAGCATGAAAAGGATAAGTTTTTATTTTGGTGTTCCAATACCTGGAACATCATTGAGTACACAGTAAGTACCTAATATATTCTTAATTGATTGATAAAAACATGAAAGGGGTTTCAAGATCAGGTCATGTTTCACAACTACCTTGAACCTATTTCTAGTAGAAGTTTTTCATCCCTAAAGAGTTTGTAGAAATGGGAATATAATGACCTAGGGCAAAAGCTATTTTACCAGCTCTATACTTCATTTCAGTATGCCTAGTCATCTGATGAATGAGACAGATTTTTTTTTTCCTATAAAGGAATTCTATTTCAGGGATGGGGAAAAATTACAACTTTATTTCTTTTATAAAAATTATTTTCTTTGTAATCCAATGTATTTTATTTTTTTATTTTTTGTGTGTTCTACTCTCTCTCTTAGAACCAGATTGCTATTGATTTTCAGAGTTCTGGAGGAGGGGCAGGGGTAATCCTAAAAGGCTGCTAATATCTTTCAGATTATCATCATCAAGCCTCCCCAGTTCCATATAACCATTTGAAATTAATTAGATTTTACAAAGAGATTTTTGATTTAAGATAGCAAAGAACAAATAGCAAGAACAAAGTATGAGCATTTTCCCCAGCACTTTAAGGGGCATTATTTCCCCAACACTATCAAGGTCTGAGGGAAGAAGGGATTAGGCTCATAATTTAACCAGTTCCTACAAAGCACTGGTCCCACCAGGCTCAAATTCAGTTGTAACATGACTTCCAGGTAAGTGATTCCAGTGGTCTGAGGTCATGAAGGATACTCCTAAAGATATCTTCTTGCTCCTTGGGGATTCAGTGTTGAGCCGAACATAAAAACCCCAGTTAGCTTTTGAACATTAGATTCCTGTGACTAACTCTCCTGACCTTTGAAACTCTCAGGGTTTGAGATTTACTTGATTCACTCAGAAAAGAAAAGGATGAATTGAAATACCAAGGACTGAGGCTTTTTTCCTTAGGGCTATGTGGACTCAGCATGTGAAGGCCCTAAGGCCTTTTCCCTTAACATCACAGTCTCTCACCGGATGCCATGAAAAAAAAAAGTCATGGAATGAAGTAAGAAGAAATAAAAAAGCAATAATACTGAATAAAGAGAATTCTCATCACACTTAGTTCATATATATATAATATATATATATAATTTATATACCAATTAGATTATTCCCATTATAATGAATAACAAGGTACTCTTCAAAACCTATCTCTAACTCTCCTATACCAACAAAGACAGTTCCTTTACCTGTAAATTGGGAGGTGGCTTCTACCTTTGCTTTAATATAAAACATAGTTCCCAATCTACAACTCAGAGAATCAGGTTAATTAAGTTCTATAACTAACTGTAAGATCAAGAATCTGAGCATTTCCAGTTAGAGGGTTCTTTCCATGATTAAATAATATTATAGATTTTGTTCATATTTTTCCTCTATATATGATGAATAATACCCTGTATTTCTTTCATTTTCTTCCATTATTTCATTATTCCTTTATTCTATATTTATATATCATTTTAGTATTAATTCTACCTTAGCAGTAAATGATCATACTATGTAGGGAACTGATAAATATATCTAGTGTTATGTGATATTTACCTATATGTACATGCATACATATAGATCTAGATATAATATCAATTTATAGCATAGTGTTTATTTAAAGAAGGAAAGCAGTTTGATATATTAAACCAGGAATAAGCTTTATTTTGAGCAAATAAACAAAATCAAGCATTTACTGACATAAATTTCATTAGCATTAGGATTAACTTAAAAAAGAATAGTATTAATGTTGAAGGCCAGATTTAAATATTCAGTAATAAATTACAATTTCAGGGAAAAAAGAGTATTAAACTATAAATAATACATGCTTAAAAATTGGGGATTTGTTCATTCAACCCACCAACAAAATGTTTGTATTTAAAAGCCAGCAGAACAGATGTTAATCAAACTTAATTAAATGGGGATTTGAATGATTCCTTTGGAATAAAAATTACCTTCAACCTTTTCCTACATTTCCAGTTCTGTATTCATCAGAAAGTAACTTTTTTGTCATGTTCTATTACAGGGATCCTTGGATCTTCAAATTCCTGGAATTAGAAGAAAAATAACCAAGAAAACATAGCATGACCTGCTCTTCTCACATTTCACCCCACTTCCTACTTGAAGAATACCCCATTCATTAATGAATCAGTAGATTTTGGCAGTTCAGTCCTTTAAAAAATAAAATTCTCCTCCTTTGCACTCAGTCTTTTGAATTTAAAAATCTTATATGTACCCCCTAGCCCAGAACCAAAGTTCTTACTTTATATGTAACAGGTTCAGCCTCAGGGGCCTTCTAAGATAATTGTACTCCATGTGCATGTATGTATGTATGTATGTATGTGTGTGTGTGTGTCTGTGTCTGTATGTGTGTATATGAGGGAGCATTAGACATTTATTATGTTCCAGGGAACTATGATGAGAAAAAAATCATTCTTTCTTGACTACTGGTCTCTTCATGTTTCATGACATAACTCTATGAAGACAAACATTTCCATATTTCCAAATCTTCAATATTTCTATAATCTTCCTACTTTCAAATCTTTATTTTAGACAAACCATATTTCTGATTTCCTACTCATCGGTTCAGAAGATAAAATCAACTACTTTTGATCCCAGACTCTGTATATTGTATTAAAGCCTTAATTAAAGCCTAATCCCTTCTGATATCCCTCTCCCACCAAAAGATTCTATCCCATTAATTGATGAACTAGATTCCAAGAAAACTCCTTCACCCACCACCACCACCACACACCTGGAGGACATTCAACACACTATCACTATCCAGATTTGACAAATAAGTGAATAAAGTACCCTTTACTTCCCTTGGTGGGAGTAAACCAATGGAAATTTTACTTTTATTTTGTCTTTAATCCTTTTATCCAATTTTTCCTGAATCTCCTGATCTTGGAACTCCTTCAGAATATCACAAACTATTCATATGATTTCAAGTTCCTTCTGACCTATTTTCATTTATCATACTCTGGCTCTGGTCCCTAAAACTCTAGGCCTGGAACTTCTATTTCACCATACACTACTAATTATTTGCTCTTCTTTGGGCTTGCTTATTTTAATAATGGTTTCCATTCTTGTCTAATCACTGAACCTCTCCTTAAGGACTGGGTTTCTTTCATACTTCTTCCTTCCTAATGACCATCAACTTAACACTCCTACAATGTTCTCATGCTAAGTTATGCAAATAATGATATAAGGTCTTATCAGTTCTTTTGACCTGTCTAGTTTGCTTTCATTCCTTTCCAACTCAAAAAAAAAAGAATGCCTCAATTAAATTGATCCCAGATTAAACAAGAGCAATATAATCTTTACTATCTGGAGAATGGTCAGATTTGTTTTGTATACAATTATATTGAAAATTCTGCACAATAAAGGTGCCTACATCCTTTTATTTTCCCCTTTTTCTCCCAATTTTTGCCTCTCCTGCCCCCTGAATACAATAATGTTATGAACTTATTGACTTCTCAAATAGCTAGGATGAGATGGGAGTTACTATTCTTTCCTTTAAGATGAAGGACCTGAGGTCACTGTGTTATATATTTTAATTAATTATTTTACTTTTTTTTACAAGTGATCACTCTCATGAAATGAAGTTAAACAACAGATATTTGTAATAGAGCAACAAAAATGTCAATATAATTTTTAAAAGTGATAAGGAAGATTTTCTGTCTCTATGCTGTTTTCTTACCTATTCATCTAAGAACCCCTTGGCTTTGCCAAGAACCCCATTGTTACAACCCTGGTACCTCCAGGTCTTTCTATATTCCCTACAGGTAAATTTTCTTTTATATTTTATCTCTTCCAATTAGAATGTGCATTCCTTGAGAGCAGAGACAAGCTTGCTTTTGTTTATTTGTATCAGCAGAGAAGATGACAAATAGAAAGTACTTAATAAATGCTTTTTCATTCATTTATAGGTGGAATAGGAATAAGTGATTGGTAAGAGGGATGGGTACCAATATGAGTTCAAACATGAACAAGGGAGTTATGATATGAGTAGTATCATATATCCTTTAGCAATAGAATACATGGAGTTGCTGCTCAGATTAGAGGAATTCTTTTCAATCAGATGATCATACTTCTCACTGACAGCTTTTTATGGATATTTTTTGAAGATCTATTATGTGTCTGTAACATCTACATTACTAAAGATTAGTCTTCTTTAGTGCAAAGATGGCTTCTATTTTTGTATTAGTATTTAAATTTTTCCACTTAAGATTTACTGTAGCAAGAGAGACTTTCAAATTCTTTTACTAATACATTTGCCAAAGACCTATTACAAAAATCATAACCATAATACAATACAGAAACCAAAAGTCATACTACAATGTATTAGAAACTGTAGAAACTGGTATAAAATAACTCAAGCGAAGATATAGATAACAATTGAAATAATAATTCATTAAAATATAATGCTATGGTTGTCCAGTTAAAACTAATGTATGGGTAATGGAGACTTGGAGTATACTTACCTAATATAAAGGTACTGTGCTCCCCTTTATTTCATTACCACATGTGTACAAGCAGACTCCTTTGATTGACTATGTAACTAGAACAGATTGTGTCCTTATAAACTGGCAGTAGGCCAATATAACTTTTGTTATGCTCTTTCCTAGTGTATCTAGAAAGTAAAAATTATATTCAATTCACCCAGAGTGAAGATATCATGAACTGAACTAGGAAGAGAAGATGAATTCCACTCCTTTTTTCCTTTAACTCATGGTTATGAGAAATGGGCTTAGGGAATTTCTAATTCTGTTCTATTTTATTTGTCCTCAATTGCCAACTTTGCAATGATCATCACTGGACCTGCAAATGCAAGCCACCCTAGAAGTCAGAATTCCAGGAGCATTGTTGCAGCCAAGCAAGGAAATTTGAAAAAGTCAGGGTACTGAGTATTTGAGTCTGAGGCGGGTTTTGTTTTAGAAATTTAAGATTGTGTTGTATAGGAACTGAGGTGGATATGAACCTAATCCTTCTCCAGACACTAAGGTGGTTATGGAGAGAGAAAGTTGGACAGGGGTAGGTAAGGGAGGGGAGAGATAGAATGAAAATTATGACTCCCACATGTTGGGAACTGTTTTTATATTTGTTAATATATCTTCAAAGTAAATAGTCTGACTACACTTGAGGGAACATCATCAGTGGGAGCTGGAGTCAGTTGCAGAACCTAGTTACCTGAAACCCTCTTAGGGATTCCAGAGAACCCTGGGGAAGGAATGAAAAATAGCCAGTCTGACTTCAGGTAGTCAGTATAACATCTAAAACAAAAACTGACTTGCATAATAGATTTAGTTTGAGTTCATTTATTTCATTCAATCAAGTGTATGGTGAGTGATTAAACTGCTATGTAAAATTCACTTTTAGGATAAACAGCTTTGAAAGACTTGAGAACACTATGACCAAAAAATCAAGATGAAGCATGTTAAATCACTCCTGATAGAGAAGTGATAGATTTGGATTTTTTGGCTAATGCCAGAACTTGTTTTGCTTGTCTATATGTGTTTGAAAGAGAAATTTGTTTTTCTTGCTTTTTCAGTGAGGTGGAGGAGAAGCAAGATGGGGGGGGAAAGGAGAAATAGGAGGGAGGAAAAAGTGAATCTGCATTTGAAAATACAATAAAATTTAATTTAAAATATAAAATACTTTCAAAACAGTTTTTTTCTGTTATATCTATCTATATATCTATATCTATCTATATCTATATCTATATCTCTATCTATATCTATACATATATATATATATATATATATATATATATATATATATATATATATATATATATATATATATATATATATACATATATAATTAGGCCCTGGTTACTTCTAAGTTTCCAAAGCCTGGCTGAAGTTCATTCTATTCCAGTAAATTATCATGTACTCCCAATCCCCTTGATTTTTTCCTCTTCCCAGTCCAATGTTATTGAATCACTTCATTCCACATATGGAATAGAATAACTAATTACTTAAAATAGAAAGCACTATAATATCAAGAAGCTTCAATAGCAAAATTATCAAAATAGTCATCACTTCATAAACACCTCTAACTGAGAATCTTCTACCAAACTCTCCTAATGGAGAGTGTTGGGGAAAAGGTGCAAACATTATGCAAAAACATAGGTGGAATAATAAATATAGCATTGAGAATGCAGTCAGGAAGAGTTAGTCTAGCCTCAGATTCTTAATAAGTTTGTGATACTAAATACATCAGTTGAGCTGTCTTCAGGCTGTTTTCTTATTTTTAAAATGATGTTAATAATAATAATAATAATACCTATCTCTCAGAGATCTTGTGAGGTTAAAATAAAAATAAATAAGTGAAAAACAATTTTGTAATTCTATAGATATATTAGCTATTAGGACTGATATTAGTTGGTTGGATCTTGTCTTCATTATTGAAGAAGATCAAAATGACATCACTATGTTTCAGACAGATTATAATGTATACGACTATACAGTGTGAGTTCAGAAAACTCTACTACAGATTGGGCACAAACAGTGAATGTGAACACCCAGGGTGCCAGTTATAAATTATATATATATACATATGTATATATATATACATATGTATATATATAATGCTTCCTTTGAGCTGCTCCAATTCTGCCTTCCTCATTGAGTGCAGGACCTTCACTGATGAGGGTATGCCAGGCTGGGTGGTCCTGTGCCAGTGTTCTCCCATGCTGCACAATCTGCACAATCAATTCTAAAGTTCTTCAGAGAGACTTTCAGGTTGTCCCAGTATTGCTGTTTCTGACTCCCATGGGAGTGCTTGACATCTTGATTTCTTCATGAAATATTCTTTTTGGCAAGCATATTTCTGACATCTAACAATGTGTCCAGCCCATCATAGCTGCACTCTCTGTAGTAATGTTGGAATGCTAGACAGTTTAGTTCAAGAAAAGACCTCAGTGTCTGGTATGTTCTCCTGCCAGGTGATCTTCAGAATCTTCCTAAAGTAATTTAAATGGAAGTTGTCGAGGGCCAGCCCTAAGAGTGATTTACACATATTTTTTGGTGACCTTTGCCACCAGAGATATGCATGTATTCTTGTTCATTAAATGGATTTGTTGGCTCACCAGTGAACCCTGGTCTAAGACATCTGTGGTGCCAAAGGTGTTTGGGAAGCTTTCTGATAAGGAAGTTTACAGACTTTGAAGGACAAATATTGTAAATTTAACCAAAGATGCTATGCAGCAGGGTTTCATCTGACCTGTTGTCATGTCTGAGATAAATTTTGTTATAAAAGTCTGAGTATTCAAGTATAGTCAAGAGATGTTGTTTCATGATCTTAGGTGTTGGCACTTTATTTGTGGGACATTTCCTTCAACCTGGTTCTCTATTCAATGCCAGACCTATATCATAACTATTACAGGCAATAGGAAGCAATTCAATTCAATTGTCCACATTTCATAGGCAAGTTGCAATGAGGTCAGCACAACAGCTCTTTAGACCTTCAAATTGATAGTTAGACTAATACCTCTTCTCTTCTTCACTTTCTTCTGGATCCTCCCAAATACTGAGCTCTAGCAATGCATGTGTCAGCCTCATTGTCAATGTGTAGCTCCTTGGAAAGGACACTGCCAAAGTAAGTGAACTTGTCCACAGTACTCAAAACTTCTCCATTTACTGAAATTGATGGTTCCACATATGGATGGTATGGTGCTGGCTGATAGAGCTCCTGTGTTTTCATTTTTTTTTTTTTAAGGTTTTTGCAAGTGGGGTTAAGTAGCTTGCCCAAGGCCACACAGCTAGGTAATTATTAAGTGTCTGAGGCCAGATTTGAACTCAGGTACTCCTGACTCCAGGGCTGGTGCTCTGTCCACTGTGCCACCTAGCCACCCCTCCTGTGTTTTCTTGGTGCTAATTGTTAGACCAAAATTAGCACAAGCAGCAGGGATCAATCCATACTTCATTGCATCTCAGCTTCAGGGGCTGCATGGAGTGCACAATCCATCTGCAAACAAAAGATCATGCACCAACACTCCCTCTACTTTGGTCTTGACTTGTAACCTTTTCAAGTTGAAGAATTTGCCATCAGTATAGTAGCTAAATTTAAGGACATGTTCCTTCTCAGTGAAGATGTTTGATAACATGGCTGAAAACATAATATTAAAAAGTGTGGGAGCAAGGACACATCTTAGTTTCACTCCATTGTTGACCAGGAAATCTTGAGAGCATCATTCATTATCCAGAACACAGTGCAAAAAATTGAGAAGCAATATTGATAAATGTCTCCAGGCAATGAAATTTAACATCATTTTCCATAAACTCTCATGACTGATGGTATCAAAGACTTTTTTCAGATATAAAAATTTTGTATATTTACTTGTGTTCTGTTCCTGGCATTTTTCCTGTAGTTGTCAGGCAGCAAACACCATATTGATGGTTCCTTGACCCTTTCTGAAGCCATACTGGCTCTCAGGGAGGTAATTATCTTCCAGGTGAAGGATCAACCTATTGAGGACTCTGACAATAATCTTACCAGAAATGACTAAAAATGGAAATACGCCTGTGATTGTCACAAAACAATTTACACCCTTTACCTTTATAGAGATGGACAATGAAGGCGTCCTTGAATTCTTGGAGGATAAGTTTTTCATACCATATAACCTGGAAAATTTCAGTCAGTTTTTGGATGAGCAATGGACCCTCCCCTTCTATATATCTCAACTGTAATAGAATCAGCACCAGGTGCTTTGCCACTTGAAAGGAACCTAATGGGATTCAAAATCTCCTCTTCAGTTGGAACTTTAGCTAGGGACTGATTGACTTTGACATGATGTAAATAGTCAATGGCTTCTGCATTGATTGATGATGGTTTGCCTAGAACACTCTGGAAATGGTCAGTCCATCTCTCTAGGATCATGTCCCTGTTTTTGATCAATATGGATCCATCAGTACTGAGTGGTTGAGATTTGGTTTGCTACTATCTGCATAAAACTAAATTTCATATACCTTCTTACTGAGCCAAGAGTCCTGTATCACTCTAAGTCTCGTTTGTACTTTATTTTTGATGGAATGAATTAAATGCTGTCTTCTTAGAAAAAGTTGAACTCTCCTGCTGATAAACCTTGTGGATTTCTCATTTTTCATGCAGCAGTTTCTGTATTTCTCCATCCTTTTCATCAAATCTGTCTTGATGAGCAAATGCAGTGCTGTACTAAAGATCTCTGAAAGCTGACTACTCTTTTTCTAATCCACTGTTGTCAACTGTGTGTTGGCTCAATTTTCCCTCCAAGTCAACAACAAACTGTTCTCTCTCAGACAGGCACTCTAATCTATTGCCAATAATTCTTCTAGTTGTCATTTTGCCTTGGAGTCACACTTTGACTGAATGTGAATATTTAGCTTGGAAAAGATGAGTCTGTTCAGTCCAACCCTCTGCACCACAAATTAAATTTGTCACTCTTGTACCCTGTCTGTCTCTTCTCCTTACAGTCACACAGTTTAATAGATGACAGTGATGAGGGTGCATCCAAGAAGTTTGTTTTTTTTTTGCATTTAGGTAAACAAAAGACAGTGTTTGTGATGAGAAGATCATGAGATGTTCAAGTCTTTAGTGGTAAGTGTCCATTGCTGTGGCTGTTTCCAACTCCATTCCTCTTGAGGATTCCCTGTTATGTCTGGTAATCTGAACCTACTCAACCATTAAAGTCACCCAGAATTATAAGTATATCCTCTTTTAATGCATTGATGGTAAGGGTCTCCAGGTCTTCATAAAATTTTTTATTTGACTTCAGGGTTCATCATAGTGGGACCATAGACACTGATGATGCTAGCATGACGTTTTCTTGGAAGTGGCAATCTCATTGTCATGAGCCTGTCATTCACTCCTTTTGGTAGGCATTCAAACTTGTTGATTAGATTAGTTTTGATTGCAAAACCTAGCCCAGCTGCACAGAACTCCCCTTCATTGTGGGCCACTCCAAAAAAACTATGTATGCACCTCCAACTTCAGTAAGTTGGTCTTCATTTGCCAGACTTGCTTCACTAAGGGCTACAATTTGAATATGATGGCTGCCAAGTTCTCTTGCAATATGAGCTGTTTGTCTTTCAGGTCTATTGAATTTTGTATTGTCCGTGAGTGTGCACACATTCCATGCTCCAAAAGTGAGTGGAATCTTCTTTGAAGAAGTTTCTGTAGATTATTCTTCTGTTTCAACTGCACTGTAGGATCCCCACGTGCTTCAGTAATCAGGCCAGGGTTAGACAACCAGACAATTTTTCGGGTACCTTTTCTAGTCTCTTCCTTATATCAGGAGGTGAGCAGTGAGATCCTTAAAAGGGCTACTCAGTCACACAGGGGGCTGCTGAATCTCACTAGTGCTTTCAGTGGGAAAATGACCCCATGGTCTGGGTTGCCTGTGGCCAGGGTTGTGACTACAGATTCCAGTGTATTGGCACCTGTTGCTTCATCACTTGCCTGTTGGCACAGGACTTTGAGGAATGATAAAATATGGATGATATCTTTTGATGAGTGCATAAATTGGATATAAGAAGTAGAGTTGAATGAAAGCATCACCTCACTTTCTCTACCAAATGATCCAGTGTGGCAATTACAGAGTCAAGACAACAGACTCTAGATGCAGTGGATGACCTTGGTATCTTTGAGATGTCTAACCAATCTCTAACCACTCCATAGAACTTGCTTCAGTTGCCTTCATAGTCATCAGAATGAAGTGTTTTCATCTGCCCATTCCACCAATGAAAGACTTCATAAGTTTGGGGTAGAACCCCTCACAACTCACTGATGAATTTCAAACTCCTTCAGTTATCCTCAATCTGGTTTAGCCCAACCTACCAAAGGGTTCATCAGAGTGTGGTCACTGTATGTTACAGCTTCTTGGGGTAACAGGTAAGAGTTAGGTGCCTCAAAGGTGAAAAGGAGTCCTGAAAGGGGCTCAGAAACCCTAAACCAGAGCTACTAGTTTTCCTTGAGCATACCATGGAAAGACTATTTGACATATA
Source organism: Macrotis lagotis (assembly GCF_037893015.1). Taxonomy (NCBI): domain Eukaryota; kingdom Metazoa; phylum Chordata; class Mammalia; order Peramelemorphia; family Peramelidae; genus Macrotis; species Macrotis lagotis. The sequence goes on from NC_133666.1 coordinate 571,088,443, forward strand.
AAATTCTTTCTTTAGATTTTGCAATTCATTTGTAGGCAATCATATGAAGAACAATACTAAGTCTCTTTGAGTATAAATGGAAACCTTAAGAATAAAATAAAGAGGGCAGCTAGGTGGCACAGTGGATAGAGCACCAGCCCTAGCTGTGTGGCCTTGGGCAAGCCACTTACCCCATTTCCTGGCCAAAAAAAAAAAATGAAAAAAATACTTAAAGAGAAAAGAAAATTTAGGACAGAGAAATCCAAAAGTAGCAATAAGAGTAATTAAGTTCTGTATTAGAGAGGAAGTTCATACCATTTCTAAAGCATTGAAAGCACATGACTAGAAAAGTCACAGATAATGGTTTAGAAACAGACTAACATGTCAGTAATTGGTATAGTAACTAAACATCCTAGTTGACTTAAAGAAATATATTATGAGTTATTCTATAGAGCACTTTAATAAGTCTAGAATTTCTATTCCTTATATCTTGCTCCTAATGATATTTTTATAATCCTCATAGAATATAAAATTCATAATATTACATATATTAATATATGATTGTTTTGATATAAAATTAATTTGACCTTTTCAGAAACTCATAGATGAAAGAGAAAAGAGTTTATTCTAACATTTCAACACCTTCCTCATTTATCTCCTCTCCATTAATTCTGCAAACCCTCTGGTTCAGACGCTTATCATTTATTATCTGTATTGCTGCAATAATTCACTAACTAGATTCCCTCAAATCAGTCTCCCCTTTCTCCAATTATTCTCCATTCAGCTGCCAAAATTATATTTCTAAAGTGCAACTATGTCATTCCCTTGCTCAAGAAAGCTTCAGAGGTTCCCTACTGACTCTAATACAAAACATAAATTCTTGAGTTTGACAGCCCTCCATAATCTGGTTGTGAGTCTCTTTCCTGTGTGTATGTGTGTATGTGTGTGTGTGTGTGTGTGTGTGTATGTGTGTGTATTTTTTCTTTTACAAACTTCAGTCTTGAAAAACTTGTACTATTTCCCATTCTCTATACATATTAGTCCATCTTCCTCATATATGCCTTTTCTCAGACTGTTTCTCACATGTAGAATAATCTTGTCTTACTTCTACCTTATTGAGCCCCAGAATTATATTTAAGTGATTAGTTCAAGTCACCTTCAAGTGACCTTTGTAAATACTCCCAGATTCTAATGTCCTCCTCTTCCAAGAAAATATTTTGCATTTATTTGATTTATATAGTAGGATATTCATGCAATAGAGGATAAATCGTGGATGATTCTTTAAGTGCTACCCCTTGTAGTCACCTAATCACAAACTTAAATACTGTGTACTCGGCACCATTTTAAGTACTGGAGCATCAGAGCTCTGCTAAAAATATCCAAGAATTTCAGGGATATGCATGTCTGTTCCTATATTGAGAGTGAATGACATTTTGAAATCAAATAATTTCCTTATTAGCAGGAACATTGAATTGAAGGAAGAGCTATGGACTCTGAAATTTAAAATGATTGAACCTGATTACACATGTCGAACCTATTTTGAACAGCTTGCCTCCTCAATGAGGGGTGGTGAGGAGGGAGAAAGGGGGAGAATTTGTAACTCAAAGTTTAAAAATGAATGTTAAAAATAAAAATGGAAGTCTATGGGGGAGGGGGAGAAAATGATTGAACCAATTCTTCATTTCTATGACTACCTAGAGAAACTGGAATAAATGTGGTCTTCACCATTCAAATTACCTGGTGATTGTACTTGGCGCTACAGCAGGAATTGGGACATTGTACTATCTCTCTTTCCACTAAGTAACTTCTTTCTGCTTTAGATCCAATCCTGGGAGGTTTATTCCTGGAAGAGGTTGACTTAACAGAAGAATCAGACTCTTTTTCAGTATCTTTATTGCTCTTTATATCCTCCCAAAGCCCTGGGGAAAATACTTAAAACTTACATTTGGATAGATGTATAAAGTCTCCCCCCCCCAAAAAAAGGACTTATGCAATAAGATTCAATGTTCCCTGTAGGTCAGATAAACAGAAATTATATGTTCACTCTACATAAAATTTTAAAATGCTAATGAGAAATTATAAGCACAAATAGGATGAAATCCTCAAGGAAGCAATAGTAATAATAATAATAATAGTAGTAGTAATAATTATTGTTATATTCATTTGATTGGTTCAATCCAAAAGAATCAAAATATATGCTCATGAAACTTCTGGTTTTACTTTGCACATTTCATCTTGATTATTATCTGTCCAAACAGTTCCATCCTTATCTTCTGGTAAAATTAGACATCCTCAGAATTTCAAGGAACCTTAGATACTTTCAGGTACACCCAGTACATCTTAAAGATAAGGATCTCAGTGCCTGTTAAGGTGAAGCAACTTGCTCCAAGTTACACAGAAGATATAACAAAAGTAGGATTTGAATGCATATCTTCTGATTCCAAGTATTGTTCTCTTTGAAGAGGAACCTAGTTTTAGTAAAACTAGGTTTAAATGCTGAAGCAGATTGTGGTGTACTTGAATGAATACTTGGTCTGCAGTCAAGAAGACCTTGGGAAAGTCACTTGAAATCTGGACTTCAATTTTGTTATTTAGAAAAATAAGAAATTTAGATTAATAATAACTAGCATTTTGCTATGTGCTAGGCTCTATGATAAATTCTTTACAATTATTATTTCATTTGATCCTCACAACAACCCTAGCAAGTAAGTGCTACTATTATCTTCATTTTACAGTTAAATTTAGGCAAACATAGGTTATGTGACTTGACTAGAGTCAAACAATCAGCAATTATCAAAGGCCATATTTGTAGACAAGTCTTCTTGACTCAGTCAAGTCTTCTTGACTCAGATTATATATATATATATATATATATATATATATATATATATATATATATGTATATGTAGGACCCTATATATAATACCACCTACCAGGTTCAGGTAAATTAGGTGATGTCCAAGAGCCCTTCCGGCTTCAAATTGTAAGTAGGCTACTTGGGTAATATATAAACACAGCTTGATTCCAGTGAATTGTCATATCATTTGCAACATCTCCCTTTTAGTAGTAAATGTATTTAGCATTATATGCCCAGAGAACCAAGGTATATGTGTTTGTTTAAAGACACTTAAGTCATCTTTCCCTAAATGATTCCAGGAACATGTGCTCAATAGACTCCCTTTTTGGGAGCTAACAGTTATTCCTGCAAGTGAGATAAATTTTTAATGACCATACTACAAGGTGTATAGTGAAAAGAGTACTGAACTTGGGTCTGAAAATTCAGATTGAAGTCTGGGACTTAATCAATATTTAGTCGCCAAGTGACCATGAACAAATCTCTGCTTCTGGAAAATTGTTTTGTCATCTGTATAATGTAGGTAACAATAACCACACTTCTTTTATTTCAGGGTTGCTGTAATGAAACTACATTTCAAATGGTGATGCATGACTTGTTATAATGGCTAATTCATTTTACATACAGAATTTCATTAACATATTTTAAAAATAAGTGTCTGAATAGCATAAACATTCTACTTTATACATAATTGCCAGGAAGGTACTTCTGAGGCTTACAAAGGATCCTAGAGTCACATACAATTAGAATTAGAAAGGGAATGAAAGATCATCTTACCCATCTCCCTTATTTTACAGACATGGAAACTGAGGCCCAGAGATTGAGTGAATTACCTAATGTCACATAAGTAGCAAGTCACTTGAATTAAAATTAAGATGTTCTAATTCCTATTCCATCAATGTTTCCTCTGCACCCTGAATATTCACAGTAGATCTTATACCAAAAGTCTATTTGAAGAATGAATGATGAAGGAATGAATGGAAGGAATTCCTTTTTTGAAATTTTTCTTTCAGTCTCTAAAAAGAAACCAATCTCTGCTGAAAATCAAGAACATGTTATAATTATTCCCTTTCTCTTCCTTGTTTTTCTTTATCTTATAAAGAGGATAATTTTCCAGTTCCCTGCCAGGACCCCAGCCTTCCGATAGAACTAGACTGTAGTTGGAGAAATTAACTTGCTTGGCAACAGTAATGAAAGATCAAAAACATAAGGTCAGTATTATGGCATCCCAAGATGAAATGACTTGCTGAATGAATGAAAGAATGGAAAAACACTATTTATTAATATATATATATATATATATATATATGTGTGTGTGTGTGTGTGTGTGTGTGTGTGCATATATATATATATATATATATATATGTATATTCAGGTAATCAAATTTTCTCTCCTCAATCTCTTCTTCAAATCAGTTGTTTTTCTAGTGAGATGTTCAAAATTAGTTTCAATTTTTTCAAAGTTTTATTATTTCTTAGTATCTTACCATTTGATTCCCCTTGCCCAATTCTAATTTTTAAGGATTTATTTTTCTTCCTATGATTTTGGACTTTTTTTCTAATTAGTTAACTTTTTTCCCCTGATTTTCTTGTATTTATCTTTCCCCCTAATTTTCCCTTGTTCTCTTTTATTTAATTTTTAAATTCCTTTTTCAGCTCTTCCAAGAATCTTTTTGTACTTGTGACATTTTGCATTACTTTTTGGGATAGAAGTGGCTTTTTTTTTTAACTCAGCATCTTCCTCTGAATCTTCTTAATATCTTCTTTTACACCATAGTAGTTATCTATGGTTGGGTATTTTTTTTCTTTGCGCATTCATTTTTATTTTGCCTTATTTTTAGCCACTTACTATTGTAATCAAATTTTAATCCTGAGTTGTGAATAATGGTACTCTAGGCCTCAGGTCTTCCTTACAGTATTTTCTGAATTCTATCTGGAGACCCAACCTTAGGTCCTCCTCCCCTCCCTTAAGTCATAGTTAGGGCCCCAACCACATTGACCTGAACATGTTTTTGCTCCTTGCTGTCCAGTACTCACCTGGCATGATGTTCAGTCTGCCTTGACCACAGCTGTAGCCTGGGATCACCTCTGGTCAGCATCCCTAGGTTCAGTATCTAGAAACAGGAGAAGGGTCTTTCAATCTTCTTGAACTTAACTATCTAATCCCTCTATTCTTTAGAGGAAAATTTGTGTGATGAAAGTTTATGAAGTAAAAATCCCTGAGGCCTAATCTGCTTCTCAAACTGCTGTTTGTAGATTCAGTAGAGTTGGCCTGGAATTGTTTGCTTTAACTGTTTGATTTGCAAAGTGTTTATTTTGAAACAATATTCTGTCTTTTTTGGAGGAAATTTGAAGAACCAGAAATTTTCTGACCTACTCTACCTTCTTTTCTGATCCTGCACCCATCAAGGACCTGGTTTTGAATTTCTACTCTGCTATTTAAAACTTGTGTGGGGGCAGCTAGGTAGTGCAGTGGATAGAGTACTGACCCTGGAGTCAGAAGGACCTGAATTCAAATCCAGCCTCAGACACTTAATAATTGCCTAGCTGTGTGACCTTGGGCAAGTCACTTTAACCCCATTGCCTTAAATAAATAATTTTTTTTTGAAAAACCTGTGTGACTTAAATCAAGTTGCTAAGAAAGTTGGACTAGATGACTATAAAGATGCCTTCAAATTCATCAAATACAAAGTGGCCTTTTTAAGCTACTGTAACATTTACTGAAGTATGCTATTAAAGTCTTAGCATTTCATCTGTATATAAGCTGAGTTTTAAATACATTTTATAGCAGTATATGTAAGCCAGTTAGGTGGTAAACAATAGAAAGAATGCCAACACTGGAGTCAGAAACACCCAAGTTCAAATGTAGCCTCACTTACTAGTTGTGTGACCCTGGTAAAGTCATTTGTCACTGTTTATTTCAGTTTCCTCATCTTTAAAATGGACTGGAGAAGAAAATGGCAAATCAGTCCAGTATTTTTGCAAAGAAAACCTCAAATGGGGTCATGAAGAATAAGTCATGCCTGAAATGCCTGAGCAATGTATAGAGCATTTATATGACATTATTTTGTATATATATATGTATATATATATATATATATATATATATATGTAATTTTCCCTTCTATTTCTTCAGAGTAAAGACTTTTTTCTATCTAGTCTCATTTTTTGCTCCTACCACCTAGCACAATGTTATATGCTAAATGCTGCAGTGGATAAGGAATCAAAAGAATCTGAGGTCAAATATGGTGTCTGTCAATTAATAACTGTAGGATCCTGGTTGAGTCAGTTAATAGCATAATTCATTATCTGGAACCCAAACAGGTATGCCATCACAAAACTGACCTACAGTACTGATGATGCTCTCCAGGCAAACAAATTTTGACATAAGTTTCCATATTCCTTCAGGGCTGACAGGATCAAATACCTTAGTCAGATCTATAAATACTGTGAACATACCAAATATTATATAAATATCACCTAGTATTAGTTACATGGCAGATGTAACTTATTAAAGTGATTTGGAAACACAAATCTTCCACTGGATCTGAAAGAAGAGTTAATTGTAGTCTATGCACCAGAAAAATCTTTCTTCATGTGGCTATTGTGGGAAATTGAGTGGTGCAGTGTCTAGAACTTTGGATCTGGAGTCAGGAAGACAAATTCAGATCTTTCTTTTGTCATTGACTAATTGCATGATGCTGAACTAGGTCACTTAAATTTTCTCTGTCTCTGTTTCCTTATCTGTAAAATAGAGATAATGATAAAAGCTATTAGAAAAAGTTGTAAAGTTCCCAACAAATAGAACACTAAAGCACATTTACTATATAAATGTTTATTATTATTATTGTTGCTGTTATTGTTATTATTATTATTAATATTATATATACTCATATTTCATTACCTTGGCCAATTTGTATGTTTTTTTAAAAACAAATGATATTGACCTGAATGTCCCAAGTTCCAGAGAATTATAAAATAACCTCAATGATACTATGATTGCTCAGAAAACATCAACATATAAGAACACTATATAGGAAACAAAACATATAGGAAAAATTAAATGATTAAAAATGTCTATCATCTAGACTGTAGCATACAGTTGAATGCTCAGTTCATTAACTTGTAAGTACTTAGGTATATATCTGTGTGAATATGTATATATATGTGTATATATTATATATACATTTATATATATATAATGTTTCATCTTTCTCAATGTAGAAATAGAAAAATAAAGATAGAGATATCTGGAGAAATTATTACAAATGAATGCAAAGTTAAGCACAAAACTGAACAGGAAGAAAAGAAAGGTCTAGATTACATTTAGGAAACTGTACAGTGCTTTTAAAGATACTAAGTCATTACTTAGCACAAGAAAACCCCCTTTAAAATGTTCTCCTCATGATATTCTATAGTAGTGAACCTTGAAATATTGAAATCTCCCAAAGAACCAAAGTTCAATGGGTAAAACTTAGCAGTTGAAAATAGGCTACAATATAATCCAGCTAAGTGTTGATGGATAGAGTTCTAGCACTAAGAGTCAAGAGGACCTGAGTTCAAATTTGCTCCTTACTAATTGTGTGATCTTAGACAAGTCACTTTACCTTGATTACCTCACATCCAGGGCCATGTCCAGTCACTTTGATTCATATATGGCCATTAAACCCAGAGCGCTCAAGAGGAGAAAGTGAGACTGGTGACAGCACAGCACTTCCACACTCAAATCTAATTCACATGTATATCATGCCATCACCTCCCTGATGTCATGGTCTTCTCTGAGAATGAAGGACAAACAACAACAGCAGCATAATTCCAAGTATATCTAATAAACCAATAAGCAAGTATTAAATGGATCTACTCCTCCTCCTCCTATTAAGTACTACTTACCAAGAAGTTTACATGCTGAAGTGTAAGCAAGCAACACATATAATTGTCTTATATGAGTAGTCACACACATGTATATATGTATTTGTATTTATACACCATTATATTTATATGTGTCATGATGTATTTTATTTATATAAATATATGTGTATTTGCATATGTTTATACACATAAATATATGTTCATATATATTATAGGCTAAATAGTTTTGGGAAAGAGTGTGCTAGTACTAGGGGTATCAGAAGAAGTTTCATGTAGAAGGTGGTTTTAAACCGAGTTTTGAAGAAAATTAGAGATTTCAAAGAACCCATGGTAAAGAGATAGAAGTGCCAACACAAATGCATGACATAGAATGTCTGTGAAAAACAATATTCAGATCAATGTATTTGGCTTATAAAGATGAGTGGAAGAGAGTGAAGTGTAAAAAGCCTGGAGAGGGGCAAGGAAATACCAGTAAGAAACTGTTGGTTCCTAAATTTCAAGAGTATTGGGATGACATGCCTAGAAATAGACTTTTGGAAGATCACTCATAATGGAAGATTAATGGAAGATGGGTTAGGCTGGAGAAAGACAAGAGAGGGAGCTCATGTGATGCTATTGCAGTAGTCCAGATAAGAAATGACGAGAGTCTAAACTAGGATTGTGGCTAAAAATAGTAGAGAAAAAAAGTGATCATATGTGAAAGACTAAAGGACAAAGAGAGATCAGGTGATATTGAAAAGCAAAAAACACCATTGGGAAAAACAAACACTGCACTGTAACTCACAATTTATAAAGACACCTAGAAAGAAAGGTCTCTAGCAGTTGGGAAAATAGTTGATTTTTATTTCTTGTTTTTTTAGCAGGGGGAGGCAAAAATATATGGGAGATCATGGACAAGAGGTACAAAGGATGACAAGGCAAGAATGAGTTGTTATCTGTACCAAAGGAGGGGATAGCACCTAAAGAGTTCATGAATATATTGAAATCAAAAGGTATAGGTCAATTATGGGGTATCATTTTGATCAGGTAATGGGCATAGAAAAACAGTACAGGTTTGTATCATCAGAAAAGCACTGATAAATGTTTAACAACTGCCTATCAGAGAAGGGGAGAGTAATGTATGATATTATGACTTCATTGTTAACATTTTTCCACTGCTGTCTTAAGTCTAGATAAACAACAAAACAATAAATCAAGCCCTGATTTGCATCATTTTGCCAACTTCTAAAGTATAAATTCTCACACTGAAAATTTAGTAATCAGCTCTTGAGAGCCCTTATGAGTTGGTTACAGCACACCACTGAGTGTCATCATGTTGAATAGAAGAGAGAAGAGAAATATTCTTTAATTCCAGTGGGGGTGGTCTAGTTTTCCTTTCCTTATGAGTCAGAAGGAAGGAATCAAGCCAAGAAAATTCCAGTAAAGTGTGAAATCATAGAAAACCACAGTCCTATGTAGACATTAGAAATTCAGACAGACAATTAAGCTCTCTCTCTCTCTCTCTCACTCTCTCTCTCTCTCTCTCCATATATATATATATATATATATATGTGTGTGTGTGTGTGTGTGTGTGTGTGTGTGTGTGTGTGTGTGTGTCCATATATATATATATATATATATATATATATATATGTCCATATATATAGACAAATATATAATTCACATACACACCCATATATACATGCATATATTCATACATATTCATGTACATGTACACATATAAATATATACATATACAAGTTTCTCATTGCTCTTCTATAATTCACTCCAGAACTCTATTTTTAATTGACATTTTATTTTTCCAAATATATGCATTAGAAGTTTTTTCAGCATTCATCCATATGTACATGTATATTTTTGTTACAAAATTTCCTTCCATCTTCCCTTCCCATCTCCCTCCCCTCAGCAGCAAACAGGTTAACATTGTACATACATATTGTTGATAAACATGCTTACAGATTAATAATTTTCGGTATGAGGAATTAGGATCAAGGGAAAGAGATACATAAGAGATAATTTTTATAAAGTGTTCATCAGTTTCTGAAGGGTTGTTTTTTGGTTCTGTTTTGTTTTTCTTCCTCTGGGTGGGATAGCATTCTCCATAGCTAATCTAATATGCCTGTCCTAGCTCTCTAAACTGCTGAGAGAAGCCGCTTCCATCAATGCTGATCATCTCACAATGCTCTTGAGAATGTGTATGTTGTTCCCTAGGTTCTGTTCCCTTCACTCAGCATCAAATCCTGTAAGTCAATTCCATGCTTCTTTAGAGTCCAACAATTTATGGTTCTTATAGAAAAAGAGCTGCTATGAATATTTTGAAACATGGTACTTTTCCATTTTTTATGATTACTTCTGGATATAAGCCTAGAATTGGAATTTCTTGGTCAAAGGGAATGAACATTTTCATTGCTCTTTGGGCATAGTTCCATACTGCTCTCCAGAAAGGCTGGATGCATCCACAAGTCCATCAATAATATGTCAATGTCCCAGTGCTCCCAGAACCTCTCCAACATTGATCATTTTCCCTTTTTCTCATTTTAGCCAATCTGAAAGTTATGAGGTGATACCTCATTGTTATTTTAATTAGCATTTCTCTAATAAATAATGGTATGGAGCATTTCTTCATATATATAGCTTTAATTTTTTTATTTGAAAATTGTCTATTCATATCCTTTGACCATTTATGAATTGGGGAATGACTTTATATTTGACACGGTTCCCTATATATTTTAGAAGTGAGACCTTCACAACACCTAGTTGTGAAGATTGTTTCCCAACTTTCTGTTTTCCTTCTAATTTTGATAGCATTGATATTATTATTATTATTATTATTATTATTAGTGCAAAACATTTCTAATTTAATATAGTCAAATCATCCATTTTGTAGTTTATGTTGTACTCTCTTTCATGCTTGGTCATAATTTTTTTGCCTTTCCATAGATCTGATAGAGTATTTCTTTGTCTATTAATTTATTTTTGGTTTTGCCCTTTATATCTAAAGCCTGTGCTCTTTTTGTCCTAATTTTAGTATAGGGTGTGAGATATATAGGTCTATGCCTAATTTTTGCCATACTATTTTCCAGTTTTCCTAACAAATTTTTGTTAAATAATGAATTCTTTCTTTAATTTTTAATTTATTTATTTTCATCCATATACACATGTATATTTTTAAGTAATAAAATTTCCTTCCACCTATCCTTCCCACCCCCCCTCCCCTAAGTAACAGTCAGGTTAGCATTATACATGCATATTTTTGATAAACTTGCTTACAGTTTAGTCATTTTGGGTATGAGGAATTAGGATTAAAGGAAAAAAATACATAGGAGATCATTTTTATAAAGTGTTCAACAGATTCTGAAGACTTTTTTAATGTTTTTGTTTTGTTTTTTGTTTGTTTTATTGCATTGGATGGGGATAACATTGTCCATAGTCAGTCTAATATGGTTGTCCTAGTTCTCTGAACTTCTGAAAGGGACTGCTTCTATCAGTGTTGATCATCTCACAATACTGTTGCTAATGTGTACATTGTTCTCTAGGTTCTGCTCCCTTCATTCAGCATCAGATTGTATAAGTCATTTCATGCTTCTTTAGAGCCCAGCCACTTATGGTTTCTTATAGAACAACAATATTCCATAGTATCCATGTACCCTAACTTATTTAGCAGTTTCCCAAATGATGAGAACTCTTGACAAGTGCTGAAAACAATGAGTAGTGAACAAATTTTCCCATAAGAAATAATGTAATTAGAAATAATTAGGGAAAATTCCCCAGAACTTTCACATTTTACTGGGGAAATAATATTAAGGAAAGAGTATGTTTTATAATACAGAACCTTAAAACTAAAAAGAAATGTAAAAAAAAAGCAATTAATTACATAAACATAAAATAAAACTTAACTTCACTTTACCTGTACTGTGAGGAGCTCCTGGAAAATGGTCTGTTGTTTGTCCTTTGCTCTAGAAGAACACATGAACATCAGGGAGGTGATGCCATGGCTTGCAATTGAATTGGATTTAAATGAGTAGGTAATGTGCAAAGTCACCAATCTCACTTTCTTCTCAGGAGCTAACTGGGTCCAGTGGCCAGATATGGATTAGGACAACTGGAGATGGTCTTGGATGCTGCAGGACATTTAGGCCTTTTTAAGATAAGATCTTTCTGAGATCTCTATTGACTGAGGCAAAGCCCATTCAGTGATTCAGACTAGATGAGAGAGAGAGAGAGAGAGAGAGAGAGAGAGAGAGAGAGAGAGAGAGAGATGAGGCAAAGAGGCCAAGAATGGACAATTTTGCTTAGTGAAAAAGAAAAATTAAACTGGGAGAACAAGACCCAAGACCCTCAGGGCTTTTCAATAATAAAGGCAGGTAAGTAAGAAATGAAGTCAAGAATAAACTCCTTCACTGTCAAAAAAATCTGGGAGGAAAGGCTCTTAGGTTTTCTGGCCAAAGCAAATAATTTCTATTTACATTCACTCTGAATCAATCAAGGCCCAAACAATGAGCAAGTAGGCATAGCCTGGGGTTCTGACCTGTTCCTGAGCTACCAAGCTACCTCTTTTTCTCTGGAGAAAGAAAGGAGCATCAAATAATAAGAAATTAATAAGGGGAAGAAGCATTTTCTCTTGTCAGCATGCAAGGAGTATCATGTTAGACAATTTCTGAAGCCTTCAAGTATTAAGGTACTGCCTTACATATATATGTGTTTGCACCATGTGTATGTGTGTGTGTGTGTGTGTACCATATATCAGATATATGCATAAATATATACAAACATATATTTCTGGGCTCTTTCAAGATTTAAGAAAAATAATTTATTGAAATAATAGGGGTGAGTTTTTATAACTTAGAACAGATGTGAATCTCTAAGTTTTCAGTGAGAAATTGCTAGTTTGTTTCACTGAATTATGTCATTGCCCTATATCCTGACATTTCATAAACTATAACTTTCTGAGTAAAGCTTTAAAAAAATAGGAAGCCATATTCCATGTGGAAAGAATAAAACCATTATTACCTTAATGTTGATGTCCTAGATGGGATTGTATGTTTGAAATTTCTGCTTACTGCTGTCATACTCAACCCTGCTGCTAATAGATCAAACATGAAAAGTAACCATGGGGACTCAAGTCACCTTCCCATTCTGAGTCTTCTTTTCTGTCACTGTGTTATGCTCCCAGCTGCCATGTGTTACAGCAAGAGAATCAAAGACCTTTTTTTTTCCATTTTGACCCAATCTTCCACACAGTGAAATCTTACATCATTCTAAATAAAGATGTTGCATAGCAAAATGAACATTTATTGGCTCTGATTATAACTCCTATAAGATATTACTATGTATAATATTGTCTTCTATAGGTATACTTTGGCAAAATAAATTTATGAATGAATACTTTTTGATCCATAAATGTGCTAGAAATACAAGGTTAATGAACCTTGCCCCTCCTCTGTTCCACTCCCATAACAATTGATTACTCCCCCCCTTAAAAATCCTACAGATGACCTAAACTCTTCATACCCTAAATTACTCTTCTAAATTTAGGGAAAAGGAAGGAAATGGAAGGAAGGTGAGATGAAATGGAAATGGAAGGAAGTTGAAAGGGAGTTAAAAAGAATGGGAGAAAGGGAAAGGGAAGAAGAGAAAAAGATGCTTTCCAGAGATGTTATTGCTTTGTGATTTTATCAGTTCCTCAGTTCAACAATTTTCCATTGCCATCAAAGTAGTAACTAGCATAAGATGCTAGAGTGGGAATTTCTTTCCAATTTATTTGCATGGGAACAAGAACAGACTGAAGACCACAAGATATGCAAGGTTACCACAAGGAAGAAATATGAGTTTCTATCCTGGGATAAAGTAGCCACTCCACAGCCCTAATAGTTGCTGCCATCCCTCAAATGTTGAATTACCTTAAAATCCCATTCTTAAAGTTCACTGTTGCAACTGAATTTTCCCCAGGTGTAAGAAACCATATTTATTTGTTATACACCTTCCATAGACCTCATGTTAGTCTTTAAAATTGAAGTGACAACAATGAATCTTTCTAACACATGTTGACCTTCTCAGAGGACATGAAAAAGAGTGCTTTGGATGGGTAGGCATGGATTAGTTTCAGCCTGTATTTTAAGAGGAACTATTAAGATCAAGTAGTTCATACTGGAAACCAGCTAACATCTCTCCTGAATATAATCTTGGATTAAATGACTATTTGTTCTTTCAGTTGATTAATAATCTGTCATGAACTCAAGACCCTAAATTATTCGGGGTTCCTTGTTCTCAATGATCATGCCCTTTCTAACACATAATCAGGACTGAATCCAATAGTTCAGACATGAGGTGATCAGACAAGATTACAAAATTATTGTCATCTCCATTACCTAAAGGACAAAACTCCTTTTGTCTCTAGTAATAAAGTTTGTTAAACCATGTTTTCACTTTAAAGTCAATCTGAAAAGTAGTTTCTTATGAAATACTATATAAAAGTTTTTATAAAAGTCAAAGATGTTCTATATTCTATCAATTTTGAGAAAGATGAGAAGAAATGAATGGGTACAGAAGTAAATTAGAAGACTGAAAATGGTCTAATATTAAAGGCTTCAGAACAGAGCCTAAGTATAGTTCAGAATGAATGGCCCTCACAAGGAACTTGAGTAATGAAGATTTGTTCTTCTCCTAGAAAATAACAACAAAGACAACAACAAATATCTTTTGTGCTTAAAAAATATTCATTTTTGAAAAATTCCTCTCTTTGTAATCAGCAAAATATCTAATTTTATAAAAATTGAAAATGAGATAGAACAAGATTACTTGGGAAAAAATTAGCCATCATATCAACTGGGTTTGATAGCATATGCATTATTACACATATATAAAATTCCATTTAAAAAATGAAGAACGAGAAGTGCATTTTAAAATTCTTCTCCAGAGCTTTTGGATCATTAGAATTTCATGGTATTAATGTTTTTTTCTTGTTCTTTCCATTTACATTGTTATAATTGTTGCACATTTTTTCTTGGTTCAGTTAACTCTGAATGAGTTAATGTAAATCTTCCCATTCTTAACTCTTCACAATTATCATTTCTTAATGTAAGGTGATATTAAATTACATTATTGAGCTATTATTTGTTTATTCTCCATTCATGTTCAGTTCTTTGTTTCCATATAAAAGTACAATTATGAATATTTCAAGGTACATAATATATTTCTTATTAGCTTTGACCTTTTAGAAGTATGTTTGCCAAGGGTCTCTGAATCAAGAAGCATTGATCTTTTAGTTACTTTTAAAATAGAATTCAAAGTAGTCTTCCAGAATGCCTGGACCAATTTAAAATTTCACCAACAGGCTGTTGTTCAGTGGGGCCTTCCCATAGCCTTTCAAATGTATAATTCCATCTTTTGCTATATTGGACACTTTGGTCAGTGTATTGTCAAAGTTCAAGGTTTTACCTATTCCATTGGTGCCCTTCCTGACATGTAAGAGTGAGAATGACTCACTAGCAGATTGAATGATTCCAAATGGTGAATTATGGAAGAACTTGGACAAAAAAATCACTTAGGATAAGCAAGTTTAAATAAGTTATGATCATGACTAATGCAGGAAATATCGAATTCTAAACTAATATTATCACAAGTTCCCTTAAGTATTTAATAGTCATTCATCTTTCAATTTAAATTATTTGGTGATTGACAGGTAAACTATTACTGAATAACTTGGTAAGAGAAAGTCTCTATTGTGATAAAAACTTTGCTGCTGGAGCAACCTCCAAACAGCAGTTTATAGCTAAGTTCTTTTGCCCTCCCTTGGGTAATTTTCCCTTCCCCATTTCTTTGATAAAGACTGTGTATGGAGGATTTATGATCTATTATTTCTATTTTTCCTATAGTACATTTCCCCTAGTATGTAGCATAGGATGTAAGCTTTTTTTCAGAACACAAATGATTTTACTCAAACTAAAGAGAATCTGGAAGTGTATCTGGAACTAAAGAGAATCTGGAAGTAAGGTGACTCAGAATAAAATAATTAATGTTATTAATACATTGATATATAATAAGTTTAATTAATACATTGGGACAACTAAAATAGAGCACTGGGCCTAGAATAAGAAAATTTACTTCAAATCCTGGCCCAGAGATTTATTAACTTTGAGATAGTGATAAAGTTACTCTCAAAGTCAGTCACTTAACTTCTGTTTATGTGTTTCAATGATAAAATGAGGATAATGGCTGAATTTTTCTATGAATCAAAAGAGATTGTGTAAAATATTGAGCAGTAGGTGGTACATAGATAGATGCTTTTTCTCTTCCCTTAAAGCTACAATGTTGAGTCTCTTCCCTGAACTCTTATGTTGAGCCCCCTTCTGGGCTCCCTCAATCTTCCCCAGGCCAGCTTTGGAGGACAAGGAGACAAGTACTCCATCAAGATCTCCAAAGTTTCAGTTTATTTACCAAAACACAGGTGCTTAAATACCTTCCCAGTCCCAGTCCCATGGCACTTAGTAGTATAGGACTCTGGTGCTCAAGGATACCAGGTAATGATAGCTTACAATACTGCCACACACAACAGTCCCTAACACTACATCACAACATGTAGTCCTGAAAATCAAGAGAGAGAGAGAGAGAGAGAGAGAGAGAGAGATTAAAAACAAAAGTTCTATAAAAACTAACATATAAAGAGTATGATTTTATATAAGATATTATACACCTGGTAACTAAATGAAGCTGATCTATTTTTTTATTTCTTTACTCATAAAAGAATTAAAAGGCTTTTTTGCCTAGATCCTGGTTTTCATTTTCATTTAATTCAAAAATGTTTTCCTAATCACCTAAGCTTTATTCAGTTATTACTGCTAAAATCTACTAACAAAAATTTTCTGAAATTGCTTTTTCTTCTTTCCTTGACAAACAGCTTCCTTCAAGCTTTTATAGCTATATTTCCTCTAATTATCTTGCTTTTAATTCTTTTTTTTGTAGAGGCAATTAATTATTATATCCCTCTATTCTCAATTTCCTCATCTTGGGTTCTCCTCAGTTTTTTCTTTTCCATTTTATTTCTTTTTAATTACACCATCATTATTATCACCACCACCACTATTATCATATATGAATCATCACAAAATTTCCTTTAAATTATCACCTCTTTGCAACTACATTTCCAAGCTCCTAGACTTTCCTTACACATGCAACATTTGCATAGAAAATGGCACATTTTTAAATTCTTTTGGTTCCTCAGGAGACCCTAAATCCATCATGACTTTTTTTGATCACATCCACTTTCATGTTCTTCTGGAAACATTTAAAATTTCAAAAATAGTTTTACAAAGCAAAATTCGTTGATAAACTTACTATTCATTCTTTTATATTGCCCAGATTTTATTTTTGAATAATGTGCTATAAGCTAGTACAAAGTATAGTACATTTCCTCTTTAATCCTTCTATAATTATTTCAAAAATAACTGTTATTATACTAATGCTATTATATTAGTGAATTTTCACAATTTCCTGTTTATTAATGGTTAATGGAACTCTTCTTTCAAATGCAGGAGATGATTGCTTTGAAAGAAAGGTTTTTGTCTAATGTTTTATTTTCTCACCAAGCTAATTATGTGAAAAAGAGTCAGGGAGCATTAGATAAAAGTTAGATAAAGAACTAGCCTTAAAATTTGGAAGACTCAAACTCAGGTTTTTTAAACTTCCAATAGTTTTGTAAGATTAGAAATCATTTAATAGTTGAACCAATTGCATTGATAAAAGGTAAAACTCACAAATATTTTTCTACAGCAATAAAATAGCATAATTGGCATTCTTCAAAACTACATGCTGTTAATTTTTTTTAACAACAGTAAAGTTTCACTAGCAGAGACACACACCTGTCAGAAGGATAGTGTCCCTTCCACAATGAATTCTTACCTTCAAAAGTTCTACAACAAATTACTTTGAAAGATTTAGGGTATAATTAAATGGCAGAAAGTCCAATAGTATTTTTGAATCATTGTGAGGGTGAGTTAAAATAATAGGTTCAATTGAAATAAATTGAAATAAAATTCAAAAGTTATAACTTTCTGATTACTTCAAGGCTTTTGAAAATGGAGTTTTGGATTTATTCTGATAACTGTAAAATCTTGTCATATATGTTGTAAAGGAAATTCCAATTTGGGTGGTCTAGATGGCCATTAAGTTCTTTCTCAGTTTTGAGATTCTCTGACATTGAGGTAGGAATATGCATAGATAATCTTGGTCTTCCTTAAGAAAAAAATAGTGTCATGGGTTATCAACACTGTGAAGTATGGTGCAGTCTTGTTCCCACTAAATCTCCTTTACAAAGATCAAGAATATGCAGACCAAATTCAGATTAGGAAAGACAAAAAAAAAATCACAATAAGCTGTTTTTTTATCAATCCAGAATGGGTAGACAGAGAATTCTCTGTACACAAGGGATGGGTGTCTGGCCAGAAACACATATAGTGCCTAGGAATGAAAAAGGCCTGTACAGAGTACCAGTACAAAAAAAAGATCTGAGAGAATCAATGACCTAGCACAATGTGCAGGAATAGATGTCACCTGGCAGCTCTAATGTCCACTTCTGAGTCATAGATCTAGAGCGGAGATAGGGTCTTTTTTGTGTATTGAGCAAGGAATATGTTCCAGAAATAAACCTGAGCTTTTTAGCTCTGCTACCAGAGAAGAAAAAAGAGATTTATTTTTAGCCTCTAGACCAGCATGGAAGATTGGAGTGGACTAATGGAGGCAGTAGTCCAAAAACCAAAGAAAAGCCTTCATCTTAGTCACTCTGAAGCTGCAAAGTCTCTCAGTAGGCTAAGTAGCTTAGTCTAGCAGCAGTCTACTGAAACTTCCAACTAAGTATAAGAAGATAGATTCAAACTTGGGTCAAGAACTTGCAGAGTTCAGACTAGAAGGGAAGTGAACAGATGCCCTATATTATATCATTATGGAAGCACTGAAATAGGTCTTCAGCCTGAGCTAGGAAAGCAGGTGAGAAAATTAAGAGGACAGAATCTCAGATTAGAAATTGATCCCAGAATTTACAGAGGCCTGCATTGTTAGAAATGTCAAGGTCAAGAAGTGGGTTGGAAGAATGAGTTTAAAATAAATCATCATAAAGAACTCTTATGTACGCAAGGAAGCTTTAGTCAAGAGAAGAGAATGACTCAAAAAGATCTACAGATAAAGTCTCAAAGAAAAGTGTACCTTGGAAATAAGTCTAACTAGAAATAATGGAATTATTAAAAAGAACAAAAATTATTTTACAAAACAAATGAAAGTTGAGGAAAAAAGTGGAAAAAAAAGTATAAGGAAATAAATCTACAGGTTAAGTCTCAAAGAAAAACGCATCTTGAAAATCAGCCTAACCAGAATTCCTGGAATTATTAAAACATTATTTTAAAAATCAAATGAAAGCAGTTAAGAAAAAAATTGAGAAAAAAAGTAAGAATTAGGAAATAAATATACAAAAAGAAATTTAACAACTTGATAAAAGAACTACAATTCCTTACTGAAGAAGATAACACTGAAAGGTAGAATTGACCAAATAGAAGCTAATGATTCTATGAAATAATAAAAAAATTAAAGAAACAAAATCAAAATATTAAAAACAATAGAAGCAAATATGAATCAATTACTCCTTGGGAAAAAAAGCAATGACCTAGAAAATTGAAGTAGGAGAGATAACTTAAGAACCATTGGGCTATCTGAAAGCTATAAACAAAAAAAATTAGACCCAAAGCATCATATTTCAAGTAATCATAAATTTGGTAGATATTTTAGAACCAAAGTGCAAAGTGGAAATTGAAAGAATTCCCTGGTTACTTCCTGAAAGAACATCCAAATTGAAAAAATCACATGAATATTAAAACCAAAATGTTAAGATCAAGCATAATAATGCTGCTGCTGCTGCTGCTGCTGCTGCTGCTGCTGCTGCTGCTGCTGCTGCTGCTGCTACTACTATCATTGGAGTTAGCATTTGGTTAACTCCTACTTTGAGCTAGTGAGCTAAGCACTTCACAAATATTATCTCATTTGATTCTTATAAAAATCCTAGAAAATAAATTATTATTATTATTATTATTATTATTGTTATATTATTATTATTGTCAACTGAAGTTAAATGTTACACCTATGGTCATACATCTAGTAATTGTCTTAATCTGAATTTGAACTCTTGCTTTCTTGACTCCAGACCCAGTACTCTATCCACTACATCAAGAAGTAAAGCATAGTTTGTATGACTTAGAGAGAGTTTTGGAAAAGAAGGAAGAAAAAGCAAAAGAGTTAATTTATCAATACTGTCAATGTCATACACAGGAATAGGAGCTGGGGCGGGAGGAAGAGTAGGTGAGTGTGAGGAATTTCACATGAAGCACTGATGAAAAATATTAAGTTCTGGCATAAACACTTCACATGAGGTGGGAGCAACTTTAATTTTTAAAAATGCTTTATGGAAGTGCTTTATGGAAACTTCCTTATAGGAAATATTCATGAATCTATGGGAGAAGAGCATAACCAGAAGCACAGAGCTTGAGGCCTTCAGAGAAACCATGACAGGATCTACAACAACCCGATAATGCATAGAACATTTCTGTGTAAAGGGACAGTCGTATCTTAACTCTATGCTTTGTTTTTCTTTAGCACAATCTTGCACAAGATTAAAAAAGACAGAGTTCACCTTTCCTCAGACATCTCAGTCCAACAATAGACTAGCAGGTTAAAAAGTCTCCGTCTTTCCTTCCTGAGACAGAACAAATTTCTTTCAAAAGCCAGTACTAACCAGTTATGAAGTCAAATAACTATGTATTTTTTCTATAAAAAAAATGAGTATACAACTTCCTCTGGGAAATGATTAGTATTCCAAAAAGCTTTCTGGCTCAACAGAGACACTGTATAGATCAGGTGATATTTCTACATTGTGTAGCTTATGTTGTTCAGTTTTTCCAGTTGTGTCTTCATGTTGCCCTTTGTTGTATTCTTGGCAAAGATACTGGAGGGTTTTGACCTTTTTTTAATATTTGCTTGTAACAATGAATAATAATAACTTGTGTTCTTAATTGTAATAGGAAAGATTTCCTTTCCACAACTTGATGTGTCTTTCTTTAAGTAAAAACTGGATGAGTACTTTGTCTTGATATTGTAGAAGAATATCTTTACGAAATACAGGTTGAATGAGATAACCTTTAGAAGTCTACTTTAATTCTGAGTCTATGATTTTGTCATTTTTCAATAAATCTTGATTTCAAAGCTAGTAGCATACAAATATGATACTGAGCTACATGTTCATACTGTTAGATTTGTTTAGTGTGAAAATAAACATTTCCTTTCCTGCCTACTCACACTATTCAATACCAATTCCATTTTGCCATTTGAAAACTGATAAGGAGTCTGAGAGTAAATTTGTCAAAATTTACATTTGTCTTCTCCAAAGGAATAGTCATCACTTTTTAAAAATGAGTCTAATTACTTGAATAACCCAATATTCTACCCATTTATGTGATGTTTTATATGTAATTCTTATGTAGAAACATTACAAATAACTGAAGAAACAAAAGTTAGAGTTGTCTTTATACTTATCCTTTTTCTTCAGAAGTTTCAAAAGATGAACATTGCAACAATACCATACATATTCATAGAGTAATATTAAAGGAGTACTTTCATGATGTAGTTAGTCACCATTTATGCATCAACTCTTAATGGCTTCTGTATCTATAAATAATCAGTAAATTGCAAGCTTTGATGAATAAATTAGTCATTTAAATTGTAAAAAAACAGGAAAAGTAAAACTATCTAGAATACTAAATATTTTATGCACATTGTTTAAGTATGAGATTATTATTTATACTCAGACTAAAGATACAGTCTTTCATTCCTTGCCAGTATAGCATTGATCTTTTTTTTTTTTAACTCTTCTCATGCATAAGAGTAGAGCACTGTTTTTGAAATTGGTTGCTTTTAGGAATGCTTAGTGTTCTATGGAATTTGGTAAAAAAAGTGATTCTCAGGAAGAAACCAAAAGACCTTTGGTACTTCTATCAGCTCCTGTCATATTAATTTGGGGAATATTTATTCTAGCATTCTTTTAAGTGAAAGAAATTAACACAGTTTGGCAGAATTTTTCAGTTAAAGATAACACAAAAAACAAAAATGTCTGGAATTTGCTGCAAACTTGATAAAAATGCTTTTGTTCTCAAAGAATTTTTCACAGAAAGTTTCCACCATCAGCATTCTATAAGATCCAAGACATTTGAGACATTTCAGTCTCAAAAAGATATCTCTGACAAATTTAAATTTGTTTAAAATTCTAAATGTTCTATATTTTTTACTCCACTTTTAAGTATTTTCCAATAGTAGAGAGATTTTTCAAGCCCTAGAAAGGAAACAAAGTATTGCTTCACCAAATTTAAAAGAATAGCTACCCTTTAAACATATATAGGTAGGTGGATAGATAGGTAGATAGCGAGAGAGACATAAATATAATAGTTACATATGTATGTATGTGTATATGTGTGTATATATGTAGTTTATCTCACTGACATTAAAGAAATTTCTTATAATTAAAATTTCAAATTCCCTGCTAAACTTGCAGCTTTATCCACATTTTGAATAATTTGAAATGTCCAAGTCAAATGCATATGGGGTAAGAATCTTTCCAAAACATTCTAGAACTGCTTATTCCAAAATTACCAATGATCTTTTAGTCACTAAATCTAATGGCTAGTTCTTAATCCTTCTTGACCTCTCTGTAGCCTTTGACACTGAATAGACCTCTTCTCCTTGATGACTCTTCTCTTTATTTTTCTTTATTTGCTCTTTCCTGTTTCTTTTCCTATTTGTCTGATCAACCTTTGTGAGAGAATGCTAGAGCTTTAACTATGTGTGTTTTCTAAGGCTATGTGCTGGTCCTTCTCTTCTCTCTCTCTACTATTTCACCTGGTAATATCATCCTCTCCCATGGTTTTAATTACCATCTCTATTCAAATGATTCTCAGATCTATTCATCTGTTCTTAATCTCTCTCTTGACCTCCAGTTTTATATCTCTGTCTATTAGACATCTCAATTTAGATGCCCTGCAAGTATCTTAAAATCAGTATATCAACACTGGTCTCATCACCTTTCTCCCTAAGTCTTTCCCTCTATATAACTTTTCTTTTACTGTTGAGGGAACCATCCTCCTCCTAGTCACCCACACTTATAGGTATTATCCTCTCTCTCTCTCTCTCTCTCTCTCTCTCTCTCTCTCTCTCTCTCTCTCTCTCTCTCTCTCTCTCTCTCTCTCTCCCCTCCATATCTAATCAGTTGCCTAGGCATGTTGATTTTTTTCTCCACATCTTTCTTTCCTCTGACACTGCCATTGCCTTAGTGATGAAAGTCTCACATTATTATTTAGTTGATCTCCCTGCCTCACCTCTCCCCACTCCATACCATCCTCCATTCAGCTATAACACTTACTTTCCTAAAAGTACAGATCAGATTATGTCACAACAAATCCACCCAATTTAATAATCTCTGTTTCCTGTAATTTCCAGGATCAAATATAAAATACTCCATCTGGCTTTTGCAAGACCTCCTTTAATCTCTTCCCACTTTTCCACTCTCCTTAAACTTTACTCCCCTTCAAATACTTTGTGACTCTGTTGTTCCTTGCTCAAGACACTCCAAATACAGATTGCATCACTAGAATTTTCTCTCTCTTCATCTCCATCACCTGGCTTTCCTGGTTTGCTTCAAATTTTAGATAAAATCTCACTTTTTAAAGAAGCCTCTCAATACTAATGTCTTCAGTGTGATTATCTCCAATCTGTGTGTATAAACATATGTATATGTGTGTGTGGATTTCTGTATGCAATGTGTATGCGTATTTGTTTGTATCTTGTTTATAGTTGCTTTCATATCCTCCTTCCCATTGATTGTAAACTCTTTAAAGATTAAGTATAGGTTTTGCTTTCCTTTGTATCTCTAGTGCTCAGCCCAGTGTCCAGAACATATTAGCTGCTTAGTAAATGACTCTTGACTTGACCTGACCTCCGTAGTACTCCACAAATTTTTAACTTTGCAGCTTTTGTCAGTGAGGCATACTTGGTGGGGGGGGGAGTCTTTGAAGTTGCTATCAAACAAGTTATCATGGAAATCTACTGAGTATAGTAGATGAGAAAAAGAAAAATAGAAAAAGAAAGGAAAGAGAAGGAAGGAAGGAAGGAAGGAAGGAAGGAAGGAAGGAAGGAAGGAAGGAAGGAAGGAAGGAAGGAAGGAAGGAAGGAAGGAAGGAAGGAAGGAAGGAAGGAAGGAAGGAGAGAGGGAGGGAAGGTGGAAGTAAAGTTAAAATATTTTGCTTATTCTATGACTAGTACAATCCTACATACTAGGAATTTAAATACAAGCAAGAAACAGTCTTTACCTTCACAGAATTTAAATTCTAAAGGATTCAGCATAATTTATTAATAGTGTGATGACATCTTAGTACTATCATTTCAAATACAAATACAATCTTTATTAAGTCCTTTTATATATTTAAACTGTTTTAATTTTTTTTCAAAAATGTGATTAAGAGCTTATTAGCATTCCTGTAGTTCATATTTTATCCTACTCCTATTTCTACAAGCAATAAAACTTAATTCTCTGGGTCCCATTGAGGTTTGCTGTTTTGTCACCACCACTATTTTGTTAATTAGGTTTACTTAGTGCCCAGTTTAGTCGAGAAGAGAGATCATAAGGATCACCATTTTACTTTTCTCTTATTATGATCCCTTAAAATAATGTACAATCTTTATTAAAGAGTGTTTTTTTAGTTTTTTTTAATTTTACTACAATGATAACTGCAGAAAAACAGTGGAGAAATACAACAATGAAAATAAAATAAAAACTTTAAAAGCTTATGGCAGCCTTTCATAGTGAATACTGGAACATGCCAACTATAAGAAATTAGGCTTTATGCTTTTTTTAGTGTTGTCTTCCTTCCTGATCTTTTCAACTATGTTCTTTGTTATTAGATTAATTCTAATTCAATAAATGATAGTCGGTCTGTTGAGGTTTTGGTTTTTTGTTGGTTTTTCTTTTTTTGAAGTAACAGTCTTCTGAAAGCTGATTCTTCAATCCTTAGGTTACAGATTTACAGCTATAAAGCCTAGGACCTAGATCTAATGCCTATAGCCCCCCTGCCATTCCCCCTCCCCAACCAGTTTACTAACTTCTTATGGGTTTTAGTTCTTATTTCTCTCTGATGCTGGACTCCCTGACCATAAGAGAGATTACCACTCTGTCCTGCTATTGTCCTTAAAAAAAGAAAGATCTTTCCTCCTCTGGTATCTCATATTAACTTGTTTCCAGACATCAGCCATCTGCCCCTACCACCCTTCATTTGAATATTTCCATATTCAACATGTTGGAAGTTTACACTTTTTCTTTTATCAACTTTTCATCTCATCTGTAATACATTGTTGTGTGGCAACAAGGGCCACACCAACATCACTGGGCAAGTCACTTAACTTTTTAGTTTTTCCAAACACTTTTTAAGAATATGTAAAGACTGTAAATGTACGTTAATCAACAAAGCAAAAAATATTTATTAAATGCCTACCCTGTCCTGGGTCCTATGTTAAGTGCTGGGGATACAAAGAAGACAAAAAACAGTTATTTATCTAAAGGAAGACAATATTCCAACAATAAAATACAAACAAGATATCTACAGAATAAATTGGAGATAATCTTAAAAAGAAGGTAATATCATTTAAGGGCATTTGGGAGAGGTTTCTTGTAGAAGATGGAATTTTAACTGGGACTAGGAAGCCAGGGAAGCATGAAATGGAGATGAAAGGGCTTTCTTACAAAAGATTTCTATTAGAACTAGTTAATAGATCTAACTAAAATTCCCCTAGCTATGATATGGCTTTTTACCTTCATGGTGGCTTTTCCTCCAACTATTGCTTTAATCAGCAGCCCTAGGTTATAGTGCAAGGTTTTCTTAGTTCTTTCTTGACTTTGGTTCCCCCCACCCAAGCTATTTCTATCAAGTTGCTACTTGCTTTGCTGATGGTCTCTATGAATCTAAACTCTTCCTTAAGGTGACCTGTTCTCTATCTTATATCTCATTAGCTGAGGTAACAGTTTATTCTTACCCAAAGGTGTAGATTTTGGACATGTATCTCTACTCTTAACTATTTTTGCTATCCTCATAGTTGTTCTTCCCATGCTTCATATATGTCATGTCCTCTATTCTTTATTTTCTGTGGAGTTGCCCATTCACAAATATGTTTAAATCAAACAAAATTTCTTAAGCAGACAGTGTACTTTAACAGAAAGTTTTCCTCAACAATAGAAACAAGACTTGGCATAGACAGGCACAAGAAGTTATTTATAAGCACATATAAAATCTGTTTTGCAAACACTATCAGCAAATGACTATTGTAAAAATCTCTGCCTTTTAAAAAAAACCCTCTACTGGTACAAGGGTCACTAATTACACTGGTCTATAGATTTTAAGCTGGAAGGTATTCTAGTGGCTATTAAGTTCAACTCTTTCATTTTATACTTGAAGAAACTAAGACCTAGAGAAGTTAAGTAAATTTTCCAGTGTCATATAGCTAGCCATTTTCTGAGGTGAGATTTGAACCTATCTCTTCTTGTTTTCAAATATAGGGTCCTTCTAGAAGATATAGACAAAAAATAAGTCCACTCCAGACCAAATGTAGCCATGTCTTTAAGTTGGTCATCCATTTCACAACTATTGTTGCATTTTACAAGATAAGAAACATAAAATCTTAGAGATTATAAGGTCTTCCAATATGATCCAATTCTTTGAATCCCTTCCATCACATATTTTACTCATGGTCATCAAAACATTGCAATATGATTGACAATATTTTATTTCTTGTATCTATCTTTGATATGAATGAGCACTTTGTATATGATTTCTCAAGAACTCAGTACAAATTTTGGCCAACTTCTAAGCTTTCTTCATTGTCTTTTGAATATATACAGACAGGTACACAATATAGAGTAGTAAATGGTCATAATAATTTAGGCGGTTGATAAATCCAAAGATCCAAACTTTGGGGGCAAGAATTTAACAAAAATTTCTGGGAATTCTGGAAAGTAGTTTGACAGAAATTATGTATTGACAAATGTCTCACGAAGTCAAAATGGGTGCGGGTATCATAAGCAAATTAGGGGCATGAGATAAAATGCAATTGTGAGCTCTATGTATTAGGGAAGAGTTTATGACCAAAAAAAGAAATAGACAGAATCATGGGAAGTAAAATAGATAGCTTTGGTTATATGAAATTCAAAAGGTTTGCACAAATAAATCCAATGCTATCAGAATCAGAAGGAAAGTAGGAAAGAGGTAGAAAATTAAATCAGGATTTTTCTGATAAATGTCTCATTATTCAAATATTTGGAAAAGTGAACCAAATTTATTTAAAAAATAAAAATCATTCCCTAATAGATGAAATAGATAAAATTTTAAAAAGCAAAATGAATGTAGTATAATCATTTTTAAAAGAATGTAAAGATACTAATGCAACAATCAGACAATTTCTCCATTATCCCATGCTATTGCTATTTTGATAAGCCTACCTTCTTTTGGTGGGGGTGGAGTAAGCTAGATTGCATAGTAGATAGGATTTTAAACTTGGAACTTAGATCTGAGTTCAAATCCTGCCTACCTCAGATATAATAAAATTTTATGACTCTGGGGAAGTTCTTTAAATTTTTTCAACCTTAGTTACCTCATATGTAAAATAGGAATAAAAATAGTAGCATTTTTACATGGCTATAAAGAAAATCAAATGTGATAACATATTTTAAGTTCTTTACAAACATTATAATATTATGTGAAGGAAAGATCTAATCATCCATTTTCTGGAAGAGTTTCAGAAATCCGAAAATATCCAGGATTCTAGCAGGATCATCATAAACTTAGATTTCAGTTTATCAATTTGACCAAAAGTTTTGAACAAATGGTCCTCCTGTCAATTCAATAGATATTGTCAGATTCATTGTCTGTTCCAAGGTGTCTTGAAGAGCATAGGAATTTATGCATACCTGGCAGATCTGTCAATTGCTTTGTCAAAAAGCTTTGTTCCTCATGGAAGTCAAAACCAAGTCAAAACCAAAATCAATGCCATTGCTGAGCATTTTTCAAAGTGCTAGAAGAAAACTACTTTAAAAAATAAATTAGTTTTATTTATAATAACCCCTGCAACTATGCAATTATGTAGTGATATATAGATTAAATTTATAAATTATATGAAATATTTGAACAATTTGTCTATGAAGAAAGTACTAATAGTTTAATGTGCAGTCTAATTTAGAAAGATAAATCTATAATGAGCTTTGAAAGCAATAGATATGTTTACATCATTTAAATGAGGAATGAGATTTTCCAACCTAAAAAACACCTTTCATTTTAAGTACAAATATGTGTATACATGTGTGTGTATGTGTGCATAAATGCCTCTGTATATAACTAAAATTACAGAGCTGTGAGTTTAAGTTTAAAAAGAGATGAAGTATCAATAGTTATATTTCTAATCAAGATCAATGCAAATAACAACTTTCACACAGAACTAAATTGCATGAGGGCAGAAACTGGGTCTAATTTAATCTTCTTTCTTTTTATCTAATAAATGCTTTGCACATAGTGATCAATGACTTTTAAGAATGAAAAATAAAGGTATGAGCAAAGATAAGAATATTTTACAAATTATCTCTTTTCCAAATAATCCAGTTTTTAATACCATATATATCCCCTTTCTTATCTTCCTTTTGTCATCTGATATTTATTGTACTGCTTTTTCATGTCTACCCTAAAATACTATCAGATGCAGAAAAGAAAATAATATTCTTGAATCAGCTAGTTTTTCTCCTGTAAAGGGAAAATGGAAATTTTAATTTGCTTCTAGAAAAGGACAATATGACAGTTTACATTTTTAAAGTTTTTGTAGCCTCTAGAAGGTATGCTGCCCATTCTCCCAGTTCAGGGATATGCTACGAATGATTCAAGGAATAATCCAACATATTTGTGCTTAATTTTAGTTCTGTCTAGAAGTTGTGATTTCATGGATTTATTTTCTTCTGCCATTTATGCAGATTGTAACATGTTCATGTCTACATGTCTTGATCACTCTTTCCTTTGTCTTTGGCATAATTCAATTCCATTCCATTTGATTTGATTCTACAATCATTTACTATGTGTCTACTGTAAGAAATGCACTATAATAAGTGCTGAAAAAAAGACATAATAAAACAAATACTCCCTTAACCTTGAGAAATTTGCATTATCCAGAAATGGACAAGCCAGTTAAGAGAAAAGCAAATAATTAGAGGTAGAAAACAATGCTAAAATAGGAGGGGATCAGGAAAGGCATCAAGTAGGAGGTAGCATATACAATGAATTGGGAGGAATCTAGGGAATCCAAGGAAAGGCATCCCAGAAAAGGAGATGTCTTGTACATAAGTAAAGAGATGGGAGGTGAAATGCTGAGTTGAAGAAATTGCAAGAGGGCCAGTTTACTTTAAATATAGTATACTTGGAGATTGATGTGAAATAAGACTAGAATGGAAGAATGGAGCCAGGCATCAAGAGTTTTAAAGTCAAGTTAAAGAATTTTTATTTTCTCCCACAAATCTCAGCATTCTCTAACTTTTTTTTACAGTGCATAGATATCACTGTAAAGAAATATATGTGTATATATATATATATATATATATATATATATATATATATTTATATATACATACACATATGGAATAACTTGGAGGTATGTATATGCATACAAAAACACACAAATATATACATATATGTATATAACGTACACACACCTTTGTATGTTCAGTTATTTAAATCATATCTGACTCTGTGTGACCACATTTGGGGTTTTCTTACGAAAGAGTCTGGAGTGGTTTCCCATTTCCTTCTCTAGCTTATTTTACAGATGACGAGTTAAGGAAAATAAGTTTAAGTGACTGACTGAGACTCACAGATCTACAAAGAGTCTGAGATCAGATTTGAATTCAGGAATATGAATTTTTCTGATTCCAAGTCCAGTGCTCTTTCCATTATGCCACCTACCTGCCCTACAGAAACATATAAGAATTCTAGAATGTTCAGATTTATGAGAGGAAATAAAAACTCCTCAATGTGGAACTTATAGCTCTTGTTGCCCTGGTTCTAGCCTACTATTCCAGTCTCATTTCACATTAATCCCTTTCATCATTCCATACCAAAGAAAACTCTTATAATTTTCTAAACTCAGCAACTCTCTGTCTGTGTATGTGTCTCTATCTCTGTCTCTGTCCCTCTGTCTCTCTCTGTCTGTCTCTATTTCTCTGTCTCCCTCCCTATCTCCTTCTCTCTCTTTTCCCACCTCTCTGTTTCTCTTTGTCTCTCTCTCTCTCTCTCTCTCTCTCTCTCTCTCTCTCTCTCTCTCTCTCTCCCCTCCTTCTCTCCCTATCTCCTCTCTCTTTCCCTCTCTTTCTCTGTCTCCCTATCTCTCTCTCTTTCCCTCTATCTCTCTCTGTCTCTGTATGTGTGTCTCTCTCTGTCAATCTCTGTCCCTATCTATGTTTCTGTCTCTATCTCCCTCCCTACCTCCTTCTCTCTTTTCCCTTTCTCTCTTTCTGTCTCTGCCTCTGTGTGTCTCTCTCTGTCTCCCTCCCTCTCCTTCTATCTCTTTCCCTCTCTCTGTCTGTTTCTCTCTCTCTCTCTCTCTCTCTCTCTCTCTCTCTCTCTCTCTCTCTCTCCCCATCCCATCCTTAATCTTGCTACCCTTGTGCAATTCTTCACTGTAGTTAATTCATTTCAGTCAAGTCCAGTTCTTTGTGATTATATTTTAGGGTTTTCTCATCAAAAAATATTAGATTTTTTTCCATTTCCTTCTCCAGTTTATTTTACAGATAAGGCAACTGCAGGAAACAAAGTTAAGTGACTTGCTCAGGGTCACACAGCTAGTAAATGTCTGAGGGCAGTTTTGAGCTCAAGTCATCTTGACTCTAGATCCATCTGCATCTACCTGTTATTATATGCTAAAGTCCACCATCTGCCTCTACATTACTATTTGGGGAAACTACAAGGCCAGTTTGGTTTAAATATAGTGTGCTTTCTGGAGACTGATATAAAATAAAAACTTTATTTCTTAGGAAATTGTTTTCCATGACATTCATTCATACTTCATTATCAGAATATTGTGATTTAAAATGTTATTTTAGGGACAGCTAAGTGATGCAGTAGATAGAACATAGACCCTGGAGTCAGGGAGATGAGTTCAAATCCAGCCTCATACACTTAATAATTACCTAGCTGTGTGGCCTTGGGTAAGTCACTTAACTCCATTGCCTTGCCAAAAAAAAATGTTATTTTATTTGTCCTTGCTCAAAGAAGACTAAAATGATATCATGATGTCAGGGGTCAATGAAGTGTGTCTGTTTGTGACTGATCAGAGCAATGCAAGCTCTGAGGACTCTACCACAGGTCAGGCACAAATAGTCTGAATCTTCATTTGAGAGGAAAATGTCTCTAAACTCATATGTGTCATGTGTCTTTTGAGTTACTGCATTTCTACTTTGCTCATAGAATACAGTGCCTTCTTTGATGTAAACATGCCATACTGGAAGATCCTATGCCAGTGTCTCCCATGTTTCACAATAAATATGAGCTTGTACTGCTTCTTCTGACCACCATACGAGTACCTATTTTGTGTAAATTCTTCATAAAATTGCATTTGGGAAAATGAATTTTAGGGGTTCAAACAACCTGGCCAACCCATTGGACTTTTACTCTCTGCAGAAGAATTTGAATATTTGGTAGTTAAGCTTGAGAAAAGACCCCCTGTCTGCTACCTTTCCTTTCCAGGTGATTTTCAGAATCTTCCTAAGACAATTCAATGCAAGTAGTTCAATTTTCTGGGATGGTGCTATCAAAGCTCCTCAAGTAGAGCAATTCTGAAGACCTCCAATGTCATGAGCAGCCTAATATTTTTGTTTAAGGGAGAAGCTTAATATGTTTCTGATACTTATAGTAATATCATATAGAGTATTGTTCTCATGACCCATTTTACAGATAAGGAAACTGAAGGTCAGGACCCTAACTATGATTATATCACAGAACTAGCCCACCAAAAGCACATATTTGGACAGTAAAGTCATGCTTTTTCCAATGGTTTCTAATTCATATTAGCATATAGCTTATCAAAGCTATTACAGGAAATATTTATGCCTATAGGACTAATGCAGATACCTCTTACATAGTACTTACTATTTTTTAAGTGAAATGAAACTTCATTTCCATTTTAGAAGTCATCTTTGTAAAATGGTCATGAAAGATGAAGCTGAAAGATTCTGATATCTGCAGAGACCATTTTATTAAATAAAGAGATGTTGCACATGCACATGGACTATAAGAGATACACAGAAATAAAAATGCAAAGAGTTTAAGAGAGATGAGAGAGGAAAAAGAAGAGAGGAAAGGAAGAAACTGTGAGATACAAAGTGATATTTCAAAAGCCATAACAGTTTTAAATGACTTGAAATTATTTGAATTAAAACCTAAACTAGAGGGGGAACATGTGGAAAAAATTATAAAAAAAATTTAAAAACATTGTCAGTCATTTTTCAAAAATCTTGGATAATGGAAAAGATAAGAAGTGATAATAAAAGTTAAATGTTTCAATTTTCAGATAAGTAAACATATATATTACAAATGCAAATATGTATTACAAATAAATTTGAAATTCATTATCAGAAAAAATCTGAAACATGAATAAATAAATTAATATTGTGACTATGTGGGAAAAAATTTGCAAATATTGGGATATAGTATGAACCATACAATCAGAAAACAATCAATACAAATCAGAATAAATAACCTGATTTTGATAGCCTGATTTAGAATAGTGTATATTAATTTCAGCAAGCTATTTCCCCTAATTTATCATGCTATTGATGTGGACAATATTGAGGAAGTAAATGATTCATAACTAGTTCAAAAACCCCATCCAGAGATTATAAATTAATAGAGAGATGCTAATCAAGAGTTTCAAAGGGCTCTATAGTTGGCCTTAGTCTGTTCACCATTTTCGTTATTTACTTAGATTTTTGTATTTTAAAAACACTTATCCAACCCATGAATGACACAAAGTTGGCAGTGAGAGGTGATAGGCTGGATGGCAGAATTAAAATTCAAAATTATATTAATCTGATTTTATGAGCTGAAATATAAAAAATATAAAATTTAGCAAACCTAGCTAGATAGAAACTAAAAGCCCTTCTAATGCTAATGTCTTATAAAAGTACAATCTCATGTTTGTTTCTTTTTTAAATGATTGCATAATATCACAGATCTGGGAGAATTTCCTTGACATCAGTTCATGTTAGAGAGATCTGGGGATTTGATTTAACACAAGTTTCATAAAGCAAACTATGGTAATATCTTCTAAAAATATGAATAAAATATTAGTCTGCTTTAATACAATACAATGTGCAGATCAAGTTGAGAAATCATCTTGTAGTACTCAGCAATATAATTCAATGGGGGAAGCAATGTCATCCTAGACAGAAATGAAAAGAGATTGTGTTCATGGTGGTTAAGCACTTAGAACAATGCCATGCAAGAATGGGGGAAGGACTGAGCATGTCTAATCTGAAAAAGAGAACATTTTGGAGACTTTGAATTAGATGTCTTGAAATAGTTGAAGAGCTTTCATATGTAATAATGAGCAGATCATCTCTGCTGCAACAGAGGGAATAATTAGGATGAAACAGTGAATATTTTAGTTCAATATAAGGGAAAAAAAACACTTTCCATTATGGACTTCTTAGAGTTTTGTGACTATTTTAATTGGTAAAAATATTCAAATGGGAGCAGCTAGGTGGCACACTGATTAGAGCACCAACCCTGGAGTCAGGAGGACCTGAGTTCAAATGTGACCTCAGATCCAATAATGAATTAGTTGTATGACCTTGGGCAAGTCACTAAACCCCATTGCCTTGCAAAAAAAAAAGAAAGAATTATTCAAATGGAGCCTGTATGATGGTCCAGAATTCTATAGAAAGAATTTCTTCTTGAGATGTAATTTGATCAATGTTGACTATCTCTAAGATCCTCCTAATTCTCAAGTTTTATGATTTGATTATTAAAGTAAAAAATTAAAGTAAGCGTAGTCTTAAGCAATGTGTTGAAGTTGTCCTATTAATTTTAGATACCATCCTTTCTCTTGATGCCTTGTATCTCATGTTGCTCTCCAGTGTCTCACAATCTCATTCATGGGAAAATCTAGTTAAGTATCCAGAAAGATCCCTTTAGACTGTGTAAGGAGCAGGAAAAATAAACAAATGAGTTTCATTAGAGATTATAAGGGGAAAGAAAGACCATATTTAAAAGTTATGTATAATTATGTGAAAATCATACTTATATTCTTTATATCTAATAGCATTAAGTTTATTGAAAAATTTTCCTTTTATTTTGTGATACTTCTACCCATGTCTCTACTTGTCTGGGTTTTTTATTTTATTTTTTTTAGCCTCATTGGAATGACCAGATCCATTCTTTAGTGTCTCATCATGGAAAGGAAGTAACACATGGTTCACAAATACAAGAAGCAATTCATCTAATCTTGGCAGTGTCATAAGTATATACTAGCATTGCTTTCTTGTTGTTCCGAATGAATGAATGAGTGAATGAATAAATGAAAAGTATTCATTAAGCACTTTGTATATGGCCCAAATTGAAATAAATTGTTCTTGTTCTTGTTCAATTTGGTTGTATCTGAGTTGTCATGATTCTACTTGTCCTTGGAGTTTTCTTGACAAATACATTGGAGTGATTAAAACAAATAGGGATTTAGGTGATGTCTAAAGTGAATCAAATTTAAGTGAGGCAGAATTATGTAAAGTCATCAGCCTCACTCTGTCTTTCAGGGTCATCTGAGTCCAGTGAGAAGATACAGATCAGGATGAGTAGAATGACTCTAGATGCAATGGGAGAACTTGGCCTTTATAAATGAAAGTCTTTCCTAGATCTCAAATTGTCTGGGGCAATGCCATTCAGTGGTTTAAGGCTAGTTAAGAAGGGAGACAAGAGATAACCATGTTTGCCTTCTCAAAAAAAAGTCAAATTGGGAGGGAAAGACCCTAAGGATTTCTGGCCAGAACTTAGTATTTTCGCTCTGAGTCATCAAACTCAAACTATGACCAAGTGAGTCTTGGACTGGAACCTGTTATTGACCAGTCAGTGAGGGCTAGGGTGATTATGATTTTAAGGTATGCTCTAATAGCTCTATTTGAATCCCAAGGGACTATATCAAAGCCTGGCTTCCCAATGCTCTATTTCAAGAAATCAAAAATGAAAACTACATAAGACAAAAGAGTTAATTGCTCCTTAAAAAAAAAGATAGTGAAAAAAAGTCTAGCCCATAAACCCCAAAGTAAAATTTATTTCCTTTTGGGCAGACTACCCATATGTAAAGGAATGATTCCCCATGTGAACAGAGGGGAGAGAAGAGAGAAAAGGAAAGCAGGAAGACAGGAAGGCAGGAAAACTTAGGTGACTTGCCTAGGGCCAAAAAGGTAGTAAATGTCTGAGGTTAGATTCAAACTCAGATTTCCTGATTCCTGATGCCCAGTGTTTTATCTACTACACTTCCAATCTGCCGGGGGATATAAATTTTCTACTTACAGAAAATATTTCTGCTCTTATAAAGATCATAGATTAATTGGGGAATATAATATATGTAGATGAGTTAGTTCTAGTACAGATAGAAAGTCCTAGAGAACCTTAGGTTCCATTTGCAAAGTACATGGCAAGGTCTGGGATTCCCCAGGATACATCAAGGTATCTCTTCTCCAGAGAAGCCCAGTGAAGGAATGAAAGAAAAAAAAAGAATTGATTAAACACTATTATTTTCCATGCACTGTGGATACATATGCAAAAATAAGATTGTTCTTATCCTCAAATTGATATTTTATAGATCAAAAGACAGCCAACAAACATAGAGCAGTGGCAAGAGTATTGAGTCTCAAGTACAAAGACCTTGGTTCAATTTTTGATTCATGATTATTGCCCATTTAATTTTGGGCAAGTCATGTAAACTCTTTAGATCTTAGTTTATTCATATATATAATGAAAGTATAGAATAAGATGATTGCTAAGGTTCCTTTCAGTTCTAGATCTATGAAACTATGAATAATATACAAGAAAAGGAGTTTTGGTCCTACATTGATAACATGATAAATTAACTCTTACCTCTTCAGGTACATTCATTTGACAAAGTATCTCATGCTAAATTTGTTGATAATATGGATAAATATAATCTAGACAATAGAATAGTTATGTTGGTTCAGGACTGGTGGAATTCAGATATTTAGAGTTGCAGTTTAATTCAATTGTCAGTTTGGAAAGAATTTGCTAATAAAATGCCACAAGGATCAAAAAGTCATTAACAAAATTATCAGTAATTTAGAAGAATAGATGGCATGCTTAACAAATTTACATATAACATAAAACTAAAAATGATTCCAAAAAGATCTCAGGTTAGAATAATGAAGTGGAAAAACTATGAGGAAACTGGTAGAGATTAAGAAAATGGCTTATATACAGATTCTAAAAATCATCTTTGCAAATAAAATATGGAGAAGTGGGGAAGAACTGGCCAGAGGGTGGTTCAGTTGAAAAAAAAAAGAATCTAAGGATTTTAGGACATTTCAAGATTAATATGGGTTAATATGTGATCTTGGAGTACATTAAGAGATGTACAGTGTCTGAAAATTGAAATTATGTGTTCTGTTTTATCATACTATAGTCAGATCATAACTGAAGTACTGTATTCAGTTCTGACTGTCACATTTTGCAAATATTCAAAGAAGGCTGCTCAGGATGTTCAATCTGTGAGTTTTATTAGTTACCTACTGTCAAACTCTGTGCTAAGCACAAGGGAAACAAAAGAAGTAAAACACAACTCTTGCCCTCAAGAAGTTCATTCTACGCAATTATGAGGAAGTTAGAAATTAAAGATTAGATGAATGAATTAGGGATGATTTTTCTTAAGAAAGTGAAATGTATGTAGGATATGATTGTTTGCTTCTAGTATTTGAAAAACTCACATGAAATATAGGTTAAACTTGTTCTGTTTATGCCTAGAAGACAAAACAAGCAAGCAAACAAAAAAACCCCACCAAAACTATGAACAATAACTGCAAGTTTCAGACGAGCAGATTTAGGTTTAATGTAACAGAAAATTTTCTAACCATTAGATCTATTCAAATGTGTAATAGGCTTCCTTGGGAAATAATGGGTTCCAATTTAATGCTTTTAAATCAAAAGTGGATAGAAATGTATTGTAGGTATTGTGGACAGAATTACTAGTTGTCTGGACTGCATTTGATGATCCCTTCCAACTCTAAGAATCTGTGTTTCTATGATTCAGTGAAGATTACTTGTTATATTACTTCAAACAAGAGTTCGAAGTCATTGAGGGAAAAGTGAACCTTCTGAAAGTTAGGTAGGGAATTTGGCCATCTCAAATTTTATTAAGAAAATTTGTAAAGAAACAGGGAGAACAATGGGATAAGAAATAGACCAGATCATCAACATTTCTACATCAATCTTTTCTCATCAAGTAGCATTATTAAACTCCATTACTTGGCATCAGATATACTATACAAGGATATAGCAAGGGTACTTAAGAATTTGAAGTTAAATGAAAGAAAAACTGGACCAGATGATTTCCTTTAAATGATTTTGGCAGAATGATGAACTTCTGTTGTGGAAACTCCATCTTCCAATGTAGATAGTCAAACTATTTGTAATTTTGAGTCTTTCAGAGCTGTAAGTGACTCATGCATGGTCACACAACTTGATAGGTACCAGTTGCTGAATTTGAACCCTGTTTGTAGATGATGTTACCCTTAGACCATCAGATCTTAGACAATAAAAAACAGTCTCAATAACATCCATCCATAGCCAGTCTAAAAATTTTGAGCCAACCATCCCTACAAAGAGCCAGGAGATGAAAAATGTGTATGTGTGTATATGTATGTACATGTCTCTATATATGCAGTTGAGAAGTTACCCAGTAACTTCAGTCCTTTCAAGTTTCTTCCTGTTAACAAGTCTTTGATTTTTTATTACCAATATAAATCAATCTTCTAAATTACTATGAATCATGTATCACCATAATTTCAGAAGAATTACATGTGTAGATATTATGAAAACCAAACAGAAAAGCACATTTTATCTATAAGCAGGCTAGAATATTTTACATATAAGAGGTATGATATAATCAAGGAAATGTATGATTTACTGGGGGTTGAACAGTCATGTAGGAGGAATGAGAGAGCACAGATTTGAGTTCAAGGGCTATACTAGAATGAAAAAAAATATTACTAAGGGAAGACTTCATGTTTGGTAAGTCACTCTAGTGAGGATTTACGGAAAAAGAATGGATTAAAAAATATCCAAAATAAAAAGAAATTAATATATTATGATCCATACAGAGAGGTAAAGGGCAGATCCACGTCAAAATCACAGATCCATTCAATAATTGTATTTGATGTGCTAAAGATATTTATAAGATCATTGTTGGATGCTTTGAGGCAAAAAAAATATAAACAAAACAAAATTTTCTCTCCAAGTAACAATAAAACACTTTCTGTTTTCCTACTTATAAATCTGAATTTTTCAGTTAGACTTGAGTCAGTTATTACATCTAGAAGTCTGTTATA
Organism: Macrotis lagotis; assembly: GCF_037893015.1. Taxonomy (NCBI): domain Eukaryota; kingdom Metazoa; phylum Chordata; class Mammalia; order Peramelemorphia; family Peramelidae; genus Macrotis; species Macrotis lagotis. The sequence continues at coordinate 571,126,850 of NC_133666.1, forward strand.
AGTGAATAGTTGCTATTTAATTTGAATACATCTAATGTTCAATTTATATTATTGGGAAACTGCAAAGTCACCTCCTTAAATTCTTAAAGAGGAATTTATGCATGCCTATTAAAAAACACATGGCCACAGTGCACTTTTCAGAAACTTCCACAATAATTTAGATGGTCTCAGTCTTTATTCCTTTGTACCATCTGTAGGTGAAGCATAATGTAAGTATTTTATAATGAACCATGAAGCAATTTTCTGTTAAGCAAGCAACTCTTTTTTTTTTTTCAAATTATTATCTGCAGGTGTGGTGAGAATACTTAGTCTAAACAATCATTTATGTATAAACACTATAGAATTTACTAATTTTATGAAATGATTCATGATGAATGAGCCATTCCTTGAAAAGAATAACTAAGCCTAATCAGATAAATAAATTAAGTATGCTATAAATAATGCATGATAAATAATAGACTATATCTTTAAAATTGAGTCTGGGATAAATCAAATTATTCTGACTTTTAAAGACTTTCAAAATTTGTGCCCAGGGGGCAGCTAGGTGGCTCAGTGGATAAAGCACCAGCCCTTGAGTCAGGTGTACCTGAGTTCAAATCAGTCTCAGACACTTAAAAATTACCTAGCTGTGTGGCCTTGGGAAAGCCACTTAACCCCATTGCCTTAAAAAAACCAAAAAAAAATTGTGCCCAAATCTAGTTTTCCTAACTAATATCACATTGTTCTTCCCTAATATACTATTTTCTAGTAAAATGGGCCAATTCTCTTTTTTGATGTATATGAAATTTGATTCCCAACTTCTTTCCTAGGTTGGATCCTGTACCTGGAATATCCTTCCTTTGGTGTTGGGATTTACATTTAGAACCTCTAACAAGCTTCAAAACTCAATTCAGATTGCACATTTTGAGACATTTCTAGATCTTATAGGTTGTTAAGTCTATCTTCCAAACCATGCCCCCCCAATTATGTTTCCATGTAAATATTTTAATCCTACTTTTATATACGCATGTATTATTTTCCCTGTATTAGAATGAAAGTTTTGTGAAGGTAGGAACTGTTTCATTTTATTCTTTATATAACTAATATTTTACTACAAACGCAATAGATGTATATTGAATTGAATTAAATTAAATTAAAAGACTTGAAGGTTAATCTGGTCTAAATGATCAACAATATAATTTTTAAAATATTTTTAAAAATTCAACACCACATCTATCACATTGATGCAGAAAAAGCCTATCACAAAATACAAAAGCATTTATGCTTAAAATATATAGATGATAGAAACAGATATTTTTTAAAAATCATAAACAGGACTTCCAGCCAAGATGGAGGAAAGAAGACAGGCACCTTTCTAAAATCTCCTGATCTTCTTCCATATATGATATGAAACAAATCTCTTAACAGAAATCCAATCAACAAAACCCAGAAAGAAAAGCCAGGAGAAAGAACATCTACCTCAGGATTTGTCTTCTGCCATCTTGGTTGAGTCTGAGCTCAGAGGCCAGACTGGGAGACTAGATTAGCCACAGATTAGCCTGATTAGCCATGGGGCTGGATCCTGGGAGCCTGAGGGCCTGAGAACCCAACCTGCTTGATCAGTGTCAGAGCTAGACCCTGGTGGACTGTGGGGGTTTGGGTCAACTAGAGAGCAGAGGCATTGGTGGTAGCTCTGACTCTCTGGAGTTTGCCAGCAGGGCTAGAGGGAGAGTTCCAGTGTGGGAGAGCTGCAGACATCATCCCTGGGCTCCTCTGCTCAGGAAGAACTCAGAGTCCACACCTCCATTTCACCTCATAATTTCTCAAAATGAAGCCTCTTCCCAGAACAAACACAATTACAGACTACCTCTGCCTTAGGCTAAGGCCAAGCAGCAGAGCCAGCTCAGCTGACAATAGGGAGAGTGGTCACCTCACCCCAGGGTATAGCCCATCATTGATCAAAAACAAAAATATTTAACAGTTTCAATCATTCCTTCCTCTAGCACCCCCTACTGGCCAGCTGGAGATATTACATTCAGTGATCAAAGCCTCTATGGATCCCAACACCGAACCTCTGTGAACCAGCCCCTCCCCAACTCAAGGTCTTAGCAAAATGAAGAAAGGCCAATAGAAAGGAGGGTCCATAGAAAAATTCTTGGAAGGAAAAGACCCTAACTCAGAGACACCTATAACCTCCAAGGAGAATAAGATCTGGTCTCCAGTACAGAAAGACCCAATTGAAGAAATAAGGAAGGAGTTTAAAAATCAATTGGAAAATCTGGCAAAAGAAACCCAAGAGAAGATTAACACCTTGCAACAAGAAAACAAATGATTGGAAAATATAATTGGAAAAATGCAAAAAAGAAAAGATTTTCCTAAAAACTTCAATTGGTGGAAAACTCTTTCAAAAAGTAGAATTGACCAATTAGAAAAGGAATTGCAAAAGATAAATGAACAAAATTCTTCTCTAAAAAAAAAGAATGGAGTCTGTGGAAACTAATGACTTCATGAGACAGCAAGACCCTGTTAAACAAAGCCAAAAAATAGAAAATTGGGACATCAAACAGGAGGTTCAAGAGACACATGAAAAGCTTAAAAAAACAGTGTGTGTGGTGGGGGGGGGTAAATAAAAAAACCTGCTACCCAATAAGTTGAAACTGGTTATATCCCAGCATGGGAAAAAGAGTCTCATAATTCATGAAAACTGTAACTCTAGGGGCGGCTAGGTGGTGCAGCGTATAAAGCACCGGCCCTGGCGTCAGGAGTACCTGGGTTCAAATCTGGCCTCAGACACTTAATAATTACCTAGCTGTGTGGCCTTGGGCAAGCCACTTAATCCCACTGCCTTGCAAAACCCTAAAAAAAAATAAAGAATTGTAACTGTATCAGAGATGATATACTTAGCCAGAAATGATGTACAATCATGATGTATCCATGAGACTGCTATACAATGGGATGAAACTGGATATAGTCCTACTTGGGAGAAATATTCTAATAAGTCTCTAGAAGTGTAAATCTATTAGAGAGAATATATTTAGCCAGAAGTATTGGATATGCAGGATTTTCTAAGACTCAAATAGAATGATTTAAAAACACTTCCTCCTTAAAAAGGGGGGACAGGAAGGTGACAGGAGGAAGAAGGGGATTGAATGGGGTAAATCCCATTACATTAAAAAGGACAAAAAAGCTATGGTAATAGAGAGGAAGAAGGGAGGAGATGAGAAACACCTGAATCTTCCTCTCATCAGACTTGGTTTAAAGTTAACTTACAAGCACAATCAGTTAGCTTAAAAAACATCTCACCTTACAAGTATTAAAAGGGGAAAAGTGGGGGGGGAGACAGAGACAGGGAGAGGGAGAAAAATGGTAACTAACAGAAGGAAGGGAAGGGAAAAGGGAAAAAAGGGAAAGGGGAAAGAAAGGAGAGGTGGGTGGATATAGAAGAGCAAACACTGTAGGGGTTGGTATTCAGAAACAAAATACTGGGGTATAAGGATAAAGGGGGGGAAGGGGGAAAATACAGAGGGAAGATAGCATGGAAGTCAATAAAGAGTTAGTAATTATAACTTTGAATGTGAATGGGATGAACTCTCCCTTTAAACATAAGCAAATAGCAGAGTAGATTAAAAAAACAGAATCCTACAATATGCTGCTTACAAGAAACTCATTTGAAGCAGATTGATACATATAGAATAAAGGTAAAAGGCTGGAGCAAAATACATTTTGTTTCAGCTGAAGTGAAAAAAAGCAGAGGTAGCAATCTTTATCTCAGACAAGGCAGCTATAGAAATAGATAGCATTAAAAATTATGAGGAAGGAAACTATATCCTCCTAAAAGGTACCATAGACAATAAAGGATATATTATATCTTTATATGCTTACCTGAATAAATTAGAGAAAGAGGAAATCAATGAACTGAATATGCAAGTAAAAAAAATGAAGAACAAAGTAAAAACCTCTAATTAAATACCAAATTCAAATTCTAAATATTAAAGGAGAAATTAATAAAACCTAAAGCAAAAAACTATTGAATTAATAAATAAAACCAAGAGTTGGTTTTATGAAAAAAAACAATAAAATTGAAAAACCTCTGGTCAATTTGATTAAAAAAAAGAAAGAAGAAAACCAAATTGCTAGTATTATAAATGAAAAAGGTGAACAGCAGCACCAATGAGGGGGAAATTAAAGTAATAATTTGGAATTATTTTTCCCAACTCTATGCCAATAAATTTTATAATCTAAGTGAAATGGACAAATATTTACAAAAATTTATGTTGCCCAGGTTAAATGAAGAGGAGATTAAATGCCTAAATCCTATCTCAGAAAAAAAATTTCAACAAGCCATCATTGAACTCCCTAAGAAAAAAATCTCCAGAACCTGATGAATTCACAAGTGAATTCTACCAAACATTTAAGGAAAAATTGGCTCCAATTCTATATAAACTCTTTGGAAAAATAGGGGAAGATGGGACTTTGCCTAACTCATTCTATGAAACCAATCTGGTACTGATACCTAAACCAGGAAGAGTTAAAACAGAGAAAGAAAAATATAGATATATCTCCCTGATGAATATAGATGCAAAAATCTTAAAAAACATCTTAGCAAAACAATTACAAGTTATCACCACTACTATTCAATATCATATTAGAAATGTTAACATGAGCATTAAGAAAAGAAAAAAGAAATTGAAGGAATTAGAATTGGTAAGGAAGAGACAAAACTTTCACTCTTTGTAGATGACATGATGGTATACCTAGAGAATCCCAAAAAATCAACCAAAAAACTCCTGAAAATAATTTGCAACTTTAGTAAAGTTGCAGGATATAAAATAAAACCTCATAAATCCTTAACTTTTCTATATATGACTAGCAAGATTCAGCAGAAAGAGCTAGAAAAAGAAATTCCATTCAAAGTAACCTCAGATAATATAAACTACCTGGGAGTCTAAAATTATATTATAAACCATCAGTTCTCAAAACTGTCTGGTATTGGCTAAGAAACAGAGTCATGGATCAGTGCAATAGACGAGGGGCAAAAGCAGAAAATGATTATATTAATCTGCTGTTTGATATACCCAAACAGTCCAGCTATTGGAAAAAAAAACTCTCTCTTTGATAAAAACTGTTGGGAAAATTGGAAGTTAGCATGGAAGAAAATTACATTAGACCAACACCTCACATCCTATACCAAGATAAGATCAATGTAGATACAAGATTGAGGCATAAAAAACAATATTATAAGCAAACTAGAAGATCAAGGACTAGTTTACCTGTCAGATCTATGGAAAGGGAAGCAGTTTATGACTAAAGAATAGATGGAGAACATCACTAAAAACAAATTAGATGGTTTTGATTACATTAAATTAAAAAGCTTTTGCACAGACAAAACCACTGTAACCAAGATCAAAAGAAATGTAGTAAACTGGGAAAAAATCTTTACAACTAGTGTTTCTGACAAAGGATTCATTTCTAAAATATACACAGAACTGAATCAATTTAAAAAAAAACCAAGTAATTCCCCCAATTGACAAATGATCAAAGGATATGCAAAGGCAATTTACACATGAGGAGATCAAAGCGATCCATAGTCATATGAAAAATTGCTCTAAATCATTACTTATCAGAAAAATGCAAACTAAAGTTTCTCTGAGGTACCACCTCACACCTCTCAGACTGGCCAATGAGACCAGAAAGGACAATGATCATTGTTGGAAGGGTTTTGGGAAATCTGGGACACTATTACACTGTTGGTGGAGCTGTGAACTCATCCAGCCTATCTGGAGAGCAATTTGGAACTATGCCCAAAGGGCAACAAAAATGGGTACACTCTTTGACCCAGCAATACCACTACTGGGTCTATACCCTGAAAGGATTATGAAAACAGTTAAAAAATCACTTGTACAATAATATTCATAGCAGCCCTGTTTGTGGTGGCAAAGAATTGGAAATTAAGTAAATGTCCATATTATGGGGTGGACTTCCAGCCAAGATGGTGAAGAGAAGACAGAGACTGTGATAGTGTTCTCTCTTTTCCCTCAGAAATAACATGAGAGAAACCTTTTAATAGAAATTCGATCAACAAAACCCAGAAAGAGAAGCCAGGAGAACACCTACCAAGAAGGTCTGTGGCAGGGGACTGTGGGTGAACCAGGAGAGCAGAGGATCAGTGTTGAGGACAGCACCTGGGGGAGGCCAGAGGGTCAACCTCAGCCATAGAGACTTCAGTGAGTGTCTGGTTTGCGATGCAACTTTAACTGCAGAGTCTATGGCCAGGGGTAAAGGAATTATAGGAAGGTGAGTTCCAGCACAGTCTCAGAGCAAGCCTGGAGAACAACCAGCTGAGCCAGGGACCTGAGCTCCATACTTTGGTGGAGCCCTTTGCCCAGAACAAACAATAAAAAAAAAAAAAACATACCCCCTCAGGGCAGCAGAGCTTACTCAAAAGAAAGAGATTAGCTCCCTCCCCCAGAGCCCAGCCCAGTTTTCAAGGTCAACTCAGACCCTTGCTTCTGAGGACCTCACTCCAGAGAAAGCAAATAGCACCCCCCACTGACTAACCCTTGGAATTACTAAGCCAAGAGAGCAAAGTCTCTAGGATCTTCAAAAGCTAACCTCTGAGAACTAGCTCCGCCCCCCCAAAACAAGATGAAAAAAGTCAGAGAAATGGGGGGTCCATGGAGAAATCTTTAGAAGAGACAGATTCTAACCAAGAGAGATCTAGCACTACTAAAGAGAATATGAATTGGTCTTCAGCCCAGAAAGACTTCCTTGAAGAAATCAGGAAGGAATTTAAAAATTGGAAAAATTGGGAAAAGAAACTCAAGAGAAAATTAATATGCTGCAAGAGAAAATCAAAAAACAAAAAACAAGAAAAAACAAAACCTTGGAAAAAAACTAGACAAATACAAAATGAGAATAACTCTCTCAGATCTTCAATTTGACAAATGCAAAAAAAAAATGATTCTCCCAAATCCTCAATTGGGGAAATGAAAAAAGGAAATAATTCTCTCAAAACTACATTTGGGCAAATAGAAAAGTCTTTCAAAAATAGAATGAACCAATTGGAAAAGGAGTTGCAAAAGATAAATGAAGAAAAATCTTCTCCTCTAAAAAAAAAGAATGGAATTGACAAAAATTAATGATTTCATGAGACAACAAGATTGTGTTAAACAAAACCAAAGCATGGAAAAAAAGGGAAAAAATGTAAAATCAGAAAAACCACTGACCTCCGGAATTAATCAAGAAGGGAGAATCTGAGAATTATTGACCTTCCTGAGAACATTGAAGAGAAAAAATCCTGGACTTAATATTACAAGATTTAGTGATGGAAAATTGCCCTGTTATCATGGAACCAATAACCAAAATAGTCATTGAAAGAATAAATCTATCCTCTCCAGAAAGAAATCCTAAAATGAAAACAAGGAATGTTGTGACCAAATTCCAGGACTATCAGATAAAAGAAGAAATCCTGCCAGCAGCCAGAAAGAAGAAATTTAAATACCAAGGAGCCAAAGTAAGGATTGTGCAGGACCTTGCCACAGCAACATTAAGGGATCAAAGGGCCTGGAATGAGATATTCCAAAGAGCAAGGTAGATGGAATGCAGCCAAGAATCCAAAAATTGAAATACAAAACTGAGCATTGTCTTCCAGGGGAAAAGATGAACATTTAATGAAGATTTCATAATGAAAAGAGCAGAGCTAAATAGAAAATTTGGACATCAAACAGGAAACTCAAGAGACACATGAAAAGGTAAACTAAAAAATTGCTTTACAATAAGATGAAACAGGCTATATACCCACTTGGGAGAAAGAGTCTCATAACTCTTGAGAATTGTAACTCCATTAGAGAGAATATACATAGCCAGAAGTGATGGATACTCATAACTTTTCTGTGACTCAGATAGAATGATTTAAAAACAATAACTCCTTAAAAGGGGGGTGCAGTAAGGAGAAGGGAGGTTGAAGGGAGACTGAATAGGGTAAATCTCATATCATCAAGAGGTACAAAAAACCTATAGTAATGGAGGGGAGGAAGGGAGGAGGTGAGAACCACCTGAATCTTCATCTCATCAGACTTGGCTTAAAGTTAACTTAGACACACTTAACCAAGTTAAGAAACTTATCTTACCTTTCAAGCATTAAAAGGGAAAAAAGAGATGTAAGGGATGGGGAGGGGGATTAAAAGGGGAATGAACAGAAGGAAAGGAAGAAGGGGAAAAGGGAAAAGGTGGGGAGGGGTCGATTTAAGAGAGCAAACACACTGAAGGTGGCAGTATTGAGAAACAAAACACTGGGGAATATGGATAAAGGGCAAAAAGGGGGAAAATACAAACAGAAGCAAGATAGCATGGAGTGCAATAAAGAATTAGTAATTATAACTTTGAATGTGAATGGGATGAACTCTCCCTTAAAATGTAAGCAAATAGCAGAGTGTATTAAAAAACCAGACTCCTACAATATGCAGCTTATAAGAAATACAGTTGAAGCATAGAGTAATACATATAGAGTAAAGGTAAAAGGTTGGAGCAAAATATATTTTGCTTCAGCTGAAGTGAAAAAAGCAGGGGAAGCAAGCCTTATCTCAGACAAAGCAGCTGCAAAAATAGCATTAAAACAGATAATGAAGGAAACTATATCCTCCTAAAAGGTACCATAGATAATAAAGTAATTTCAATATTAAATATGTATGCACCCAATGATACCACATCCAAAGTCTTATAGGAGAAGTTGAAAGAGCTACAGAAAAGACATAGACAGCAAACTACTAGTGGGAGACCTCAACCTCCCTCTCTCAGATTTAGATAAATCAAATCATAAAATAAACAAGAAGGAAGTTAAGGAGGTAAATAGATTGTTAAAAAAACCTAGATATGATAGACCTATGGAGGAAATGGGGATAGAAAGGAATATACTTTTTCCTGCAATACATGGCATTTACACAAAAATTGACCATGTACTAGAACATAAAAACCTAATGATCAACTGCAGAAAGGCAGGAAAAAGTGAATACATCTTTCTCAGATCATAATGCAATAAAAATCATATGCAGTACTGGACCAAGGAGATATAGATGCAGAACTAATTGGAAACTAAATAGCCTCATTTTAAAGAATGAGTGGATCAAGCAACAAATTATAGAAAGAATTCATCTTAGATAATGGCAATAATAATACAACATACCAAAACCTATGGGATACACTCAAAGTGGCTGTCAGGGGATATATTATATCTTTAAATGCTTACATGAATAAATTAGAGAAAGAAGAAATCAATGAATTAATATACAACTAAAAAATAGAGAAAGAACAAATTAAAAACCCACAATTAAATACCAAATTAAAAATAAAATCAAAAGTAAGAAAACTATTGAACTAATAAATAAAACCAAGAGCTGGTTTTATGGGGGGAAAAAATAAAATTGATAGATCTCTGGTCAATTTGATTTAAAAAAAAGAGAGAAGAAAACCAAATTGCTTGTATCATAAATGAAAAAGGTGAACTCACCACCAATGAGGAAGAAATTAAAGTAATAATTCTGAATTATTTTGCCCAAATCTATGCCAATAAATTTGAAGAATCTAAGTGAAATGGATGGATATTTACAAAAATATAAATTGCCTGGATTAAATGAAGAGGAAATTAAAAACTTAAATAACCCCATCTCAGAAAAATAAATTCAACAAGCCAATATTGAACTCCCTAAGAAAAAATCTCCAGGACCAGAGGGATTTACAAGTGAATATTATTAAACATTTAAGGAACAATTGGTTCCAATTCTATCTACACTCTTTGGAAAAATAGGTGAAGACTGAACTCTGCCTGTTTCTATGACACCAATATGGTGCTGATACCTAAACCAAGAAGAGTTAAAACACAGAAAGAAAATTATATACAGGAAGTTCATCCATTTCTGGCTTCCTTGGCTCCTTGTGAGAATCCCTCCCAAGGCTCTATCTCTTGGGCCACCCGCCGCCGCCACCATGCCCTGAAAAATTGAGGAAATAAAAGACTTCCTGCTCACAGCCAGACGAAAAGATGCTAAATCTGTCAAGATCAAGAAAAACAAGGACAATGTGAAGTTTAAGGTCCGATGCAGCAGGTACCTATACACATTGGCCATCACAGACAAAGAGAAGGCAGAGAAACTTAAACAGTCCCTGCCTCCTGGTTTGGCTGTGAAGGAGCTGAAGTGAAAGAACCAACTCACTTAATGTTCCATCACCTCCATTAAAATACAGGAAAAAAAATTATATACCTATCTCCCTGATGAATGTAGATGCAAAAATTTTAAGTAAAAAACATAATTCTACAATATGTTGCTTACAAGAAACGCACTTTACCTCTCAGCAAGTTATCACTAACATAATACATTATTAGGCTATATAAAAGGATTTATCCCAGGAATGCAAAGTTGGTTCAATATTAGGGAAAACTGTTAGTATAATTAATTATATCAATAACATACCTATCAGAAAACATATGATCATATCAATAGTTGCTTAAAAAGCTTTTGATAAAATACAGCACCCATTCCTACTAAAAATGCTAGAGAGTGTAGGAATAAATGGCTTGTTCCTTGGAATAATAAGCAGTATCTATATGAAACCATCAACTAGCATTACCTGCAATGGGAATGGCTTGAGACATTTCCTATAAAATCAGGAGTGAAACAAGGATGCCCATTATCACCACTACTATTCAATATCATATTTGAAAAGTTAGCCTCAGTAATAAGAGAAGGAAAAAGAAATTGAAGGAATTAGAATAGGGAAGGAGGAAACAATACTCTCACTCTTTGCAGATGACATGATGGTATACCTAGAGAATCCCAACAAGTCATCTAAAAATCTACTAGAAATAATTATCAACTTTAGCAAAGTAGCTGGATATAAAACAAACCCTCATAAATCCTCAACATTTCTACATATGACTTGCAAGATACAGTAGAAAGAACTAGAAAGAGAAATCCCATTCAAAGTAACTTCAGGCAAAATAAAATACCTGGAAGTTTACCTGCTAAGGCAGACTCAAAAATTTTTTGAAAATAATTACAAAACTCTTCTCACCCAAATAAAATCAGATTTAAATACCTGGGCAAAAATCAACTGTTCATGGATAGGTCATACTAATATAATAAAAATGACAGTTCTATCAAAACTAAACTACTTGTTTTGCACCCTACCAATCAAAATCCCAAAAAATTACTTTAATGAGTTAGAAAAAATTGAGTATATGGAGAAATAACAAGTCAAGAATTTACAGGGATTCAATGAAAAAGGCACAAAAGAAGGTGGCTTAGACTTACAAGATCTCAAATTATATTATAAATCATCAGTCCTCAAAACAGTCTGGTATTGACTAAGAAATAGAGTCGTAGATCAGTGGAATAGCTAGGTACAATAGCAGGAAATGATTATAGTAATCTGCTGTTTGATAAACCCAAAGAGTCCAGCTATTGGGATTAAAAACTCTCTCTGATAAAAATTGTTCAGAAAATTGGAAGTTAGTTTGGAAGAAACTTATATTAGACCAACACCTCAAACCCTGTACCAAGATAAGATCCAAATGGATACAGGATTTAGACATAAAAAAACAATATTATAAGCAAACTAGAAGATCAAGGACTAGTTTACCTATCAAATCTATGGAAAGGGAAACAGTTTATGACCAAGGAAGAGATAGAGAACATCATTCAAAATAAACTAGATAGTTTCGACTGCATTAAATTAAAAAGCTTTTGCACAGATAAAACCACTGTAACCAAGATCAAAAGAAATGTAGTAAATTGGGAAACAATTTTTGCAACTAGTATTTCTGACAAAGGATTAATTTCTAAAATATACAGAGAACTGAGTCAAATTAACAAAAAAACAAGCCATTCCCCAATTGACAAATTGTCAAAGGATATGCAAAGGCAATTTACAACTGAGGAAATGAAAGCAATCCATAGTCACATAAAAAATTTCTCCACAGCATTACTTATTAGAGAAATGCAAATTAAAGCATCTCTGAGATACCACTTCACACCTCTCAGACTGGCCAATATGACCAGAAAGGACAATGATCATTGTTGGAAGGGATACAAGAAATCAGAGACACCAATACATTGTTGGTGGATGTTACCTCATCCAACCTCTCTGGAGAGCAAGTTGAGATTATGCCCAAAGGGCAACAAAAATGTACATCCCCTTTAACCCAGAAATATCACTACTGGGTCTATACCCTGAAAAGATGATAAAAAAAGGTTAAAAATATCACTTGTACAAAAATATTCATAGCAACCCTGTTTGTGGTGGCCAAAAAATTGGAAATTAAGTGAATGTTCTTCAATTGGGAAATACCTTAACAAACTGTGGCATATGTATGTCATGGAACACTATCGTTCTATTAGAAACCAGGAGGGATGGGAATTCAGGGAAGCCTGGAAAGATTTGCACGAACTGATGCTGAGTGAGATGAGCAGAACCAGAGAAACATTGTACACCCTAACAGCAACATAGGGGTGATGATCAACCCTGATGGACTTGCTCATCCCTTCAGTGCAACAACCAGGGTCAATTTTGAGCTATCTGCAATGGAGAATACCATCTGTATCCAGAGAAAGAATTATGGACTTTGAACAAAGACCAAAGACTATTACTATCAAATTAGAAAAAAAAAGTGTTATATTATTATGTAATTTTACTATCTCATATTTTATTTCTCTTCCTTAAGGATATGATTTCTCTGTCATCACATTCAACTGAGATCAATGTATAACATGGAACCAATGCAAAACCTAACAGAATGCTTTCTGTGGGGGGTGGGAGGAGGGAAGCAAGAATGGGGGAAAATTATAAAACTCAAAATAAATAAAATCTTTCTTAAAACAAAATTAAAAAAAACATTTGACATTGGCTAAAGAAAACAAGAAGTAAATCAGTGGATCAGACTAAAAACAGGAGAATGATAAATAAACAAACAAAAAAGCAATATCCCAGTGCTAGATAAAGACCCAAGTAGTAAAAAGAATTTTCTATTGATAAGAACTGTTGGGAAAATTAGAAAGCAGAATGAAAAAAATTAGATTCAGACTCAAAATGTTGTCATATTCTAGAATCACATCAAAATGGATACAAAATCTCAACAGTAAAGATATACCATAAAAAAATTAGGAGAAGCACAGCTATACCTTTCATAACTATAAATAACAGATGATTTTTTTTAACCAAAGAAGATAAAGAAGTAAAAATAGGAATTTTGATGAAATGAAATTAAAAATATTTTGCATTCAAATAATACATATAAGAAGAAAAGAGATTTACTAGAAACATGTATCGGTATCAAATTTCTTAACTAAAAGTTTGGCATCTAAGAGATAAAGGCAACTAATTGAAACAAATGTTGCAAAAAGTTATCTTTTTTTGTGGTTCAAAGGATATAGACAATTATTAAATGAAGAAAAACAATAATAATGAGAAAAATGCAAAACAAAACCAAAAACAGGTGATAGCTATTTCTTCTAAACAGCATATTGTTAGATTATGGTTTTTAATCCATTTGGCTATTACTTCTGTTTTATGGGACAGTTCATCCCATTCACATTTACAGTTAAGATTACTAATTATGAACCAGTCATAACATTGAGAAATGAAAAAAACTAAGTACATGCAGAAAGTAAGGCAGTTCCTGTTCTCAAGGAGCTTGGGAGAAGATAAATACAACAAAGTTGAAAATAAAATGGGGTGGAAAATAAAGATAGTCAGAACTGAGAGACATTATTTTATTTTATTTTATTCTTTGCAATTCATTTTTTTTTAATTTTGGCCCCTCCTCTAACCAGAGAGAAGGAAAGTATTATGCATGTGAAGTTATATAAAATATATCTCAATTTTAATAATGTTACCAAAGAAAAAATAAGTGAAAAATATGCTTCAATATTTACAATTCTCTCTGAATGTGAAGAGCATTATTTATCACAAATCCTTTGGCTATATGGTGGATCATTGTTTTATCAGAATAGCCAAATCATTCACAGTTTATTATCATTCCCATACTGTTTTTATTCTATAGAGTATATTGGTTCTCTTCACTTTACTTTTTATCAGTTCATATATATCTTCCTTAGAAACTAATCTGCTTATTATTTCTTACAGCACATTAGAATTCCATTACAATATCAAAACTGAACAGAGAATTCATCGTCAAATACATGACTGAAGAGTTACATAAAAAAGGCAAATGAAGAAGGGGACTGAAAAAACAAAATCGTTTTAAACAAATGGTGGTCCTTAAAAGGGAAGATATAACAATTCTAATTCTCTATATGTCTAATTCTCTATATATTCTCTATAATTGAAGAGAATGAACCTAAGGGGATATGGGTATAATTAGGTCTTGTCTCTCAATTGAAGAGGTCCAAGCATCACTCTGAGACAAAAACCCTGGAAAAAAAATCAGGTGTTAACTTTAAGTTAAGTGTCTCATATTTTGACTTACTTTAATAACAAGGTGCTAAGCACCTTGTCTAATGAGGACATCATAAACTGCTAAGACCTGAGACAGTATCTCTCTTACTTACAATCATTTGTAAAGTTCTCAGCCAGAACACTAGAGCCTCCCAGTACTCACAGATCTTCAAGATTCTTGCAGTTAATTAGATCAGCCTCCAGTGCTCCATTTAACAAGAGATTAAGTACTGGTAGGGTGGGGGTGAAGTGGGAGACACAATAGGTTTTGTTTCACTTAACAAGATATTAAGTACTTTGGGTGGGAAAGTGTGAAAGAAAATAGGCCTGTGGGGAGGAGCACAAATAATTCAAGAAATGTTATGGCTTTGGATGATACTTTGACTTATAAGGAAGACTGTGTGTACTTGAAAGATACTTGAAAAGGGGGAAGGTAAAAAATGATTACAATTATAATTTGATGCAATTTGAGTCAATGCTGTTTATCAAGCTATCAAGTAAACAATCTGTGAGGATATCTTGATAACAATAGAAGCTTATCAAGCAATCAAATAATCAAACTGTTATTGATGATACCTGATTAATAATATTGGAGCATGAAAGGAAGAGACACAAAGTTTTAAAATTTTAGAGGGAAAGAAGGGAGAATGTAAATGCTGAGTAAATTCAATGCAACAGATTTAACTCAGTGAGGGAATAAAATACATTCCCACTTGGCTTTAAAAATTTAACTTAATCTACAGGGAAAGGTGGGACTGGGAATGGGAAAGAGAAGGGAAGAACAGACTGATAAAAGGGAAGGGAAGTTATTAATGAAAATAAACTGAAAGCTAAATTTCTAAAAGAAAAGTTAAAGGTGAGAAGGAATAAGAGAACAGGAAAAAAAGATAAATATAAATAGAGAAAGATAACATGAAGGGAAATACAGAATTAGTAATCTTAACTGTAAATGTGAATGGAATGAACTGTCCCATAAAAAGGAAGTGGACAGTCAAATGGATTAAAAAACATAATCCTACAATATGTTGTTTACAAGAAACACATTTGAAGCAGAAAGATACACACAGAGTAAAGGTAAAAGGTTGGAGCAAAATATATCATGCCTAAACTTAAGTAAAGAAATCTGGGGTAGGGGCGGCTAGGTGGCTTGGTGGATAAAGCACCTGCCTTGGCTTTGGGCAAGCCACTTAACCCCATTTGCCTTGCAAAAAAAAAAAAAACTTAAAAAAAAGAAATCTGGGGTAGCGATCCTAATCTCAGACAAAGTAAAAGCAAAAATCAATCCAATTAAAAGAGATAAGGAAGAGGCAGCTAGTTGAACAATGAATAGAGGACTGATCCTGGTGTCAGGAGGACCTGAGTTCAAATCCAGTCTCAGACACTTAATAATTACCTAGCTGAGTGGCCTTGGGCAAGTCACTTAAACCCATGGCTGTGCAAAAAAAAACTAAAAAAAGGGGGGATAAGGAAGGAAACTACATCTTCATAAAAGGCATCATTGGTAATGAAACTATATCATTATTAAACATGTATTCACCTAGTGGTATAGCAGAGAGTTAAAGTTGAATGAATTATAAGGAGAAATTGGCAGCAAAACTTTAATAATGGGAGATCTCAATCTCCTCTCAGAACTCCATAAATCTAACAACAAAATAAACAAGAAGGAAGTTAATAAGGTGAATGAAATCTTAGAAAACTTAGACATGCTAGACCTCTGGAGGAAACTTAATGGGGATAGAAAAAGAATATACCATTTTCTGGGCAGACTATAGTACCTTCACCAAAATTAGCCATGTACTAGGGCACAAAAATCTTACAATGAAAGGCAGAAATAATAAATACACACTTCTCAGACCATGATGCAAAAAAAATTGCATTTAATAAAGGATCAGGGAAAGATAAATCAAGAACTAATAGGAAATTAAATAACTTTATCTTAAATAATGGTGAATCAAACAGCAAATAATAGAAATAGTCAATAATTAAATCCAAGAAAATAGTAATAATGAGACATCATACCAAACTTTGTGAGATGAAGTCAAGGCAGTTTTGAGGGGAAACATTATATCTCTAAATGCCTATATGAATAAAATAGAGAAAAAAGAGATCAATGAATTGGATATGCAACTAAAAATGCTAGGAAAAAGAACAAATTAAACAACTCCAATTAAATACCAAATTGGAAATTATGAAAATCAAGAGAGAGATTAATAAAATGGAAAGCAAGAAAACCATTGATCTCATAAATAAAACTAAGAGTTGGTTTTATGAAAGAGTCAATTAAAATAGACAAACCTCTGGTTAATCTGATTTTAAAAAAAGAAAGAAGATAACCAAATTACCAGTATCAAAAATGAAAAGGGTGAACTAACTACCAATGAGGAGGAAATTAAAGAGTTAATTAAATTGTGTAACTTGAGTGATATGGATGAATATTTACAAAAATACAAACTGCCCAGATTAATTGAAGAGGAAATAAATTACTTAAATAACCCCAATTAGAAAAAAGAAATTAAAGTGACCATCAATAAACTCCCTAAGAAAAAGTCTCCAGGTCCAGATGGATTCACAAGTGAATTCTACCAAACATTTAAGGAACAAATTAATTCCTATTCTTCAGAAACTATTTTTAAAAATAGGAGATGAAGAAGTTTTGCCAAACTCCTTTTATGACACCAACGTGAAGCTGATACCTAAACCAGAAAGAACCAAAACAGACAAAGAAAATTATAGACCAATCTCCCTAATAAATATTGATGCAAAAATCTTAAATAAAATTTTAGCTTTGAGACTACAGTAGGTTGCCAGGATAATACACCATGATCAGGTTGCATTTATACCTGGCAGACAGAGATGGTTCAACATTAGGAAAGTACTCAACATAATTAAATAGATCAATTGTAAAAACAACAGAAATCATCTGATTATCTCAATACTGCTCAAAAAGTCTTTGATATAACATAACATTTATTCCTATTAAAAAAAAACACTAGAAAGTTTAGGAATAAATGCAATTTTTCTTAAAGTAATATATAGTTTCTATCTAAAACCATCAACAAATATTATATTTAATGGGAATAAACTCAGGGCATTTCCAGTAAATTCAGGGGTGAAACAAGGAAGACCATCATCACCATTACTATTCAAAATAGTATTGGAAATGCTAATAGTAGCAATAAGAGAAGGAAAAGAAATTGAAGGAATCAGAATTGGCAATAAGGAAGAAAAACTTTCACTCTTTGAAGGTGATATGAGAGAACATGATAAAATAACTTATAAAACTCCGTGAAAAAAGTTAACAAATTCAGCAAAGTAGCAGGATATAAAATAAATCTACATAAATCATTAGCACTTCTATATATAAACAACAAAGTCCAAGAACAAAAGATAGAAAGAGGGGTGGCTGGGTGGTACAGTGGATAGAGCACTGGCCCTGGAGTCAGGAGTACCTAAATTCAAATCTGGCCTCTGAAACTTAATAATTACATAAGTGTGTGGCCTTGGGCAACCCATTTAATCCCATTGCCTTGCCAAGTAAATAAATGAATGAATGAATGAATGAATGAATAAATAAATGAATAAATAGATAGATAGATAGATAAAATAAAACAAAAGAGAGAAATTCTATATAAAATAATTGTAGACAACATTAAATACTTGGAAATCTACCTCCCAAGCCAACCCAGAAACTGTATGAACACAATTATAATGCTTTCTGCACCCAAATAAAGTCAGATCTAAATAATTGGAAAAATTTCAAATGCACGTGGTTAGGTTGAGGTAATATAAATCAAAATGACAATTCTACCCAAATTAAATTATTTATTCAGTGCCATATCAAGCAAATTACCAAATAACTACCTTACTGAGCTAGAAAAAAATAGCAATAAAATTCATCTGGAGCAAAATAAGCAAGAATAGCAATGGAACTGATTTTTTAAAAAAAAATAAAGGTGGGTGGCCTAGCTCTACCAGATCTAAAACCATACTATAAAACAGCAGTCATCAAAACTACCTGGTCCTGGTTAACAAACAGAATTATGGATCAATGGATTAGGATAGGATCAAAAGAAACTGCAGTAAATGATCACAGCAATAGACTATTTGACAAACCCCATGACATTAGTCTCTGGCATAAGAATTCACTCTTTAACAAAAATTGCCAGGAAAACTGGAAAATAGTATGGCAAAAACTAGGCTTAGATTCACATTTCACACCCTATACCAAAATAAAGTCAAAATGAGTATAGGAATTTAGACAAAAAGAGCAATACCATAGATAAATCAATAGACAAAAAAATTATGTATCTATCTAATCTGTGGAAAAGGGAAAAATTTATGACCAAACAAGAATTAGAGCATATAAAAAACTGCAAATGAATGATTTTGACTATATTAAATTAAAAAGGTTTTGCACGAATAAAATCAATGCTGCCAAAATTAGACAAAAAACAGAAAGCTGGAATCTTCATAACCAGGAGTTCTGATAAAGGTCTCATTTCAAAAATATATAGAAAATTGCATCAACTTTATAAGATCACAAGTCATTCCCCAGTTGATAAATGAAAAAAGGATATGAAAAGACTGTTTTCAAATGAAGAAATTAAAGCTATATATAAACATATGAAAAAATGCTCCAAATCATTATTGATTAGAGAAATGCAAATTAAAACAACAATTAAGTATCACCTAACACCTATTAGCTTAGCCCAGATGAGAAAAAGGGAAGATGATCAATGTTGTAGAGGTTATGAGAGGATTGGGGCATTGAGACATTGCTGGTAGAATTGTGAATGGAGTCAATCTTTCTGGAGAGCAATATGGAACTATGCCCAAAGAGCAATAAAACCATTCATACTATTTGGCCCAGCAATTCTAAATCTAGAAGAAACTATAAAAAATAGGAAAAGTCCTACATGTTCCAAAATATTCATAGTGGTTCTGTTTGTAGTGGCAAAGAATTTGAAATTGAGGGGATACCATGAATTGGGAAATGGCTAAACAAGTTATGGTATTTGGATACTATGGAATATCATTTTTCTATAAGAAACTATAAGTGGTTATACTCTAGAGAAGCATGGAATGACTTACAGGATCTGATGCTGAGAGAAGGGAGTAGAGAAAAGAGAACAATGTACACATCAACAACATTATTAGATGAAAACCTTGTTGGAAGCAACTCCTCTCGACAATCCAGAGAACTAGGACAACTATATTAGACTTATAATGGTCTATATTATCCCCAACCAGAGGAAGAAAAACAAAATGAAACAAAACACACAGAAGAAAAAAAAAAAAGAAAATACCCCTACTGAATCTGATGAACACTTTATAAAAAATTATCTCTTAAATATCTTTCCCTTAATCCTAATTCCTCATGCCAAACATCATTAATTTATAAATATGTTTAGGGGAGGCTAGGTGTCACAGTGAGTAGAGCAACAGCCCTGGAGTCAGGAGTACCTCAGTTCAAATTCAGCCTCAAACACTTAATAATTACCTAGCTGTGTGGCCTTGGGCAAGCCACTTAACCCCATTGCCTTGCAAAAAACAAACAAACAAACAAACAAAAATAAATAAATATGTTCGACAAAATATGTATGTAAAATACTAACCCGATTGTTCCCTGCTGAGGGGGGTGTGGTGGAAAGGGAGGGTGGAAGGGAAGGAAATTTTGTAACTTGGACATATCCATGTGCAAATGGATGAAAATTTTAAAAAATACAGAAAAAAAAGAATTCCATAGCAATCATATAATGCAATTTATCAATCATTCCTCACTTAATAGGTATCCCATAAATTTCAAATTATTCATTACCTCAAAACAAATTGTTATAAATTTTAGTACACATTTTTCTTTTATTATGTTTTTAGATTACAGACATAGTAGTGCAAGAAATGTTTGAGTGATACTTTGAACTGTTGTCTCAAGTAATGCAAATCAGAACCTTTCCCTGACTTTTTAGACCGTGTGATTCCTCCCCCCCCCCCATTATTTTGTCACTTATTGATCACTGGAGAAGGGACTAATATTTTAAATATAAACAGCAAAGCTAAGGTTTATAGGTGACCTAAATACTGTATCCTCTGTCCTATTCTTTCCATCATTCTCTCACAGTTACTATAAAAGTGGAAGGGGACACACTGTAAATTAGCAAAAAAAAAAAAGCTAAGAAGGGCAATAATCAATGTTGGAGCAGTTATGGAATTATAGGCACATATGGTCAGTGAATTTACTAAGTGATACAATTATTTTGGTAATAAATTTGGAATTTTGTGTGTGTGTGTGTGTGTGTGTGTGTGTGTGTGTGTGTGTGCAAATTACTAAAATGCCAAGACTTTTGAACCAGAAACTGTTCTATTACTGGAGTTTATATCTCAAGGAAGTCATCAATAAGTAACAAGTTCCCAAACTCATTAAAATATTTAAAGGAGAATTTTTTGAGATAACTTGGAATTAGAAATAAAGTAGGTGGCTATCAATTGTATAATAGCTAAACAAATTGTGGTACATCAATGTAAGTGAGTATTACCATGGTGTCATGCTAATTTAAAAAATAAAATATTTACTACATGGTATGGTTATCCAGGAGAGAGGAAGAGAGTGATGTTTTGGATAATTATTGTTAGGTAAGAAATAGAAAATATCTATTAAAATTAAAAAATTAAAAAGTAGAAGGTGCCTTAAGACTGAGATTTATTTTCTTTTATGAACAGACATTGCCCAAAAATAAATCACAAAATGATCAATGGAATTGTGGAAACAGACACAATCTTTTGTCAGGTCCATACTGAGATCTCTCAAGCATGGTAGAATTCATCATGATTTGTGCTTCGGGGAAATAGCCTTTTAAAACTGAGGGTTACTTTCATTCCAAAATCAGGTATCAGTGTAAGACTTTGAAATTGCTATAGAAATGACAGTGAAAAGAAATGAAGGTAACAAACAAATGGGGAAAAAATAGAGTCATGTTATCTCATCTCTGGATATATTTGTTGACTTAAACAACCTTGAAGAAATCTATTAAATTATAAAGAATTTTCAGTATCAAAATGTAATATAAATTTATAATTTTTCAACATTTATGATCACTAATAAAATCAAAGAGTAAGTGATTGTAAAATAAAATTCAATTGGAATAACAAAGCTAATTATCTGTCTGGGTCCCTTTCTTCTTGCTTTGATCTCTTTTTTTAGTATAGAACTAGTAGTAGTATTTGTGGTCAAAAGGCCACAGTTTGATAGCATTTTGGGCATAGTTCCCTTGCTTTCCACAATAATTAGACTAGTTCACAGTTTTACCCATGGTGTATTAGTGTACTTATTTTCTCAAACTTCCTGCACTGGCATTTTCCTTTTCTGTCGTCTTGGACAATATAATAACTGAGGGGGCACAGCACAGTTATTTTAATATGCACATTTCTAATTATTATTGTTATAGAGTACTTTCTTTGACCTCTATGTCTATATTCCATTGAGGTCAAAGAAAGAAGAAAAGTACGTATATGTACAAAAATATTGATGATAGCTCTTATCTTATGACAAAGAACTAACAACTAAGTGGTTTACTATCAATTGGGTTTGACTGAACAAATTATAGTATATGAATGCAATAAGATATATTTGTACTATAAAAAACAGTAAAAAGTACTATTTCAGAGAAACCTTGAAAGACATATAAACTTATACCAAGTAATGTGAATAGAACTCTAATCCTGTCTAAAATATGTATTATCTGTGTAAACTTGAATAAGTCACTTAAGTGCTCTGTGCCTCAATTTTCTCCTCTATAAAATAAAAGAGTTATACTAGATGACCTCAAAGAGCCATTCTAACTCTATGATATCTTGTAATTTATTCCCTGAATGTAACATACTAAAATATAAAACTTTATTTGGGGAAACCAAGTCCTTCAGTTCTTAGAGAAATCTAGTATAGACTTTTGAAGATGTCCCTGGTCAGCTAATTAGTCTGAACTAATCCCCCTTTTAAGTAATACCGTAAATCATATGTAATTCCCATATTGAAAAACTGAATCTGTATAGTTAAGAGGATAAGGATTAGATTTTTTTCACTAGTATAGAAAATTTCTCAATAAAAAGATGGTCTCAGAGAAACATGTATCAAGTGAATAAGAGTGAGGTATAGAGAACCAGAAAAATAACTAATAATGGCGGAAACATGCCCTACAAATGTGGATCAGCATTTTCTCTTCAAGTTATTACCTTATGGGATGGCTAGGTGGCACAGTGGATAGAGCACCAGCCTTGGAGTCAGGAGTACCTGAGTTCAAATCCAGCCTTGGACAGTTAATAATTACCTAGCCGTGTGGGCTTGGGCAAGCCACTTAACCCCATTGCCTTGAAAAATCTAAAAAACAAAACAAAACAAAAAATTATTACCTTAGCAGTGAAAGGCTAAGTGATTTATTCAGTCATATAGCTAGTATGTATCAGTAGTCAGACCTGAACCCAGATTTTTCTAGATCAGAGGTCTATTCTCCCTGCTGTGCTACCCCTTAACCTGTAGAGGAAGAATGAGATTACTTTGCTGCCTTCCTAGGACTTTGCAATTGCTTTATCTTTCTTAACTTTCTATCTTTATCACCTTTGTTCCCAATAGTATTTTATTCTTTAGTGGAAGTTTCATGTGTCATCATGTGTTATTGTAATCTTAATTTTCAACAACATTCAGTTGTGAGTTTGAAGTCATTTCAGCTGTCATTTTGATGACAATTTAGACTGACTAGATAGTCAGTCCTGAGCACTACTGTGATTCTTCAATGGGTGCCAGCATTTATTTTCAATTCAACACTACAATATAGAACATCACTATGACCTATGGCAGGGAGAAGATCAAAAGGTGACAATCAAGTCTCCATCATGTTCCACTTCTTCATCTTCCTTGATTTTTTTTTACCATTAACCTGTTCCTTTTTTTTTTCAAGAAGAGGGATTATTGATGGGATATATGTTTCCTTTTGGGAGGAACCCTTTCTATCTGCAAGTTTACATCTAGGCTATGAAAGAATAGCAGTCTTTGCAGTGCCTTAGTCCTTTGAAAAATAGTATGTCATCTGAAATTTGTTTTGTGTTATTAAAATTAGCCAAAATAAAAATATTATGATATATTTCCATGAAAATATGTGTTAATTCTATCTTAAACTCCCTACTTGATAGGGCACTTGCAAAGAAACAATTGATGAGGGAAAATTTGCTTGCCTTTCATAAATACAAAATATGAAACAAAATTGAACCAACAGTTAAATATTCAGGTAGTCATTTGATCAGTAATTAAAATATACAAGGAACTTTTTAAATTTATGAAACATGCTGAAACAGTTGGTTCAAAATTAAATAAAATATAAGGATTTGACTTCCTGTTAATAATAAATAAAAGTGAGTAAACATTGATTAAGGATGAGTAGATTCAAAATCTAAGGTGTTATGCTGAAAAAGTTTCTCCCTTTTTTCTTTAGCCTAAAAGGAATAGGCAAGAACATGTAGTTGAATTGAAGGAACTGACAGAGAATATTTGGAAGTTGTTCTATTCAGAACTAAAATAAAATCATCATTACTATATCCCATTAAAGAAAATGTTATTATAATACTATATAAACTATGTTTCACAATCTATGTAATACTATATGATCTACATTTCATTCTATTTTCAAGGCATTAATAAATTAGCGCAAATTTTATAAAGATACTATTTGCTGGAGTAAAAAATGAAAATTAGTTTCCTATTAAAAATTATAAAATCGGGGCAGCTAGGTGGTGCATGGAATAGAGCACCAGCCCTGGAGTCAGGAGTACCTGAGTTTAAATGCTGACCTCAAACACTTAATAATTACCTAGCTGTGTGGCCTTGGGCAAGACACTTAACCCCACTTGCCTTGCAAAAACCTAAAAAAAAAAAATCATAACATCAACTTGATCTGCTCACTAACTCTCTAATATACACAATTCATTCTCATCTTGCCTTTTTTTAATTCCTCTAACTTTCCCTTCCTATCTGTATTTCCCCAAATCAAAATTTTTCAAAGCCCAATTTTTCTCCCTAGAGTCTTTTGCATAATTAATAATATCTGAAAATATTCACCTTCTGTTAGCATATACTTGACATTCAATATATGCTGCCCTGAATATTGAACCTGTACAACACATATCAGATTGATTGGGGAGGGAGGAGGAAATTGAGAGGGAGAAAAATCTGAAACTCAAAATCTTATTAAAAATGAATGTTGAAAACTATATTTACATGTAAATTGGAAAAAATGAAATACAAAAAGGATTGTTATTTAACTGATTGTTCACCATTTTGTGATCTACCCAAGAGTTAAGTTTAACAATTATGTCCCACACATGCATTGTAAACTGATTCACACATAAAAAGAATTGGAAAAAAAAAGATTTCTCCTTTAATTTCAAGTCTTTCTTTTGTGCAGGAGAGTGAGAAACCAATGTAATAATAATAATAATAGTTTTACACATCAAGTACTTCATGTTGCATGTTGGATAGTTTAGGTTCTCAAATATTCAAAGTTCTATCATATTGCATTAGTCTTCGGGATGAATCACAAATTTTGAAAGGCCATTTAATCCAATCCACTCAATTATCACTTGAGGAGCTGAGAGGAGAAATGAATTTTTTTTTAACATAAGTGGGAAGTAACAGAGGCAAAATTTGAACCCTGGTCTTCTAACTATAAAAACCCATGTTCCAGGTGGCTAGGTGGCTCAGTGGATAGAGCATTGGCCTTGAAGTTAGGAGCACCTGAGTTCAAATCTGGCCTTAGACACTTAATAATTACCTAGCTGTGTGGCCTTGGGCAAGCCATTTAACCCCATTACCTTGCAAAAACCTAAAAAAAAAACCCCAAACAAAAAAAAAAAACAATATGTTCCTTCTACTGTGCCATATTACTTCTTTAAATTTAGTCCTGACAAAGATTGTGTTCACTTTACCAGAACCACCTTAGCTAAATAATAATGAAGTTTATTACCAACAATCTGGTCATTGGTGATGAATTATATGGTTATAGCAACTCATTCTCCTTTTTTTCTGTATGGATTTGAACAGAATTTTAACAAAATTTATACTTGGCTTAAAGTTATTAAAATCATTAATTCATTTAAAAATCATTTATTCAGAGCCAGATATTGTGTTAGACATGGAATGTGAAGACAACAATAGCTCCTACCCTGAGTTTATAATTTTGTCATGAGAAAAACATGTGAAAATAAATAAGAACAATATATATAGATAGAGAGAGATAGAGATAAAGATAGAGATAGAGATAGAGATAGAGATAGAGATGGATATAGATATGGATATGGATATGGATATGGATATGGATATGGATATGGATATGGATATGGATATGGATATGGATCAGGAGATAGAGATAGAGATAGAGATAGAGATAGAGATAGAGATAGATAGAGATGATAGAGATGATAGAGATATAGAGATAGAGATAGAGATAGAGATAGAGATAGAGATAGAGATAGAGATAGAGATAGAGATATAATTAAATAGGAAGTAATTTCAGGGGAGGCTCTAACCACTCTTGGAGAAAGGGATAAGGCAGAGGGAAAGGGAAGACCTGAAGTAAAATAATAAATTGTGCCTGAACTGGGTTTTTGAAAGGAACTAGGTTGTCTAAGAGATGGTCATGAGGGGAGAAAGAAAACATTCTAGTCATGGAAGGCTTCTACAAAAGCCTAAAGGAAAGAATTGGAGTGATAACACAAATATATTATTTTAGATCCTTGAATGAAGATGAATGTGTACTGAGTCTAAAATGTTAGCCAGGAGGGCTTCAAATGCTAACTGAAGGAATTAGAGGCTAGAGATTGATGGAAATAACAACTTAAGTACTTGATGAGATTGGATTTTTGGAATTTATTTTGGCAGCTGTGAAGACAATTTATTAAACAAGAGACTAAAGGGATACTAATTATGAAACTATTGCACAGTCAATGTGAAAAATAATGTGGACCTAGATTAGTATGGTGGTGATTCCAGTGAAAGGTGTTAGATGAGAGGGATATTGTGGAGTTTGGTTTGGCAGAACTTATTAACTGATTTTTTGGGGGGAGTGTGATGTCCATGACAGAAAAGGGGAAGTTTGGAAGAGAAGTGCCTTTGGAGGAAAAGATGATGAGTTCTATTTTGGAAGACTAATCACTAAATCCAGATATTGGTGTTTTTATATATTGATATTTAGTGCATTCTTCCTGATTTCTTATTGAATTTAGAGCCTGGATCTCTCCATTCTAAACTCACCTGTCCTTCTATGAGAATATTCCAAAATAGATGTTGATGTTCTGTCAAATACATAATCCTTTCAATTCTTCAATAAGCTCAACTTCCATCACCTACTCTTTACATTAGCTGCATAGAATAGTCATACCTTGATTTTGCCATTACCCTGAATTTCCTTTATGTGAACATTATCTATCATTCCACCTTTCCCTAAGTGTCACTCCACCTCCTTCATTCTCACCTCTACCTCCAATTTCTCTTTTTTTATTCTCTCAATTTATTCTTCTTCTAATTTTTTTCTCTCTCTAATCTTGCCATCCTAGAAGGATAGAAAGTCTATTAGAATTGTATTACTCTGTCATAATCATTGCTGAGAGATCACAGTGTAAAGGAGTTCTCCCTGATAAGTCTCATAATATGGAGCAAAACATCTGCCCTCTAGATTCTAGGGCGTATGAGTGACACATCATAATTCTCTAGTACCTTAGCAAATGAGACAGTACAAAATCACTTTTAGATAGTAGTATTTACTAAAGTGGTATTGTAAAAAGAGTTGGTTCAAAACATTCCCTCAAAAGCCTGTGAATGAATAAATGAAACTTTAGAAGGTACTTCCTGAAAAAAGAACTGTAAATACAAATAGAAAAGGAGTAGAATATCTCTTCTAAAAGAATTTACATTCTAGTGGAGATAACACATAAGGAAGGTTTTAGCTATAAGTTAGTTGGAAAAGTCCCTAAACTCATCTCAATTACTAATGCTGAACTATTTGACAATGCCAAGGACTGTGATAGCAAAAACTTTCTGGATTTATAGTACCTATGACTATAGAACCTCTAGGTGCTGCATCTCCACAGGACTTGTTCCGGAGATTGATGGCTAAAATCAATGGTCTGGAATCATTGTTATTCCAAGGCTCTTGGGTTCAGTTGCCTGGACACTTTTCAGAAATATCTGAAAGGAGGTGTTGATCTAAGTGGTCATGGTTGAATTACCTAGAACATGTTGCCTCCTGTGTCTTTCTCAGAACTTACTGTTTCATCTAGGCTGGTTTGCCTGCCTGTATGTGGCAGTTCATTAACAACTATTAGGGATTGTTGGACCTTTTTTCCAAGATTTATTTTCCTGGATTATAGTTTTGAGAGCTAGAAGCAATAATCATGGACTTGATTGTATTGCCATGCCTAGGACTCCTTTGCCTATCTGCCAAAAAGATGATTTTTGAGCAGTTGTCCTAGTAATGAGGAATGGCTCTCTCTAAAATGATTTTTCATCTCACTAACACATATTGGGAACAGACTAGAAGGAAGTGGTGGGGTGGTGGGGAAAGTGATTATTCCTAAAGTTTTTTAACTCAGGGTCCTGAATTGTTTCTATCAGGATATGAGGGAAAATGGTGGTCAGGTCAAGGTGGTGATGGTTGTTGAATTACCTGGCAAATGTGACTCCCTTTGTTTCTCTGCTTCTTCACCTAGGTTCCGTTCTACAAGTTCAGAGACTTTAGAGTAAAGTGAAGTAAAGCTTAGAATGCACAAAGTTGCAAAGAGGTAATTAATAACTCTTGATTGCTATACTTTTCACCCATTTTAGGATGCATAGAATAATTCTTTCTCCATTGAATGCATTTCCATTGTGAAGCAGTAAATCTCTAACCTTGTCTGTACTCTTGGCCAACATAGAGCTTGGAAGGAAAATTGACTATGACCAAGGCCAAAATTCAAGCCCAGGTACCTTCATCCCACAGGTAGTTCCTCCATATTTTTATTGGAAAGATTCCCTTGGTCCCATTTCTATAATTCCCAGCTCACTAATTAGGGTAAAAATGGGAGGGAGCATTTTCATTCTCACTTTTACTCAAGGGAGAAAGTGAATTTAGGAAGTAGCTATCTACAGTTTACAGCATGGATTTGTGAATCCTCAGTTATGAATACTGCCTTGAGTATTGTAGTGTACCCAGATGCTACTATTCTGTTTCCATTGCCTTTGAGACCTCAGGATGACCTCCATACTGCAATGAAACATTGGAATAAGACATTAGTGAAAGATTTGGATTTTGGTAGTAACAAAAATAAATGGGGGGGGGAAGGAATTTTCATCCTGCTTCTGGTCTCCAGTTGTCCTAAAGTAGATCATTAGATGGAAGGGATATAAGAAACTATTTGGTTTACTCTATCATAGAGACTAAGGGGAATTTCTTTGATCTTACTTATTCTATCTTTTGGCAATTCATTGAATGAGTCACCATTCTTATTACTCCTTAGACCAAAACTCCCATCACTGCTATCACCAAGCTTTGTGTTTCTTCCCCACTGTATAAATTACCTGAGGTCATGATGTCTCATTCTTGGATTTGATTCCCCAGAACTTTGTTAGCACAGAGTCTGCCATACATGCTTAATAAATGCTTTCATATCCATTCTTTCATTCATTCAGTTTTTGATTCTTCCAGTTGACAACCTTTCAAATATTTAAAGACCATAGCCATGTTCCTTCTCATTTATTCCCAAGTCTCTCTAAACTAAACTTACTCAGTTCTTTCAACCATGTGTCATATGTCTAATTCTCTCAACAGCCTGGTCACCCTCCATTGAATATACTCCTATTTGATCAAATCTCTCTTGAAATGGTGTGCCAGGAGATAGATCACCAACCTTAAGCTAGATGCTATGATTTGTTTCTGTCTTCACCTGTAGTTTGAAGGGATGTTGAAGGTGGGGCAGTTATGTGTTACTTAGATATTTATATTCATCATTTTATCCTAGACTTTCAGTTGTTAGCTCAAAAATTCAAGGCAGCAAGAGATGCTCAAGCAATCTTTCTATTTACTGCATTTATTTTCGGGTCAAAATGACAGGTAATGCAGAGCAGTGGTTTCATACTCAAATAGAAATGGATGCACACTTGGCTACATATTGACTTAGAAAACTATGAAGTAATATTGTCTATGCTGCATTATATTTTTATTTATTTTGTTAAACATTTCCCAGTTATGTCTTTTATTTTAGGGTTTTTGCAAGGCAAATGGGGTTAAGTGGCTTGCCCAAGGCCACCTAGCTGGATAATTATTAAGTTCAGATTTGAACTCAGGTACTCCTGACTCCAGGGCTAGTGCTCTATCCACTGCTACACCTAGCTGCCCCTCCCAATTACATTTTAATCTGGTTTGGGTTACACTGTTTTCAAAGCACCTTGTAGGTTGTAAGTTTGACAGCCTTGAATAATACAGAGAAACTCAGGAAAAGTAACCCAAAGGCAGAAAGACTTGAGTTCAAGTAGGATAGACACTCATTACCTAATTTTGTTGAGCACTTGTGAAAATTCTACAATACAATACACTTTGCAAACTTTAAATGTAAATGGAAGTTATTATAATTATTCTAAATTTAAATCTTTTATATATAAATATAAAGAAATTTATATATATATATATAAATATAAATATAAACATATCTATTTAGCATACATTCACACAGCAGCCTGTTGTTATTTTTTTTTATTGACTATACCCCAAGGGCATTGAAAATCCTGTGAACATGACAAAAAGTTAAGGAATTTCAAAAAGACAAGTTGTAATTTTCAAAAACAGATGTTGCCTAAGACATATAATGTTAATATATATTACCCCTGGGAATAATGAATCCAAACTATGTGTAACATTTTACCCATGAATAAAATATAACAAAAGTATGAAGATATATGAATTATGCTGACAAATAGTGGAATACTTTATCGGGCTAAAATATGAGAATAAAAATTATGTTCCTCATTGTAAGTTTATTCCCCAGATAGTGAATCGGATTGCACTAATACAGTGGACAAACATGCTATTAGCAGCCTTGTTTAGGGATATTCATCATTTTTATCCATTTGCACATCACTTAACCATCTGTGTCTTCAGGTTCATGGACTTTAAATAAAGAAATCCTTCAATATGTAGTTTTAATGATTTCATTATCTCTAGTAATGCGATGCAATGCATCCAGAATGTTTAATTGCTTTTAACATATTTTGAAACACAGTGTTTATAAAATTTTTCTAACCTAGTTACTTGCTAAATGTTTCACTCCTGCTCTATTAGAGAGATGTGATTTCAGAAATATACGATCCCTTTAGCTGAAGCAGTCAACAAATGATTTCAGAGTAAAATCAAGTTTTTCATTCCCCTTTACATCTGCTCATAAGAAAAGACTCCTTAATTCTTACAAGGTTTCCTTACACCTTAATTTTGGATACTGAAATCCAGAAGAATATTCCATGTTCATTTAAATTGGAAGTAGTAAAGGGAAATTAGGACTGTGATCAAGATACTATACTTTAGAACAATTCCTCCTTCTGGGTATATGCGTTACCTTCCGCACTATCCTTATGACCAATCTCCCAAGAAACTAGTCTGACCACATCTCAGGGACTTGAGGCATCACACATCCTTCTAAACTTGTGCACATTTTTATCTCCGATGGATTAGATTTTACTCTATGTCCCCATCCCGTCCTACTGCAGGAGGAAACTTCTCTTCCAGGAACACATGAAACACAGTCTTGTTTGGTACTGTGTGGGATCAGGGAGACAGGGGAATATCAAAATATTGTTTACCAATGACTATAGCACTTCCCACAAACCTACCACTCTCATTTTCATAATAAACTTAGTCCTAATCCCTCCTCTAGTCACAATCCTCCTCTGTCTTCCCTTTCCATTTATCCTTCTAAAAATTCTTCTTTTGTTGGGGAGTTGTAGAAAGACCATGTATTTTAAGGTCAGAGGACCTGAGTCTGATTATTGGCTCTTAATATTTTTATCTGTGTCACTATGGAAATAGCATTTCACCTCTATAAGTCAAATTTCCTCATCTCTATGAGTTTATGATCCTGGACATCTACTTTTCAGAGTTGTTCCATCATCTGCTTTTTATTGAAATTTCCCTTTCTCTACTACACCTCTTAGTATCCTTCCTTGAAACTTTCTATTCTTTCTAGCACACTTTAATATACAGGGCTGGGAGAATGAAAAGGATTTGGCATCTTCCTTGTTCTCCACTGAAAATGTGAGGCCTGTTTCTCCATTTTAAAGATGTTTCTCCATTTTTAAAGCTCACTCCAGTTGCTCACATTCCTGTTGCTATCATCTGTAGCAGAGATGTCAAACTTGAGACCTGTACACTCTCCTTAGTAATAGCCAACTAGATTGAAATGAAATTTCAATTTTTAAAACATTTAAAAAATAAATAAAATTATAATAGAACATAGATAATGTCAATATGGGATTGAGGATATATACAAGCAGGGATGATGATATATATGATTTAGTGTCATTTCCATTCTAATTGTACATCTCTGATCAAATAAAAATGGGGACAACTAACCTATACGTAAGGATCCCCATGGGAGCATATTTTCTTAGAAAACTATTTATTAACATTAACTAAGACTTATTATATTTTCTCTTATTTTTATTAAATATTTTACAATTGCATTTTAATCTGGTTCTGGCTGTATCCAGGAGGGAATGCAACCTGTCTGCACACTGCATGTTTGATATCCTTGATCTAAAATGTTTCAGATCCTACTCTTTCCTTTCTAATAAGTCCAATACCTGATGGTCATAAACAAAACAGATATCATGAAGAGTTTCAAGTACTTGAAAAAGAACAGAATTATGAAGTTCTGACAATAATTTAGAGAGGAAAAACATAAGAAAGAACAGAATTCTGACAATGCAGCTGTAATATAGAAAGAATGACTTTGTAGGGCTAAAGCCTATCTTTCACCTTTTAGATGGGAGGTGGTGGACAAGAGTTGCAGAATGAGGCATTATTATTTAGACATGATGAACAGTCAAATGGATTTTGCCTTATTGTATATGTACTTTATATATATATATATATATATTACTTTTATTGTTTATATTTCTACAATATATTTATTGTACTTTGTTGTATTGCAAATATGGTTTCTCTTCTGTATATAAGTAGGAAAAGTAATGATGATAGGTAGAGAATAGAGCCCTAAATTTTGAGTCAGGAAAAACTTGGATTCAAGATTTACCTCAGAGCTCATTAGATATATTACCCTGAGCACTTATCTTACCAGGTAATTGTAGGGATCAAATAAGCATGTTTTATTAAGCCCATTTTATACTCCTAGACATTGAGCATACAAAGACAAAAATGGCATTTCTTGACCCCAAGGAAATTAATTACCTTCTCCTGTGAGGATATAGCATATACTTAGAAAAACAAATGTAAAGTACATATACGATAATTTCTGAGGTAAATATATGTTTCTATTGGAGGAGACACTTGAACTAAGGTTTGAAAAGTTAAAGTAAAGAACATGTTCGTTCCAGCCCTGGAGGACAATCTGTATGCAGGTACACGTGGGAGATGAAATGTGTGCAAAGGAAATTGCAAATAGGCCAAGTAGTCTAAGTTTTCTATTGTAAGAAGGAGAATAATATGCCATCATTCTGAAGACTGTGAAGGCCTTTAAATGCCAAGAAATTTGTTATTTTATCCTAGTGTCAGATGGGAACACCTGGAACTTCCTGAGGTAAGAGTGACATGAAAAGACATATACTTTAGAAATATCACTTTGGAAGCTCTGTGAAGAACGAACTGGAGAGGAAAAAGACTGCAATATCAGAAGCTATTGTAATATTCTTGGCAATAGGTGAAGAGGGCCTGAAATACAGTAGTGACTGTTTGAGTGGAAATAAGGGATTAAAAAAATACATCCTATCTATCAGGTTTCTGGACCATGTGAAGAACCAAAATGAAAGCAAACACATTTTCAAACTCCATTATGTTTTCCCCTACTCCAAGAAGCAGAGTAATCTTAAACTATTTCTACAAGAAGCCTCAGGGCAAATCTAAAAGAGCTTATGAAAAAGCACATCTGTCCTTCTAAGTAAAGGTGATAGTTTTTTTTTTTAATGGCAAAATCCATTGAATATTTCCAGGAAGCTTATTGCTAAGAGAAATGAGGTTGCAAGATGGAGTTGTAGAATGTTAGATCTTGATTTAACCATAGAGGCAATATATTTCAACAACTTTTTAAAATGAAATTGAGATCTAAAAAAGTTAAACAGCTTATCCAGCATCATGTATCTGTTGACAAAGTCAGCTCTCCTGATATGTTGCCTTTGGTTTCTTTTTGAGCCACACCACTCTCTCTATTTAAATAATTCATTCTAAGTGATCCAGTGGGTAGATCACTGGCCTTTTAGTAAGGAAGATTAAGAGTTCAAATCCAGTCTCAGACATTTGATACTTGCTAATTCTGTAACTTTGAGCAAGCCATTTAACCTGAATTGCAAAAGATACAGGGCCATCTCTAGCCATCTCAAGTCATATCTGGCACTTCCAAGGCAATCTGGATGAGAAAGTGAGACTGATGATTTAGCACAACAATTCCTGACTCAATCCAATTCATATGCTTATTATGGCATTACCTCCCCGATGTCATGGTCTTCTTTGGGAAGGACAAAAGTTATCACCATCACTTATTGAATGCCCAATATATGTACATCATTATACTAGGCAGTGAAGAAACAAGCAAAGAAGAAGGAAACTAAGTTCACACACTCATAATCTCCATGATGGGTAAAAGAAAATTGACATGAATATCTTCAATGAAAGAATGTAAAAATGCAATGAGAGAGTGATACACCAAGTGATTAGCAGAACCACAGATTTTAAGATTGGAAGAGACCTCAGAAATAGATGTGAGCTGGTAAATGTTCAACAACTAATTCTTTAGGAAAAATTTTAAAAATACACTATGCTTTTTTAAAGTTGTTGCTGTTGTTTAGTCATTTCAGTTGTTTCTGCTTCTTCATTATCACAACTTGGGGGATTTTCTTAGAGAAGATATCAGAGTGGTTTGTCATTTCCTTCTCCAGCTACAAAGAACAATGTATATCAGAGTACATAGGGTATTACATTGAAATCAGGGTTAAGTCAATCTAAATTTTGTTGATTTCTCTGTGAACTTGAATAAGTTAATTAATCTCTTGGAGCCTCAGATACCTCCTTTGAATAGAAGATTTGAATAAAGTTCCTTCTAGCTTTGAATTTTTGAACATTTTAATATTTATTAATTAGTTACGGAATTGTTGATAATATGGGAGCATTCATGTATCACATTGTATAGGAATTATTCAACATAAATCTTTTAAAGTTTCTTTATATTTAACACATAACAAATGTTTAATAATTTATTGACAACTAATGGACACCTTCTTTCTCTTATAGATATATAGATATAGGTATAGATATAGATTTTTAGACCTAGATTGATAATGGACTTTTTCTATATTCCAAACCTAAAGTTAAATATATAAAGGGCAACTATTAATTATCAATAAATAAGAACTTCAATCAATATAAATAAATAATGCTATAATATTTATTTAAAAAGTATGAATAACTGGACTATAGTAGGAAGAAAATTTTTCTAGATTCAGAAGACCTTGGTTCAAATTTTACCTCTGATTTTCTAGTTATATGAGCCTTAACAGATCACTTGACCACTTTGAGGCTCGATTTTCTCATTGGTAAAGTGAGAATAATACTTATCCATCTCTCATATTTTTGACATGTTATCAGAATAAATGAATAAGCTTATAGGATCTCCAATCACCATAATCAACAAGAAACAATAATAGGCAATAAAAGATGATAACTACTCCCATCTTTGACTCATTAAGGCTGTTAACCCTGGGCAAGTCATTCTCAGTACATTTTCTAAGTTAAAACATAGGTGCTGAATTTCTTCACTGGGAATCCTAAATTATACCAAGAAAAAAATCATAGCCTTGGTCAAAAGTAATAATAAGAAGAAGAATCTCATTTGAATGCAGGCTCACTGAGTATAGGCACATTGATTAATTTAAATTTATTATAGTCATACCTTCTGGTACAGTTTCAAAAACAGTCAATAGAGAGTAAATATTTTATAATTCAAAAAATCCTATTAAATCAATAAATCAATCAAAAAATGTCTCAAGTTCTTATCATATGTCTAGTATATTTTTAGGTTTTTTTGCAAGGCAAATGGGGTTAAGTGGCATGCCCAAGGCCACACAGCTAGGTAATTATTAAGTGACTGAGGTCAGATTTGAACTCAGGTACTCAGTGCTCCATGCTCTATGCTCCTGACTCCAGGTCCACTGCACCACCTAGCCTCCCCATGTGTCTAGTATTTTTAAAAGCTATTTATCAACTGTTGCATTTTTATGTTTTTATAATTCAATAATTTTTAAATGCTTTTATAATATGAAAACTCCACCCAGATGTGTATAATGTATCTATCCAGAATAGAGTCATGAATCCAGAGCACAAAAACAGAAGGAAACAAATGAATGTCAAGCACAAATCAAACCACACAGTCCCTCCCCCCAAAATAAAGAGGTCAAATTCCTTGTTGTGCAAATGTCAATAGAATTATTGAAATGATGTGGCTTGAATACCACAATTTTCCCTAGTATGTCTAATATTTATTTGGACATTGAGAGGATTATATGGCAAAGAAATATGAAGGAACATACTTTGGATTGTGTGACATCATTAACTTTCTGAAATGAGCAGAGCGGAACACAATAAAAATCTAAAATTATTTTGGAATGAACTTTCTACTGATAATAAGTAGCTTTTTATGATGGAGAAAAAAATGCTTTGAAACATGCAAATACATAATTGATATAACACTAAGGAAGAAGTATTGTATACTTTGTACAAAGTGAACCTTAAATGCCTCATTTAATGGGACCCAACTGAATATTTTTCCTTGTTTCACAAATGTTCAAAAACCTTCACAGTAAAAGACTTTAATTATCTCATCCCCTGTAAACCCTCCTTCCAAAGAATGTGCAGTTAAGCTTCAATAATATTTCTTTATAGCACCTCTACGACGAGCAGAGAATCTCCTTGGGGGTTTCTGGGAATTCTGAAATTGTTTAGCTTTTTCCTCTGTGTGTAGGTCAAACCATTTGACCCACAAAGCCACCAGCTGCTGGCAAAACCTTTATTTCTCCCTTGATAATTCACTAGACTGATACAATCTTGTCTTCTATAAATCTCTATTGTCATAAATGAAGAATGGGAAATTTGAATCTACTGTATCAACACAGAACATGAAGAAAACATGCCCCAATTCCCAAAATGCTTTTCTTCGTCTATCAATTTTGGAAATTTTGTGAATCTTTTCAGATTATTAGGAAAATCTTTGAGAAGATAATGTGTTAAGAAAGTAATTAAATGAAGACAATGAAAAAGGTAATGTTACTTTGTGCTTGGTTGTGTAAGTCAATTTGAGATCAACAGGTATTCATTTCTATTTGTGTGACATTGCTGAATTAGAAGATCTCTAATAGGTAGGATTTGTCTGTTAATCATGCCAATCAAAGTAGTAAAACCTCATTCCTTTGCAAATTTCCTAAAGTTAAGATAAGGGGTGGTCTCTTTGACTAGTTAGAAGTCTAGTATTAGCTGTCAAAAAGTACCTGAATAAAAGTTTTGATTCTGACTCTTTCTAGTAGTAGGGTTATGATCAAATCACATAACAACCCTGTGACCTAGGCAACCATCTAAAATTTAGTTTCAGTATACTTTCAACTGTGCTCTATTAAAAAGTGTTTCTACCTTGGGGATTCCCTACATCAATGAACCACTATCTAGAGATCATCATCATCTTCATGATCATCATGTAGACTTTTTGTTAATGGAGAATGGCCTACCTTTCACAACAAATAATGCCCCTGAATTAAAAAGGAAAAAATGAGAGATAACTTTTTCCAAATGGAAGGGAAAACAATATAAATTTATGACAAATTGGAAATTGACATTGTCCATTGCATAAAATGAATTGAATTATCAATAACTGACTATCATAAGGTATTAAGCTAGAATATTAGTATAATATTTAATTTTGTATATACTTTTAAAATAATCTATTTTTTAAAACTTACCCTAATATTATAGAATTAAAACTGTTCCCAAGTAGTAATTTTGTTTTTTAATAAATCTTTAGTTATAATCACATAATCAGAACATCAGATCATGTTGGAGAGTACTTGTAATCAAAGATGATAAAGGTTTGACATTAGATATACATATGGAATTTTAGAAGCTAAAATAAATCATTTTTCCTATTATGATCAATGATGTGCATCAGTGAAATGACTAACTGGCCAAATCTTTGGTCAGAAAACAGGAGGACAAAATCTGTAGGCTATTTGTATGCTATAGTGTGCTATAAAGATAACTGAGCTAAGTAACAAGTGACAAGTAAGGTAATGGGCATTAATTGAAAAGCGATGAAGCATATCCTCTGTTAATATTCTTAATGATTCCATTATAATAAGAATTTAGGGAAGAGGTGGACAGGGTTTCTTAGAAATTTGAATTTTATATTCATGTTAGTGGTCTTAGTTGTAACCTCATCCATTCATCAATTAAGTAATGAACATATTTAAGTGCATATTCTGGACTAGTTAATATAAACACAAAAATAATAGTCTCTACTCTCAAGGAACATATATTTTATAGTAGTAGACAAAATGTTTATATGTGTGTGTGCGTGTGTGTGTGTGTGTGTATCTACCTAACACACAGTAAGCCCCGAATAAATGACTTTTTATTGATATACTGTTTTATATAAGGTGTTTATAGCATGAATGAAAAACTCATACATTCAAAAATGTATGTATGATTAGAAGGCCATCACCATCTACAAAATAATGAAGAACAATAGAAGTTTATGCTTGTCATGGGATTTGTGAACCAAAGAGACCTGTCTGGCTACATCATAGTTAGAGAAGGAATCACTTGTGAAAAGAACCACATGCAAATTCCTCACATTTATATGCAGCCATACATATTTATGTGTGTGGATATTTACATAATATCTATACACCAGATATATAAAAAATAAATAAAAGACAAAAATAGGGTAAAAAGAAAGTAGGAAGCAAAGTGGCAGAAAGTGTGCCATGTATAAGGTGACTTTAAGACATGAGGCTTGAATTAACTTGATTGCTGGTTCTGTGACAGAAAAGATGATGAATGGAAACATGTTGTGGAGTTAAAATGAAATAAAAATTAGACAATTGACTATATATATATATATATATATATATATATATGCATGAAGGCTATATTAATTCGAGGAGGATTCCTAGGGTGTGAACCCAGATGACTACAGGAATGATCATGCCCTCAGAAGTGAGGAGAAAATTATTATTAATTCAACTCAATTAACTTTCCTTAATCATCAACTTTCTTAGACTTGGAAACAAACTAAAACAATGACATAACCCCATGTCCTTAATATAAACCTCATATTGGAGATACATTTTGCACAAACTCTAATACAAATAAGTAAATATTAAGTTTAAAGTCGAGGTCCAAATAAAGAGAGAAATGAAAGAAGAAAGAGAGATCACCATCAGTTGAAGTAATTTGAAAAGGCCTTATGGAGAAGGATACCCTTGAATCAGGTCTTGAAGGAAAGGAAAGTTTTCAAAAGGCAGAAGTAGAAAATAGAGTACATTGAGGACTGAATGGGGCAGCTAGAACCCTGGGCCTGTAGCCAGGTAGATCTGAATTCAATTCTGGCATCAGAAACTACCTGTGTGACCCTGAGCAAGTCACTGATCCTTGCTTGTCTCAGTTTGCTCGTCTGTAAAATGAGCTGTAGAAAGAAATGACAAATGACTCCAGTACCTCTGTCAAGAAAACCCCAAATGTAGTTATAAAGAGGTAGACACAATTGAAACACTGAACAAGCAATAACAAGATCTGAATAGATAGGTAGCCTGAAACCAGACTGTGGAAGACTTCAAAAACCAAGGAGAATATATTTGCTATTTTTATTAGAAAATAGAGAACCACAAAAGGTTTTGTGCAGGATTAAGAAATGACCATTTCCATTCATTTAGGAAGCTAATTTAACTTCTACATTAAAAGGGGGGGGGGGGCAGCAAAATGGATAGAGCACTGACCCTGGAGTTAGGAGGATCTGAGTTCAAATTTGACTTCAGACAATAATTAACTAGTGGTGTGACACTGGACAAGTCACTTAACCCCATTGCCTTGCAAAAAAATAAAAAGAGTTTACCACTAAGTTCTCCTATTTCCTCAAAGTGGGGAATATTTTTTCCTAAAAGGAAGCAAAGCTATTTCTGGGTCTTGATTTGTACCCTCTTTCACTTGATACAATTTTCTGTTCACCTCAAGACATAAAAAATCTTACTCAAATAGAATCACAACCCTTTAAACTTGATGGATGTCTGAAGACCCCATGAGTCATCCTATTAACCAGTCAAACTTCATATGAAGACAAAGGGACACATTCATAGAAGCTATGTGCCACTGTGACCTTCTTGCATATATCTTTGCTCTGTTAGGGGAAAAGTAAAGCTCCTTTTATTGATTCAATGACTTCTGAATCTCTCAATTAAAATCTAAACCAAACCTATACTAACAGAATGTTTGTCCTTCATTCTCGAAGAAGACCACGAAATCAGGGAGATGATGCCAGGACAAACAAGTGATTTGGATTTGAGTAAGAGACTGCTGTGTTGTCACCAGTCTCACGTTCTCCTCCGGAGTCATCTGGGTCCAGTGGCCAGATATGAATCAAGATGACGGCAGATGACCCTGGATGTGAGGCAACAAGGATTAAGTGACTTGCCCAGGGTCACACATTAAGTGCTAAGTATCTGAATCTGGATTCGAACTCATGTCCTCCTGACTCCAAGATAGTGTTCTATCCAGTGCACCACCTAGCTGCCCCACCTCTAACACACAGTTTTTCACAATACCATCTGAGACAGGGAGGTTGATTAAGACTTTTAAAATAGTTCAGGTTGTAAGTTTATGATCTTTAAAAACAAATGTGAATAGGTGTGATTTGAAAGTATTATGTTAAAGAGTTTCATTCATTGAAATAGTTTTTGTACTGACCATTTGTTTATGCCCAAAAAACTGTCAAGATGGTATATGGATTAAATTTCTTTAGATTACATTTAGTTTGTACTTTACTTGATGCTCATAAAATCCTTGTGCATTTTTAAATTGTAATTGCTTAGTTTGTAATTAGGAGGAAAAACAAAGTACAGATAATATTTAAAGACAAATATATGGCTGTTGGGGAATTTATCATTGTGCAATCATTGATGGGGGAAAGTAAATCTCAGGCTACAGTCAAAAGTATAGATCACATGACCAGGTTTGTGGAAGAGCAAAAAGAGCATATAATAAGAGGGGAAAAGAGCATACAAATGATTTTTATAGATTATCTCTAGCATTTCTGTCACTTGCATTATTGAAGAATAAAACTCAAGTGTGAACATTTGATAAGGAGTTTATGAGGATCATACATCTTCATCAATCTTTGATGACAATAGCCAGCCAAAGGCTTTCTTATTGGGTCCAATATCTGGCAAGATTTCATGGGTCAAGCTCTAACTGCAGAGATAGCACTTGTAGCAAGTCCAGGTTTTCTTGCCATTCATACATTAATATCATGTCCATAGGGACTCTACAACAGCTAACTGGCTTTCAACACTTAAGACAGAAAAGATATCTGAATAAGGTCTTCCCTTGAGAGAAAACTAAAATTACTCCCAGACTTCTAGTTTTAAAAAGGATTTGTTTGAAACAGCTGATAAATTGAGACAACAGAAGGAGTATGCTGACAGTTTAAATGACAAGTAAGAGTTGATTGTTAAATTTTCTTTATACCTTGAAGACTGATGAATGTTACAAATAAGATTTGACTTACGATTTATTGATTGTAAAGTTTGATTCATTAAAAGTTTTGGATAAAATGTTAATAATGAAGCTTAAATTTTAAAGTGCTTTGTTTATACAATAGAACCTCAGTTTAAGAGTAACTTGGGGGATGGATAGGTGGCACAGTGGATAAAGCACCGTCCCCGGAGTCAGGAGTACCTGGGTTCAAATGTGGTCTCAGACACTTAATAATTACCTAGCTGTCTGGCCTTGGGCAAGCCACTTAACCCCATTTGCCTTGCAAAAAGAACCTAAAAAAAAAAAAAGAGTAACCTGGTTTATGTATGCTTCAGTAGAGGAGGAAAATTTTTTCACAAAATTTGTCTTGCAGGATGAATAAAAATTTGCAATTGCAAACATCTTTTTGAACTTGAATGTCTTATGAAAGAATGATGCTCAACTAGGGCAATTTTTTTTGGCTTTCATATGTCAAACAAAGGAACCTCACTCAACACATATTGTCCATTTCCACTTCAATTTAGTCTCCAAAGACAACCCCTTCTCAAAATACACAATCATCTCCTTTCTCATGCCCTCATTTTACCTCTTCCCTGGACTGTTTATAGTCTCCTAATTGGTCTACCTGTTTCAAGTACTCCCCTCTCCAATTGACTCAGAAGGGAAAGTAAAGGAAAAAAATATCAGTGAGTCAAAACATAAAAGTGATTCTAACAAAACCCCGAAAAATAAGTGAAAGTAGTACTGTTAGTCTTACTTTTAGTAAGAGAACACTTCCAAAGTTGAAATCCTCAATTTCATGGAAGTAATCTCATGGAATGAAATACTCCTTCTAAACAAGAACCTGTCCTCCTACTTCCTCTTGTCTCCCTCACACCAGACACAACTCTTCCCAAAGACAAATTGCAAGTTTATTTTATTTTTGGTTTATATTGTGTATTAACCATTGCTATTGTATTTCAGGTGCACTCAGGGCAAAAAAACTTGCTTAAAATTATAAGTAATTATTTTAGATGAATATTTTTGGGAATGTGGAAACAATCACAGGGCTTCATATAATTTCCTATGTGAATGTTCTCTTTGCAAGATGAACAGAATCTCAGAATGGATTAAATTTGTAAACTGAGGTTCTACTATATAACAGAATAGTGACACCCAAACTCCTACTCTGATGACATAGCTCCCTGATGGAACAATGATGAATAATCCACAGAATTCAGGTCGAGGAAACATTTGAATACTAGTCTTGCAGTCAGGAAGCCTTGGACACAGACTATTTCTAACACTTGCTGTGTGTTCAGGGGAAATCACTTAACCACATTGATCCTCAATTTATAATATATGAAATGGAGCAAATGATGCCTATAGTACCTATTTCTCATGTTTGTCATAATCCTCACCTAAAATAGTTATGTAAAGAATTTTTCAAACTTTAAAAAACCACAGAAATACCAGCGATTATTATTTATTTGGGCAGGTAAGTGGAGCAGTTCCAAGACGGGAGTCTGGAAAATTCCTCTTCTTTTGTTCAAATGACACTTATTAGCTATATCACCCTGGGCAAATCATTTGACCCTGTCTACCTCAATTTCCTCATCTATAAAGAGTTGTAGAAGAAAATGACAAATTTCTACAGGATCTTTACCATAAAAATCCAAAAATGAAGAATCAGACAGGACTGAAATGATGGAACAACAACAACAAAAAATTATTATCTGTTAAGTAGACTATTCAGGGATTCCACAGTACTTAAAAAGTATATACTTTTTCTACAAAATTATTGCTAGAGCATAGGGCTTTAATGGTGTGTTTTTTCCTCCTTTTTTAATATCATCATTCAATAATCTCTTTCTGAATAAATGCCAAGTGCCTTTTTTTTCAACAGTTTGGATGTTCTGACTGAAAATCAACCAACAATTCTTGAATTTATATTTATGATAATGTCACCTTAATCTCTTCACATTTGATTTCCTGTGACTCTCATTTCCTTAGCTCTAAGTCCATGGTTTCAAGATTTAATTTTTCACAACCTGAGCACATTCTAAGAATCTTCATTCATGTACACAGAGATGTATAGAAGTTCTAGGCTTCTGGTGGGAGCAGGGTAGACTGATTTACTGTTTGTTGGCATTTTCAAGAACTGCTTTTGAACAATTTTTTAAACATTAGTATTTAAACCTTTGTCCTTGAAGATGAGATTTAAAACACCTTGGATGTTTCTGCAAAGCTAATAGACTATGCAGACTCTTGGATGGGAAAAAAATACTTGAAAAATTACAAATGCTATTACAAGGTCTTGGAAATGTACACAAGGAAACAGTGCTGACACATTTCACTTAAAGATTAGGCAGGATTACATATTTTCAGGAGCTTTTAGTAAAAATACCAGCTAATATTCATAGAGTAAATAAGTAAATGGATTTCTAGAATATTTTAATCTAGAACAAATACTCAGTATTTCCAGTATGGAAAACAATCATTATAAAGGAGAAGAAAGTTATTTTTGTTTTATTTCCTATTGAAATACAAATAACTGCTTCACAAATTGCTCCTGACCTTGGACTTCTAAGTAGAAATTGTCTTAGTTGTTCTTATATTTTTGTTTTTTTGTTAGATTGCTTTTAACAGGTGATTAGACAAACTATACTGAATAGCAGCATGTGCCTCATGAAAAATACATTTAGTGATAAGTGAATAAAGGTTTTTTGAGCATCAGTAATATCAAAAACCCTTTCACTTCTTCCCTCTATGTTGCTCAGATTGCTAATCTTCAAAGGATAGGACTAATAGTCTTTAATTGTGATAGTTAGTCTAAGTGCAAAGAACCACTAAGGTCTTTCCACTTCTACTTCTCTAACATCAGAGTTAACCACTTAAACCACTCTTTCCCCTTGCTTAATGCTTAAAAACTGATGTCTTATAACCTCCTAGATCTAGAGTAGAATGAGTCTTCAGAGGCTTTATAGCCCAAACTCCTCATTCTACAAATGAGAAAAGTAGAATAAACTGAGGTCATGTGCCTAATTCAAAAACAGGCAGTAAGCATCTGAGATGACATTTAAACCCAGTTCCCCTGATTCAGGTCAGGAGATTCAAGTCCATTACCTATAAATCTCAAACCACATTGGAATCATTATTATATTTCTAGTGTACTCACTCACCTTCCATCATTATCCCAGCACCTGGTTGCAGTGCCCTCATTTCCACTCTTTTTCCTGCCATTATTATCAAATATCAATAATTTCAGTAATGGTCCTTCCAAATAGCATAAGTTTTTTATAGAATTTAGAACTTCAGCAAATATTGAGTTTTATCAATCTAAATCATTCCTTCTTTTTTATGGGGATGGGGTGGCATGTATCTCAGGTTAGAAGTGTAGCAGCTGATCTCTCTACTGATTAGCACAGAAACGTTGACCTGCATCTTTTTTCCCCATCTCATTGTGTTTGCCCTTCTTTAGGCAGCC
Organism: Macrotis lagotis; assembly: GCF_037893015.1. Classification (NCBI taxonomy): domain Eukaryota; kingdom Metazoa; phylum Chordata; class Mammalia; order Peramelemorphia; family Peramelidae; genus Macrotis; species Macrotis lagotis. Next base: position 571,171,766 of record NC_133666.1, read on the forward strand.
TTGTGAAGCTCTCCTCTCAGGGGTTCAGTATAAATGTGCAGGACTTATATTGGACATTGAATTGATTTTAGCCTTTCCATAGTTCATATTTTCAGGGCTTAAGTAATCAATTCACTAGCTTCAGTTTCTCAGCAGGAGTCATAGGAGTTCACCACTGAATTAATAATTGATTTATAGAATTATGAAATTGAGCTTTGGATACTCATCAGGAAAGACCATGGTGGTAGGGAAGCAAGGGTTCAATCACATTTTAATAAAAAAACAGGGACTGTAGGGGCAAATGGCACAGAAAGCAGAGAGAAGTGGATAAGTTGGGAGATGGAGTCAGAGACAGGCAATAAAGAGAAAAGAATTGTGTGGGGGGAATTCACAGAGAGTAGCTCATGTAACCATGGATTAGAGTTATGGACTTGATGGAGAAGACAAGAGTTCTGAATTGGGGGGAACAGGATTTTAAGGGTCTCATTTTTATAAGGTTTAGATGGGAGACAGACTCTTCTCCATGATATTTGGGGGTTACTTCTTTAATAATACTCTCAATTTCTCAAAGTTCTTATCAGAACTTTAAAATTAATAAATCTACCTCATCTCAAAGTTAACAGAATCATTTGGTGTTCTGCTGCTCTTATTGTGGATGTCTGGAGTTAATTTGAGATTTACATATCATAGGACCAAATAGACATGACAGTAAGGATTAGTTGGTTCCCCTAATTTTAGTTCATGTTACCAGGATGTGACTTTTGGTTAATAAATAATATAGTTTGCAGATTATTCTTCTTTTATCTTTGGAATGATTTATATGTGATTTCTAGGTTCCTCATTCCAATTTTACTTCCTGTTATTATTATTTTATTTCTGTTACTGTTATTCAGTCAAGTCTGATTTTTTGTGACTCCGTTTGACGTTTTCTTAGCAAAGATACAGGAGTTGTTTGCCATTTTCCTATCCAGCTCATTTTTTACAGATGAGGAAATTGAAGCAAACAGGATGATATGTCTTTCTCAGGGTCACATAATTAATGTCTAAGGTCAAATTTGAAGTCAGGTCCTCCTGGAGACACCCTATCCTTTGTGCTGTTTAGCTGCCCAGCACCATAAGGGCAAGTGTCAAAAACCACCATGTCAAAAGTAACTTGAGAAAGCTATTAGTAAGGGGCTGTTAGGTGGTACAGTGAATAAAGCACTGGCCCTGGAGTCAGGAGGACCTGAGTTCAAATTCTGACTCAGACACTTAATAATTACATAGCTGTGAGACCTTGGGCAAATCACTTAATCCCATTGCCTTGCAAAACTGAAAAGAAAAGAAAAGAAACGAAAAGAAAAGTAAAGAAAAGAAAAGAAAAGACAGCTATTGGTCATCTAGATGATGATTTTGGACAATTTTTATCAATATTCATATAGTACATAAAAACCTTTGATGATAAATCACCCAATTAAATATGATATTAGTAGTAAGGGGAAGAAGGCTTAGCTTTATAAAATTAGAAAGATTTGAAATGAGATAAGAGCCATAATTACTGCTTCAAATATTTCACAGTGACATAAATTATCTGTAAAGTAACCTTATTAGTTTCCTTTCAGGCATGTCTTATTCCCTATTTATTAATAGAAAGTATAATATATATGATACCAGAGATGAGAACACCAGTGACATCTTCAAATAAAGAGACTGATTATATGTTCATGTATTTTACAAAAGTATTCACAACTTGAATCAGTCAAAAAAACTCTCTTAATGATAATAAGGAAAAAAAATAGTGACCTCAGAACAAAAAATACATGCAAAAATGAACAGGGTTATAAAGAAATCTTTGTTATTGATTCAGAAATTATTGAACAGACTGCCTAAAAGCATCAGAACACTTATTTATTTTTTAGAACACTTATTTATACAGTTTTGTTATTGATTAATAAAAATCCTTTAACTCAGTTTCTCACTCATGGCTTATATAAAGGAAAAAAATGTAAAACATGTAAACAAAACAGATCCTACTGAGAAATCTAAAGTACTTAATGTCCATGTTGAAAGTTATTCTCTTTTTAAAACAGCAATAGAAAAGTGTCAAAAACAATTATTGTAAAACATGCAAAATTTTGGCAAGGTATCTTAAAATTTAATTCTGCCTAGATTTAAATACATTGTCACCTTCCCTTATAATTTGCTTGGTATTCTCATTAAATCCAATGAATTCAATTGGCCATCACTATGCTGATGATTCTCAAATCTATTTACTTAGTCCTAACCAAATTTCTAAGCTTTACATTCACATTTCCATCTGACTCCAAGACATCTTGAATAATATATCATGTGAATATCTTAATCTCAACATATATAAAGCTATAATTATCTTTTCTTTTTTTTAGGTTTTTTTTTTTTTTTTTGCAAGGCAAACGGGGTTAAGTGGCTTGCCCAAGGCCACACAGCTAGGTAATTATTAAATGTCTGAGACCGGGTTTGAACCAAGGTACTCCTGACTCCAGGGCAGGTGCTCTATCCACTATGCCACTTAGCTGCCCCTATACTTATCTTTTCAACCAAATTCTCCTCTCACCTTGTCTCCCCTATTACCATCAAGGATATTATAATCCTCCCATTCATTTATGAGTCATCATCAATTTCTTAATCTCTCTCACCTCTCTGCCTTATATTCATTGAGTTGCCAAGTTCTATTGATTCTGCCTTTGTAACCGATAGATGGATATACAGATAAGCAGCATTTTTTCTCCTCTCAAAATGCCACTACTCTGGTAAGATCTATTATTAATTCATCCTTAGACTACTTCTTTGGTCTGATTCAAGTCTTTCCCTTCTCTAATCAGTCTTGTACTGGACTGTCAAGTTGATCTTCCTAAGGTAGAGGCCAGACATTGCTACTTCCCCTATTCAATAAACTCCAATGGTGTCCCATCACTTTCAGGATCAAATATAAAATCTTCTGATGGCTTTTAAAGCTTTTCTTACATTTCTGTTCACTCTTCTTAGACTTTATTACCTTTCATGTGCCCTGTAACCCTGTGATACTGACCTCCTTGCTCTTCCTTACTCAGGATATCATATCTCACAATTCTGTGCATTTTCACTGTTTGTCTCTCTCTCTCTCTCTCTCTCTCTCTCTGGAATATTCTACTAGTAGTCTCTACTTCCTGGTTTCCCTGGATTCCTTCAGGTTCAAGATAAGATAGCAATATTGCAAGTCCTCTTTAAAGCTTAGTGTCTTCTTTCTATAGATAATTTCATATTTACCATACACATACATACACATAAAAATATATTCACATATATTTAAGAATTATAGGGGCAGTGAGGTGGCAGGGGCAGCTAGGTGGCACAGTGGATAGCACACTGTCCCTGGAGTCAGGAGTACATGAGTTCAAATCTGGCCTCAGACATTTAATAATTACCTAGCCATGTGGCCTTGGGCAAGCCACTTAACCCCATTTGCCTTGCAAAAAAAAAAAAACAATCGTATAAACATGTAGCTGTGCAAAAGATGCAAATATTGTCCCCCATTACAGTGTGAACTCTTTGAAACAGGGATCCCCACCATCCTTTGTATTCTAAGTACTAAAACAGTGCCTAGCATATACTTGTTGACTAGACGAATATAGTTATTTGAATAGCATTTTATTATATGGTTCTATTGAAAAAAAATCTAATCCTCTCCTTCATCTTAGAAATCTTTCTCCAATAATATAAAAATGTTATTTGAAGCTGATAAGTATGAATTTCTTAATGTGAACCAAAGAATGATGAAAACTAAAGATTTCAAGCTTGAATCTGGAGATCTAATGGAACCAAGAGATGAAAGTCTTCTTATAATTACTCTCATCACCTGGAATCAAAGTCCATCAAGCACAAAGTAATTAAAGTAAATGTACAAATCATTTTTTAAAGTAACTAATAATAGTGTAGCTTCAGATACAACTAAGTAGCACAAAACACCTAAGTTCTAGGAGAAAAATCAAAAGGTTTTTCATGGGTGACATCCACATGAACTGTCTATAATATATTGACAAGTCATTATAGAACAAATGATGTATCTGTTATAAATCTCAAATATCTTGCTCCTTTGTGATAATTACCATATAAATAAATTACCCCTTATATAATTTCATTTTCCCTTTAGTTGACTTCTTATCTTGGCCTCTTGAGCAATGTGAGAAAAAGTCAAGGCCCATTGAATTCATTACATATTTATGTGTTCTAAATTCCACTAGTCTCAATAATCCCATAACTCATCATTCCTCTTCATATTCACTACATCTGTTGTTCTAAACCTTCTCCTTTTACTCAGTCTCTAAAATTCATGTACTTACCCCACCCAATGGGGTAAGAATGTTCCCTATAAATGACTTCATCTCCCATTTTACAAATTCTGAAAACATTTCCTGTGTTTCTTCAATTTTTCTTATTTCTTCATCTATGTTCCTTTTCTCCCACCTCAGTTTAAGTTGTATGACCTTCCTTTCTAAAGTTTTTTTTTTCTATATGTCTATTCCATGCAATTCCTCCAGACTTCCTTCATGTTCTTTTTCTATCAGTTATTTCCTTCTTCTTGGTGTTCAATGGTTCCTTCCTCTCTCTCAATAAATAATCACATCTCCTTGCCTGGAAAAAAAAATGAATTCTTTCATTGTTGTTGCTGTTGTTGTTTTAGGGGAGGAAACAAAATACATGCATCTGTTTTCTTGAAAATTTGTATGTGAGATAGAGGCTTCTTATTTATATTTAGGGAAATCTAGTTTGGTGTTATCCCCAACTTACATCTGGAGATTTCCCAGATTAACATCTGAGAGGGAAATAAATGAAAAAGAAAAGTGATTTTTAAATTATCTGAAATGAATTAACTAGTTATGAATGAATCTAATTGTGAAATTGAATTTTTATGCAGTTACCATCTATATAACAATAACTACTGATAGACAGTTCCAAGTAGAAATGTTTTATTTTAAGAAAGAGAACCTGACCTGAAGTCAGGAAGACCTGAATTCAAATCTAGGCTCAGATACTAACTGTGACCCTCTTAGCAATGCAGATAATACTACTCTGATGGCAAAAAAAGTGAAGAGGAATTAAGCTTGATAAGGGTGAAAGAGAAAACTGTAAAAGCTGCACTGAAGTTTAACCTCAAAAAAATTAAAATCTTGGCAACTGGTCATATTGCTTCCTGGCAAATAAAGGGAGAAGAAATGGAAGCAGTGTCATATTTTATTTTCTTAAACTAAAATATCACTGCAGATGGCAAATACAGCCATGGAATGAAAAGATGCTTTTTCCTTGGAAGGAAAGCTATGAAAAATCTGGCCTGCATACTAAAAAAGCAGAAATATCACCTTGCCAACAAAGGTCTATATAGTCAAAGCCATGGTTTTTCCAGTAGCAATGTGTGACAGACTATAAGAACTGTACTACAAAGAAAGCTAAATGTAATCAACATTTCTGTATTGAGGTATTAGAAAAGACTTTTGAGAATTTCTTGGACAGCAAGGAGATGAAATTAGTAAAAACTTAAAGAAATTAACTTAGGTTATTCATTGGAAGATCAAATATTGATGCTAATGCTAAAATACTTTGGCCACATGATGAAAGAATGGGACTCACTAGAAAAGTCCCTGATGTTGGGAAAGACTGAAGGCAAAAGGAAAGAGGATGACAGAGGACAAGACAGATAGTGTCTTAACTTGGACAGAATTTGAGAGATAGTACTATGTCCATGGGCTCAAGAAGAATTGGACATGACTGAATGAAGAAATAACAGCAAAATAACAAACCTTATATAAAAGTTTTAGGAAAAGAAAAATAAAGGGTTTTTGATTCTTTTTTACTATTTTAAAATTTATTTATCTATTTTCATCCATTTATACATGCATATTTACAAGTTAGAATATTTCCATCCACCCTCCCTTTCCACTCTCCTCCCCTCAGCAGGGAACAGTCAGGTTAGCATTTTATACATATTTCATTAAACATATTAATGAATTAGTAAATTTTGGCATAAGGAATTAGTATTGAGGGAAAGATACATGAGATAATTTTTATAAAGTGAACATCATATTCTGTAGGGGTGTTTTTTTTTCTGTGTGTTTGGTTTTGTTTTCTTTTTCTTCCTCTGGTTGGGGATAATAGAGTCCATAACCAGTCAAATACGGTTGTCCTTGATCTTTGTACCATGAAGAAGAGTTGCTTCCATCAAGGTTGTTCATCTCATAATGTTGATTCTACTCCTTTGACTCAGTATCAGATCCCATAAGTCATTCCATGCTTCTCTAGAGTCTGATCCATTATGGTTTCTTATAGAACAATAATATTCCATAGTATTCATGTACCATAACTTGTTTAGCTATTCCCCAATTGATGGCATCCCTTCATTTTCCAACTCTCTGTTGCTACAGAAAGAGCTACTACGAATATTCTGTAATATATAAGACTTTTTCCATTTTTTACAGTTTCTTCTGGATATAAACCTAGAATTGGAATAGCTGGGTCAAAGGGTATAAACAATTTTATTGTTCTTTGGGAATAGTTCCACATTGCTCTCCAGAAATGTTGGATCCATTCACAACATCACCAGCAATGTATCAATGTCCCAATCTTCCCACAATCTCTCCATTATTGAGCATCTTCCCTTTTTCTCATTTTGGCTAATCTAATAGGTGTGAAATGATACCTCATTGTTGTTTTAATTTGCATTTCTCTAATCAATAGTTATTTGGAGCATTTTTTTCATATGATTATTTATAGCTTTAATTTCGTCATTTGAAAACTGTTCTTCACTGTTCTTATCATTTGACCATTTATCAATTGGGGAATGGCTTGTGGTCTTATAAATTTGATGCAATTTTCTATATATTTTAGAAATGAGCCCTTTATCAGAACTCCTGGTTGTGAAGAATGTTTCCCAGCTTTCTGCTTTCCTTCAAATTTTGGAAGCATTGATTTTTATTAGTGCAAAAATTTTTTAATTTAATTTAATATAATATAGTCATTTTGCAGCTTATAATGTGCTCTAATTCTTGTTTGGTCAAAAATTTATCCCTTTTCCATAGATCAGATAGATAATTTCTTGGTCTATTAATTTATCTATGGTATTGCTCTTTATGTCTAAATCCTGTACCTACTTTCACCTTATTTTGGTATAGGAAGGTTTTTGATTATTAAATTTACTTCTTAATTAAATACAAAAATATCTAAAATTCTCATATTTCTCACTTCATGGGCAAATGAACACATCCTTTCTATAAAAATGTAACTGCTACCTGATTATGATGAAGTCATTCATACCTTAGTTTGACTTTGTTTAGAAAATATTAATAGTAATCATAATAAAAACTCAAAAATGTTTAACTTATAAAATATATTTCTGACAATATAAGGTTGTCAGTTCAAGTCTGATTATGCCTAAATCCAGTGAGAAATTTAAGAACATAGTGGTCATTGCTAGTATGTACAAGAATGAGAATGTATATCCCAGTCAATCTCCCATAGATATAATATTCAATGAACGGTATCTCATATTCATTAACATAGTGGGGCTCTGATCAAGTATATTAAGGATACATAGGGGTTGTACTATGTGCCCTTTGAGGTCTATCTCAAAATTGGGAGTCAGTGATAAGATGGGATAATGATCAGAACAACAGTCTCACATGCTATCAAAACGTATCATTAAAAAAATTTACCTCAAGGATGAAGGGGCACTGAAATGTAAGAAGATAAGAAAAAAAAAGGAGTCAGATATAAACCAAAGACAAATTTCATCTTTAAAAAAATTGCCATAAAAGGAATATATAGTTATTGTTGTTAGGTTTTTTTGTTTTTGTTTTTTGCTTTGGTAATGTTGTCACGTGCTTGATATTCAACTTGTGAAGAAGCTGTCTTTGACCCCTGGAATGCAGGTATAAAAGGAAAATAGAGATTTAATAAAAGAAGTTATAACACAAAAAAACAGTAATAGAAAAATTAGGAAGAGATTAAAGAAAAACCATTTGGATTGCTAATTAATCTTCACAGGTCAGCTGCCAGATTAAGCAGAAATCCAGAAAAGAGATAGACCTAGTCCCTCCCAAAATATCCTTGAATTCCACCTCAGGGTCCATGGGAAGAGGGGGTGACTTTGGAGTTGCCCAAGTCCCACATTGGAGAGTTTGCTTTTTGGATTTAGGTATGAGTGGTCTCAAATATTGCCTCAGTGTCTGCATAGCCTAGCTTGCCCAACCCATGAGAACTTGGCCACGGTCAGATTGGAAGTCAAGACAAAATGTCTCAACAGTGTCAGAGGAAGAATGAAGATCTTTTTTATCAATGGCAACAAAAGATTTACAAAAATGTGTTTCCAATTGACTTTAATATTCTCCATGCCCTTATTTTCTGCATCAGTAATATCTATATTAAAACGGTTTCTTTGTTGAATGTAAAAAAGTCACATTCAGTTAAAGTTCTACCTTGAAAGGTTCCTCCCTAAAGTTTACTTCTTTTTGTTATATCTCCAGGCAAACGAATATGGAAGAGAACAAACCAATCTGAATCACAATGTAGGTTATTGTGATATAAAATGATATCTGCTTGAGAAGACTTTTTTAAACAGAAATTTTGTATTATAATTCAGGAAGGAAAATTCAACCAAAGTAACTATTATCTATTTTGAATTAAAAATCTAGTTATATATTTAGAGAGCCACCAAGGTAGTTGTCATCTTGATCATGGAAGGATTTAATGACATTGGTGCTTTCCTTAAAGTCACGAACATTAAAGAAAGAAGATTTTTGAACAATTTCATGAATACTGAAGGCCATTAAATTTAGCCTTGGGGGGGAAATGGCAATAATATGATTAAATAGTATTTAAAATGTCAAGCAAATGAAGTTCATCATGCTGTAAACTTTGATGGATGTGTTTAACTGCCTCAGCTCATAGACACCTTGTAGCTTTCATCAGATATTATTCAAATCCTATCATGGCTGCAGTAATAATAAATTTGTTGAACATAGTAGTGAAGTTTTAGAAACAATAGGTTTTATAAAGCATTTGAATTTGATATTGCAAATTAAGTCATTTATAAGAGAGTAAGAGGTATAAGCAGGTGCCACAGGCTATATAGGATGACCTTATTTGAATGCTCCTTATTCAGGGTCTGCTCATACTTCTTTCTATTCAATAACATTTATGAATAAGTTAATTTTGGGTTAAAATCCTTTCAGTCAAAAATGGTCATTATGTATAAATGATTGACTTACCCTCTAAAAAAGGGAAATTCAATAGCTAATACCTATACATAAAAAAAAAAAATAAAAGCCTACTCTACATAAGTGTGTCCAGGCTATTTTAAAGGCTTCTAAAAGTGATTTTCACATGTTTATTATTTTACATTTTTAGTGTTTAAATCCACTTTAATTATTGTCCTGCCAATGAATAGTAAGAATGAATTATTATATTTAATATTTATTTTTGTGTTTATCTCATCACTACAGTTTACATGGCTTTTATTCCTGGAACACTGGCTTCAAAAAATTTATCATCTGATATGGAATCAATCAAATAATAATATTTAAGATGGAAACTTTAAAGACCATTGCCCAGTCGATGAGAACTTGGCCATGGTCAGATTGGGGGTTGAGACAAAATGTCTCAACAGTGTCAGAGGAAGAATGAAGATCTTTTTTAGCAATGCAAACAAAAGATTTACATAATCTGTTTCCAACTGATTTCAATAAAAGAGATGCTGGATGAGTTAAAATACTACAATGTAGATTTGTGGAATTTAGCATATCTAATGTGTACCCATTCATTTAGAAATTAAAATGTAAAATATTGGATTTAGTCATTTGGATTGCAAAACTCTATATTAATATTTTCATCATGGTTCTATTCTAATAGTAGATGAATAAATACAGTGGAATCAAATGATACCAAGTCATAAGAACGGAGATATAGAAAGGATTTCAGAGTCCATTTAGTCCAAATCCCTCATTTTACAGATAAAAAACCCTCAAGGTAATGGAGGTTAAATGACTTGGAAAAGTCCCATAGGCAATAGTCTGATGTGAGATTTGAATCCAGGCACTGAAATTATAGAACCATTGCTTCCTCTTCTCCATGCTCCTTTTTCTGCATAATTAGATATTTAGTTCTTAGAAATATGATGTACAGAAAGTCTCTGACCATACTGTCAGCTTGGATTAATGTTTTGGCTCTGAAATTAATATCTGTGTGATTTTGGAAAAAGCTAGATTCTAGATCATAATGTCTTTATAAAAAGAGAATGTTGGACAACAGGATTTATTTCTAAAGATCTTTTTGGTAAAAAAAAATATACTGTGGTTATGAAGTATGGGAAATATTAGATAAATATGTTTTATAGTTATAAATTTATATCTTCTGCACTGACCATGTCTAAGCTATGAGATGAAGTCAATGAATTTTTTTTTTAGGTTTTTTGCAAGGCAAAAGGAGTTAAGTGGCTTGCCCAAGGCCACACAGCTAGGTAATTATTAAGTGTCTGAGACCAGATTTGAACCCAGGTACTCCTGACTCCAGGGCCTGTGCTTTATCCACTATCGCCACCTAGCCGCCCCAAGTCAATGAATTTTTAATAAAGTACTTTCTCCCTACCTGGCAAGGACTTCCTAAATTCTTATTCCCAGGAAAAAGAGAAGTCCCTATCAATAAAACAATGTATCCCTGCCTTAGCCTTAAGTTATTAAGTTTTTGAATTATCACCCCTCATCTGCATATTCTTAATTACCTCAACTCTCTTCTCTGAGCTATCTGTCCCCACCTATGTCTTCCTATGTCTCCCACCTTAAAAGTTTCTTCCTTTGGGGCAGCTAGGTGGTGCAGTGGATAGAGCACCTGCCTTGGAGTCAGGAGTACCTGAGTTCAAATTTGACCTCATAATTACCTAGCTGTGTGGCCTTGGGCAAGCCACTTAACACTATTTGCCTTGCAAAAACCTAAAAAAAAAGTTTCCTCCCTCCTCCATTGAGTTGCTTGTTTTCCTGTGAGGCTAGCCTGTTATAGGGAAGCATGATCCCCTGTCCCTTTGCTCTTCTATACTCCTTCTCCTCTACTTACTTGTCTTCATGTGAAGCTAGCCCACTCTGAGAGAATGTCATCCCCAAATTCTGCCACCTTTTTTTTCATGCATTTGAATCCATATGATCCCAGCTCTATGGGGCTAGATCCATGTTGATATAAGCCAAGACACTGTCTTGTAACTGTTTCCTTTCCCTTTTTTCTCCTTTTTAAACTGTCTTTACTATTCTCTCAGTCCAGTTTGTAGCTGTCTGTTTTTGCTTATCTATCGTCTTAAAAAAACTCACTTTCTTCACCTTGTTAAAAAACTTAACTTGTGAACTTTTGCAGCAACCTGTGAATTAAAATTTAAGGCTTTTCTTACCTTCCTGAGTCAGAGAGTCTGGTCATTTCTTCACTCAGGAAAAAAATCCACATCAATCCTTAAGCCATCTTTCCAAAGCCCATTTCTCCCTACTTCAGTTATATGGTTTGGTCATTGTATGAAAACATTTGAGTGCCTTATGTGAAAAGAATAGTGATGGCCATGAGAAAAATAACAATAAAACATTGTATTCATTTTCATATTACATTTAAATTCTTACAAATAAGTGAACAATTCAGGACTACTTAAAGTTATGTGAAATTAATTTTCTTTTCCCTCAAATTGCAATATCATTTTAGGAAGTATATATATACACAAATATATATATATATATATATATATATATTTGTGTGTGTGTCTGTGAGAGAGAGCAAGAGAGACAAGAGGGAGAGAGAAAGAGAGAGGGAGAGAGGAGAGACAGAATTGGAGGCAGAAAGAGATTGAATTTGGAGAAAGAGTAATATAAATTCTAACCACCCCTACTAAATCTAAACCTTTGACATGTAATTGCCACTAATCTTGAGTGTCCCACAAGATTCTCTACTGTACCCTCTTTTCTTTTTTGCACTATATTAACTTACTTAGTGATTTCATCAGTTCCCCTGGATTCAGTTATCATTTCTAACTTCTACACACAATTCCCAGATCTATCTATATATCCATAGATTTTCTCCTGAGATACAGGCACAGATCAACAGCTACTTCTTGGACATCTTAAAATGGATGTTCCATTAACATACCTCAAAATCAACATATCCAAAACAGATTATCTAACCCATAAAACTCTTCCTTCTTCCAATTTTTCCAACTATCTGTTGTACCTACTATCTAGTCTTTCCTGTATTGCTGCATGTACTTACTTGCCCTTCTCAGACTGTCTTCTATTTATTCTGAATATATCTAATATATCTAATATATATATGTGTGTATATATATATATATATATATATATATATATATATATATATATTTATTTATTTATTCTCATTAGAATGTTGGCTCCATGAGGGCAAGGACTGTTTTTACTTTTCTTTTTTGCAAGCATCATGCATAGTGTCTGACGGGTATTAAATACTTAATATATCTTGTTGACTGACTAACTATAACCCAAATGATCATACTATCTGTGAAACAGAGGAAATTCAATAGATTCATTCTAGACTCTCAGTTTCATTTCTTTTCTTTGAGATGGACAGTTATCTGGGTGATTCTGGTTCAATTCATTCACTTAGGATATTCATCCAACAAACATTTATTAAAGACTATGTTGTGTGAGACATGTGTTAAGGAAAAGCATAAGGTAAATAAAAAAGAATAGTCTCTGCCCTCAAAGATCCTACATTCATTCTATTGAAGAAAACAATAGTAGGTAAGCATAAATAAATACCAAATAGATACAACATAAATGCAGAGTGATTTGGTAGGGGAGGATCAATTGTAATTCTTTGTGATAAAGCTCTGTATACTAATTAGATCTGTTGTTATGCTTCTGGCATCTTCAGTTCCCAGAGGAGTAGTAATTATTGTTTCTAGGTGGGAGAAAATTCAGTCTAAATGAAAAATAAACAAGAAAAAATGCAGAAATTTAAAAAGAAAAACATTTCTTAATTTTTCTACCTTTGTACCTTCAACTAAATTCAGTTATTCTTCCTGGTCACCTACTATGTGTGAAGCAATTCTCTGTGGGAGGCAGATGGTATTTAGTGAATAAATATTCAATAGGGAATAATATACACCCAAATAAACCCCAAATAGAAAGAGGATACAGTGAGGTATACACTTTACTCCCTTCTTTGATAAAATAGACAAATAAGATAAAAAAAAAACCAAATAATTAAGGCAGACAATATTTAGTACAGTAAGAGAACTCCAAACAGAACTATGGATTCGGGGAGGGTGAGATCAATTCATTGCTATTGTCTATTTTTAAAAAGTTCCTTTTCTTATATAGGTTTTGAATTGAGATGAGATTTGCCTCATTGCAGTATAAAAGGAGCTATTATTAATGTAGTAAGCTTACTTTGCTATCATTCTTTCAAAGATAGACTCCTAAGGTTCTAGAAGTACCCAGAAGATTGTGAAGTATTCGTCTTCTTATGTCATTACCTCAAGCCCCAAATAATTGTTTCCCTCATTGTCATCTGTCAACAAGCACCCAGTTCCATTTAGCCTTATAATACCAATTGACTTTTCAAAAGGAATATTTACTCTACACATAACTTGATCCAGGACCATGTTTGATACTAAATATTTTCAGAATCTTCAATGATCTTTAGGATCAGTGATTACTTCTTGCTCCTCAGAGCATGATGTCAGTAGCCAGTAAAGACTGCAATTTCTAGACTCAGTGGTATGGTCTCCTGACCTTTCTAGATTCACAGGACTATAGTCTCCAAGTTGTTCTCCATCTAGAAGAGAAAAGAAGAAAAGAAAAGAGTTCAGTTTCAATAGTCTGGTCAAATCTCAGGAGGAAATATTTCCTTTATAATATTGTTTCTCACTGGATTCAATCAGTGAGTGTCAAACCAAGAGAGAGCTGTTGAAAAGAAGTCTAAGGTTCTTGTTTGACTAATCTTTTTTGAATTCCTCCACATCCAAAGAATATTCTATTTACCACATGGTCAGCTAATAAGAACTAGTTTCAGAATGTCTACACCAATACTTCTTCATTACATGCCATACAACTCTTCTGGAAAGTAACATCTACCTCAGCTTAATCTGACCTCAGGTATTTATTAACTGTGTAACCCTGGGCAAGTCACTTAATCTTGTTTGTGTCCATTTCCTCTTCAATAAAATGAGTTGCAGAAGGAAATGAGAAATCACTTACTCACTTTGTCAAGAAAACTACAAACAGAGTCATGAAAAATTGTACATTACTGAAAAACGTTGAATAACAACAACATGATTTCTAAAAGAAAGAAATAAGGGAGATTGATCATTATGTGTAGGATGAGCAGCAAGCAAGTCTATTTGGCTACAGGCTGTAGTACATTAGGGATTTTAAATTTTAATGGATCTGAAAAGAGAACCGGATTTGGATTGTGAGATATCTGAAATACCAAACAGAGATGTTTGTTTTCTAATCTAAGGCAACTGGGAAATACTATTGTTTCTTGATTGGAATGATATTTTGACCAACTAGAGCTCTAGGAATTCATTTGATTCCTATTGGGAAGACAAATTAGAAAATGAACAAACTAAATGTAGAGAAATAATAACAAGGACAATGATGATGACAATAACTAGTCTTTATAGAGTTTTGTACATATCATCTCCTCTAGTCCTCATACAACCCAAAGAGGTAGATGCTTTGAACATTTTAAATAGATGAGGAAACTGAGGCTGAATGAAGTTAAATAACTTGCCAAGGGTCATATAGTAAGTATCTGAAGGTGGATTTGACTTCAGGTTTTCCAATTCTAGCTCCAAGACTCTATGCATTGTGACATCTAGGTAAGGAGGTGATGTGAAATTTGATTCGACTAGTTGTGGTGTTAAAAAGGAGGCAGACACACCTCTCAGACTGGCCAATATAACCATAAAGGACAATGATCAATGTTGGAAAGGATGTGGGAAATCTGGGACACTAAGATATTGTTGGTGGAGCCATGAACTCATCCAACCTTTCTGGAGAGAAATTTGAAATTATGCCCAAAGGGCAACAAAAATGTGCATACCCTTTGATCCAGCAATACCACTACTGGGTCTATACTCTGAAGAGATTATGAAAAAGGGTAAGAACATCATTTGTACCAAAATATTCTTAGAGGCCCTGTTTGTGGTGGCAAAGAATTAGAAATTAAGTAAATGTCCTTCAATTGGGGAATGACTGAACAAACTGTGGTATATAAATGTATGGACCACTATTGTTCTATTAGAAACCTAGAGGGATGGGAATTCAAGGAAGCCTGGAAGGATTTGCAGGGCCATCATGCTGAGTGAGATGAGCAGAACCAGAAACGTTTTACACCCTAACAGCAACATGGGGGTGATGACCAAACTTGATGAGCTTGCTCATTCCATCAGTGCAAAAAATCAGGGACAATTTTGGGGTATCTGCGATGGTGAATACTATCTATATCCAGAGAAAGAATCATGGAGTTTGAATAAAGACCAAAGACTATTACCTTTAATTTAGGGGAAAAAAAAAAAAAACCCTGTTATCTTATTATGTAATTCTACTATTTCTTATACTTCATTTTTCTTCCTTAAGCATATGATTTCTCTCTCATCACATTCAACTTAGATTAATGTATACCATGGAAATATTGTAAAGACTAACAGACTGCCTTCTGTGTGTGGGGGGGGAGGAAGGAAGATTAGAGAAAACATTGTAAAACTCAAAAGAAATAAAATATTAAAGAAAAATTTAAAAAAGAGGCAGAGTGGGAGAAGAACTCGCTATTTGACAAAAATTGTTGGGAAAACTGGAAAATAGTATGGCAAAAACTAGGCATAGACCCACATCTCATACCCTATACCAAAATAAAACCAAAAGGGGTACAGGATTTAGACATAAAGTGCAATAGTATAGATCAATTAACAGATCAAAACTATTCTATCTGTCAGATCTATGGAAAAGGAAGAAATTTATGTCCAAACAAGAAATAGAATACCTTATAAATTGCAAAATAGAGGATTTTTATCTATATTAAATTAAAAAGATTTCATACTAATAAAGCCAATGCTGCCAAAATCAGAAGGGGAAAAAAATTTGGGAAGCAATTTTCATAGCTAGGGGTTCTGATAAAGGTCTCATTTGTAAAATATATGGAGAATTACATCAAATTTAAAAGATTACAAGTCATTCCCCAAATTGATGAATGGTCAAAAGATTTGAACAGACAGCTTTCAAGTGAAGAAATTAAAGTTATATATAATCACATCAAAAATGCTCCAAATCATTATAGATTAGAGAAACGCAAATTAAAAACAATCATGAGGTATCACCTCACACCTATCAGGTTGGTTAAGATGAGAAAAAAAGGAAAAAAAATCATTGTTGGAGAGGTTGTAGAAGGATTGGGACATTAATGCATGCTGGTGAAGTAGTGAACTGATCCAACCATTCTGGAGAGCAATTTGAAACTATGCTCAAAGAACAATAAACCCCTTGATCCAGCAATTCCAATACTAGGTCTATATCTAGATGAAATCATAAAAAATGGGAAAAGTCCCACATGTTCCAAAATATTCAAAGCAGCTCTTTTTGTAGTGGCAAAGAATTGGAAATTGAGGGGATGTCCATCAATTGGGGGAAATGACTAAACAAGTTATGGTATATGAATTCTATGGAATACTATTGTGCTATAAGAAACTTAAATGGTTAGACTCCAGAGAATCATGGAATGACTTACAGATTCTCATGCTGAGTGAAGATAGAGGAACTAAGAGAAGAATGTTCACATTAACAACATTGTGAGGTAAACAACCTTGAAGGAGGCAGCTCCTCTCAGCAGTTCAGAGAGCTGGACAACTGTATTAGACCAGCTAAGGACAATGTTATTCCCATCCAGAGGAAGAAAAACAAAACAAAATAAAACAAATCCCTTCAGAATCTGAATGAACACCACATTCATTTTTTAGGGTTTTGGTTTATTTTGCAATTCAGTGGGGTTAAGTGGCTTGCCCAAGGCCACACAGCTAGGTAATTATTAAGTGTCTGAGACTGGATTTGAACTCAGGTACTCCTAACTCCAGGGCTGGTGCTCTATCTACTGCGCCACCTAGCTGCTCCCTCACATTCATTTTTTAAAAATTTCTCTTATGTATATCTTCCCTATCTTATGGTTTTCTTTCTTTTCCCTTAATTCTAATTCCTCATACCAAAAATGACTAATCTGTAAACATCTTTAGCAAAGATATGTATGTACAATATTCACCTGACTGTTCTCCGCTGAGGTTAGTAATACCATGACAGGCAAGTATGATGAATTTGAATGAGGGAGTACTGCTGTGTTAGGTAACCAGATCACTTTCTCCTCTGAAGACATGAGTCCATGGCCCTGGATGTGAGGCAGTCAGGTTTAAGTGACTTGCCCAAGGTCACACAACTGGGAAGTGTTAAGTATCTGAGGTCAGATTTGAACTCAAGTCCTCCCGACACCACTGCACTAACTAGATGCCCAATGAAATATAAACAATGACACCTCCAAAGTGACTGAGAAGTGACTTAGAGTTCTGTACTTAGAACTATGAAGGCCTGAGTTCAAAATTTGCTTCAGACTCTTTACTATGACTCATTTAACTTCACTTCAATCTCAATTTTCTTATCTGTTAAATGGGGGTAATAGCATTTACAACTTGTTGCTGTGAAGATCAAATAAGTTAATGTGTTTTAAAAAAAACCTCAGAGTTTTAGATAAATACTAGCTCTTTTTTATTTGGCAGGTAGAATGAGAGTCCACACAGAGCAGTGACATGAAAATCAAAGAAAGACAAAGTATCTAGGAAAAGATATAATCTGCAGTGAGAAGAACTGCAGAGAAGTCTTGCAAGATGAGGACAGAGCAAAAATACCAATGTACTTAGCAATAAAAAGTTAACAGATAACATAACAAAAGCAGGTTACTGTAATGGTAGAGATGGATGCCGATTGCTAGAGGTTGAGAACTGAGTATGAAGTGAGACTATGAAATCTCAAAATAACTAACTCTGTTAGGTGTTTGACTATGACTAGGAAGGGAGATGGTGAACTGTTTAAAAGGCTAAGAGCTTAAATAGCTGATAAGGAAGACAAGTTTGATGTTGTTTATTCATTCAGTTGTGTTGGACACTTCATGATCCCTTGAATCAAAGCACAAGTACTTCCATTCTCACCTATCTCTCAAAGTCTGTATGATCTCACATTTATTGCTTCCATGATACTTTCAATCTCAACTTCTGCCATGCCTTTTTCCTTTTGCTTTCAGTTTTTTTATGTCTGCCAATGAGTCCCATCTTTTCATCATGTGGTCAAAGTATTTTACCTTCAGCATCTGTTTTTGTTCTTCCAAAGTGTAATGTGAAGTGATTTGAATATTGACTGATTTGATCTCCTTATTGTCCAAGGGACTCTTAAAAATTTCCTCTAGCACTATAGTTGAAAAGCATTGATTCTGTTGCACTCAGCTTTCCCACTAGTCCAGATCTCATAACTACACATTGCTATTGAAAAAAAAGATAGTTTTGACTATACAGACTTTTATTGGCAAGGTAATGTCTCTACTTTTTAGTATGCTGTTCAGATTTGCCATAGTTTTCTTTTCAACTAATAAGTGTCTTTTAATTTCATGGCTACAATCACTGTCTTAAATGATCTTTGAGTCTCAAGAATATAAAATCTGACACTTCTGTTTCTCTTCCTTCTACTTGCCAAATTGCCATGATCTTAGGGATTTTTTAAATGATAAACTTCAAGTCAGTTTTTATATTGTCCTCTTTAACTTTCATCAAGAAGCTTCTTAATTATTTTTCACTTCCTACCATTTCCAGCAAACTTAATTCTGGCTTTAGATTCATCCAATCTGTCATTTTATATGATATACTCTGTATATAAGTAAATAAAAGGACAGTATGTGACCTTCTTTTATTCCTTCTACAAACCTAAACTCTAAGTTTCATGTTTAGTTTTAACTATTGCCTCTTGACCTGTATACAGAATCCTAAAACAACTATGATGATCTGGTACACCTGTCTCTTTGAGGACTTACCACATTTTGTTGTAATACACATAGTCAAAGTCTTTAGAAGTAGAAGTAGAAATGGTATTTTCTGGAGCTCCCTTGCTTTCTCTATAATCCAACAAATGATGGCAATTTGGTCCCTACTTCCTTTGTCTCTTCAAAAATCAGCCTGCAATTTTGATAATTCTTATTTTGTATACTGCTGAAACCTAGCTTTTGCAGAATTTTAAACATAACTGCTGAAGTGTGAAATGAGTTCAATTGTTTGATAATTTGTATTTTTTTTGTATTTTCTCTTCTGGGATCCTCTGATCTTTTCCAATCCAGTGGCCATTTGTTGGGTTTTCCAAATTTGCTGGGTATAGCTCTTTAACAGCATCATCTTTTAGGATTTTAAATGGTTCAGCTGGAATTCCATCACCTCTAATAATTTTTTGTTAGGAAAACTTCCTAAGGCCTACTTGAATTCATATTCCAGGTTTTAGATCAGTAGCCATACCATAGTGATTATGGGTGGTGTTAAGATTTTTCTTTCATAATTCTTTTGTGTTTTCTTTCTATCTCTTCTTCATCTCTTCTGCTTCTGTTAAATTTGTATAAAACATTTCCTTGATAGCACTAATTTTCTTGAAGTGATCTCTTGTCTTTTCTGTTCTATTGTTTTCTTCTATCTCATTGGATTGTTCATTTAAGAAAACTTTCTCCTTGCTTTTCTCTTGAATTCTGCATTTATTTCAGTATGACTTCCTTTCTCCTTTCCACTTCTTTTCTCAACTATTTTCCAAACCTCATCATTTTGCTTTCTTGCCCTTCTTTTTCTTTGGGATAATTTTTTGTTGCTTCCTCCTGTACAATGTTGCAAAGTCCTAGTTTTTCAAGCACCTCATCAGTCATATCTGATCTCTTAAATCTATCATCATTTCCACTTCATAGTTATAAGGGATGTTATTTAGGTCATACCAATATGGTGTGATGATTTTCCCTACTTTCTTCAATTTAAGCTGAGTTTTGTAATAAGAAGTTCATGATTTTTCAAACTTTTTATATTCAGACCTTGAATTGCCAATTCACAGATCATTAAAAGACTAATTTGAAACTGAATAGTGATTCAGTTGCATAGAAAGGTCAGGGAGTAGCTGCAGATTAACCAAGGCTTGAATTGGTTAACTAAAAAGTCAAGATTTGGAACAGAAGAAAATGAAGTGAAGTTAATAACCTATCACAGCAAGGAGAAATGAAGTGATATAAGACTTCAGACAGGTTGATGAATTGTTTTTAACACATTGTAAAGTCTTTGAAGGACAAGAAATTATGATCTTCCAGAGGAATTCAGATTTATATGCTGTAGAAGAGGAGCATCTGAAGGTAATGATGAGGTAAAAAGTATAACCATTCCTGTATGATATGGATAAGATAGAGAAAAGGAGAAGATCCCAGACAATTTAGTAGGTCAATAAAATGGAAAACAAGGATATTTTAAGTTTCAGCAACATGCAAGTTGAAGTCCCCATATCTAAGGGCAACTGCTAGAGTGGAGAAGAAACTGGTAGATGATAATGATCAGAATCTGGATAGTATGAAGAAATAAAATTTCTTGAGTGATAGGAATAAGGGAAGTCAGGAAGGAGCAGTAAGGAGCAAGAAGGCAATCTAATACCAGAGAGACTGACCAAGAGTGCAAGATGACTTCAAAATCCCATATTTCACTGAAAAACATATAAAGTGACTAATCTGTTCAGTTTGTTTTTTTATAGACCTTTTCAATAAAGAATGGGTTCATAAATAGGCTTCCTTTAAAAAACAAACAAAACTTTCTTTTTTCAATATTTGAAATCTCTTATGGGACCCTAGAATTAATCATATTGATTCACAACTTCATGACCTGATTTAAAAAAATCAGCTTTGATTTATTCTACTAATGGTCATCAGTTCCTTCATTCACATTCCTGTGTTCCTTATGTGCTGTGTCAGCCTGAGTAACTTCATACTTAAACTTTCTGTTATGTATATAGCCAGCCTGCAGGAGATTGTGGTCTGGAAATACCCTCGTGCAGGCAAATTTAGACATGGGAAAAGCTGAGGTGACACAAAACCATCTGCTCATGAGACATATATACTAAACATCATACTTTTGTCCTTATATAAAAACAGCTTGTAATTTGAAATTTATACCCAAGCCTTCCAACTCCTTGCTGCTTTGATATACTAATAATATATTTTTACATTTCTTTTAATGAGTTTTCTCTAACCAAGATTTCTTCTAATACTTCCTTTCAAAATTAGAAAATGAGAAGTCATATGAAGTAATTTGAAAGATCTGTGTCAATAACCAAAAATAAAAGTTTCATGATTATTTTATAGCATATTAAGTATTGTTTCAAGAGTCCTTAATATGTAATAAGTATTAACTCCCCTAAAATTTTCTTTGAGGTAGTTTTGCTTTGAGGGTATCCTGATGTTAATTCAATCTTACAAGCAGATTACAATTAAATTTAAATTTAATTATTGGTAACAGCAGTACTGTCATATATTTTATTTTGGTTAGATATATCATTTCAAAATATAAGCATAATAGAGTGATATAGGTGACATTATTCACAAAATAAAGTTGGGTAATGGTAAATTATTCCAATTGAACTTGAAGACAATGTATTTATTTTAATGACCATCTTAAGTATTTAGAAAAAAGATTTATTAATCTTAAAGTTCAAATCTAACCTCCATCACTTATTAACTATGTAACATTAAACATTTCACTTAATCCTTCTGACCCTCAGTTTCCTCTTTGGTAAATTGGAGATAATGATATGTATAGCACTGATTTCACAGGATTGTTGTGCTAAAAAAATTAGTATAAAAAGTATTGAAGAAATTAAATGGTTCTGTACTATTTAATAATTGATTCTCTTCCATCCTACTCTGTATTACTGTCTCATTTTGCATGATTGCTAAAGTCACATTGTAGCTGCTGGCTACTAGAATTTGATTCTGCCTATGAGGAATTATTATTCAGACTCAGGAAATCATGGGTAGAAATAAAACAAAAACTTATTTTAAAAGGTTACAGCACATAGGAAGGGATGGGGGAGGGGGAGGGAGAGAGGGAGAGAGAGAGAAGGAGGGAGAGAGGGAGAGAGGGAGAGAGAAACAGCCAAGCAGCACTGGCTGGGCCATGGGTCAAAGAAGCCTGGTGGCTCTGAGCTAGAGTCCAACCCAGGTTTTTATGTCTTGCCTCTCATCTAGAGGGCAAAAGGTGAACTCCTTTTCTCTTACTGGACCAGGAATTAAGTAGAGGGTGAAGCCAAATTTTACATTAAACAATCAATGGTACATCAAGAACAGGGATCTCTACCCAAGCAGCCTTTAAGATTACAATTGTAGGGCAGCTAGGTGGCATAATAGATAAAGCACCGGCCTTGGAGTCAGGAGTACCTGGGTTCAAATTCAGTCTCAAACACTTAATAATTACCTAGCTGTGTGGCCTTGGGCAAGCCACTTAACCCCATTTGCCTTGCAAAAACAAAAAAAAAAGATTACAATTGTTTCTGTTACATTCATAATTCCTACTTCTAGTTAATTTACATCTGAGTAGTCAATTTATAGCTCCACCCAATTTCTACATTCACAATTGTCTTCATCTTTCCCCGCAACAACATTTCTCCATCCTTGAGTTAAGTTCAAGAATTTAGCTCTCCTTCCAATTGGTAAAAAAGGTAATTAAAAGAAAAGTTATCATTTATACTATACCTTTAGCCCCGGAAACACAATCTTATTTGCCCAACAAACAACCTGGTACCATATTCCCCAAACATGTCACTTCTCCTTGACTGTCCTTGTTCAGTAGGGGAAATTTAATCTCCTCCAAGGGGATATAGTATTGATGCAGATAAACCAAGTGATGAGATCAGTTGGAGACAAACTTTGTAAATCTTTTGTTTGCATTGTTAAGGGAGTCCTTGTTCCTTTCTCATCTAATTTAGGCCACATGTGAGGACCTGACCTTCAACCTGATTTGGATTGCATTGTCCTTATTGTCTTCTGGGGGTGGGGGGACAGGGAACACCTGTGCTGGAAACACCCAAGACCACTCCAAAGACACCCCCTCCCTCAAAAGCAAAATCTCCCATGTGGGACTTGGGTCACTCCCACATCACCACCCCCTCCCATGGACTCTGAGGGAGAATTTAAGGAGATTGAGGAGGGGGTTTATCTCTTTGACCTTCCAGACTCCTGCTTGAAAGCCCTGGTCAGTTGTCCTGATCAGTACAATCAGCAAATCCAAATGGGTCTATTCTTTAAACCCTTCTTAACTTTTCTATCACTTTTCTTATGTGCTGTAAATACTTTTAATAAATCTATATCTTCTTTCCAAAACCTACATTCCTGAGTCTGAGTCAAGATTCATGACAGGACAGTTATTGAACTCAAGAAACAAGCCATGGAGGGGCAGCTAGGTGGCACAGTGGATAAAGCACTGGCCCTGGAGTCAGGAGTACCTGGGTTCAAATCCGGTCTCAAACACTTAATAATTACCTAGCTGTGTGGCCTTGGGCAAGCCACTTAACCCCATTTGCCTTGCAAAAAAAAAAAAAAAAACAAAACCTAAAGCAACAAGCCATGGGCTACAGTATGTCTGGATGTGCTAATTTGCTAGCAAAGATTAAAAGAGTCACATGGGTCCCATGAAGCAATAATGTTCCTTATTGATTAGCTTCAACTGAAGCCTGCCTATTTTTCTTAGCAAAGACAATTGTAATATTTTCTAGTCAGAAAACATTACAATTGTCTTTGCTACCAAGACCAGTTAATTTTCTACTTGTAAATAAAGGGGGTCCTCTCACTTCTCACTGGGATTGCTGGCCTTCCTAAATTGCTCATCTATCCGACTCCTTTTTTTTTTTTTTTTTTTTTTTTTTTTTTTTAGTTTTTGCAAGGCAATGAGGTTAAGTGGCTTGCCCAAAGCCACACAGCTAGGTAATGATTAAGTGTCTGAACTCAGATTTGGACTCAGGAACTACTGACTCCCAGGCCAGTGCTCTATCACTGTGCCACCTAGCTGTCCCCTGACTCATTTTTTTTTTTACAGTTAAATATGTCACTGTTAATACACAGATTTTGCTCTGAATAGATACCTCAGTCATTATCTTGTTCAAGAATGAAGGACAAACTTCAAGATCAAGTCTTTCTTACCTCCTGAGTCAGACTGGTGAGTTTTTCTGCCCCCAAAACCCTTAAGTCCCCCCTTTTCCTGAGGGCAATTTCCCATTTTCTTTATTATTCATAGTAATAATAATGATGATCACAAGTATTTGAAATGTCAAAAATGTTGGTTTGGACATGTTTTATCAATAAATTATGTAGATCAATAAGAAACTTAATCTTACCCAATCTAAGAACATATTATCTAGATCTGGCTTAGCCCTTATGTGAGATTTCTTGGTCACTGTATTAGATATTTTGTTTATCTAAGGTTAGGAAAGCAAAAGAAAAAGGTTTTTCCTTTCATGCCTGAAGAATATATGTTATCTGGTCATAATAGAAGATTCATACAAAGCAGTTAATGCTTCACTATTTTAAAATGTTAAATTAATTAACTAAATACCTCAAAAACAGGAGCTGAGTAATTTTTTTAATCTTTATATCATCTTTAGAATCTAGTAATCAGTTTTGATAGAAGTAAGCATGTAGTAAATGCTTGTTGAATTAAGTCACTATAAATAATTTTTCTTATCTTTTGATGACCAAAAATATAGTCAATCTTTGATGTGCTTTCCCTTTCAATGAAGGTGTTCTCTCTGAGGAGATCATAAATGAACCATCCTCTTCTTTATGGATTTTGTCCATGACCTTCCAGAAGGTCATCAAATTTTGAAAAGATAGTAACTTTAAAAAGACAGCAACTCATTATATTTGATTTTTAAAAAAAACCTAAATTGATTAAAACAACTGTTTTTTTGCACTGTTTGTAGACTTTTTTTTATTGATTGATCTCTTGATGGTTAGGTAAACTACAAAAGAACAAAGAAACAAATAAGCTCACTTTGTCACTGGCAAGTACAGCCTACAAAACAGATTGAAGTTCTTGAAATATCCATTCCTCAATTCACTTGGGATGCTTACTACCTAAAGGAAATAAAAAGTGTTTACAAATTCAATGCAGTTAAAATACAAATAATCTGATTCATTTGGATTGTTTTATCTACGAAAAACTTTAGGTCACACCCACAAAAAGGAATTTTTATTTTTTGTTTCTAGAGAGCTGGATGATGCCGATGGATTCCCTGTTCTCATTCCTCCTCTTTAGAAAATTATTGTTAACAAACTCTTAAAAACTTTTTTCTCCAAAATCCTAAAAAACCGCTTTTTAAAAAAAATATTCTTGAATTGATTTCTTTTTCTTCTCTTTTCTTTGCTAGAGTGATGCTCTTCAAAAAAAAGGATGATAGTGTTTATGAAAAGGATTGTTTGAATTTCAAAGGGTATAAATAGTATATGACATTGAGACAATGAATGCAACATTCTGATTCCTCCAGGAGTCTATTACTTATTGCTTCCACCTCACAACTCCCTCCTCAGGTGAGAATAACCTCAGACCTTCACTAAAAACTCTAGCTCACCCTAAACTGAGCACAGTGAATCCCCTGAGGAAAGGCTGCTAAGGGCCAGACCCAGGATTGTCCAGCTGCTTCAAAGTAATCATTTTTATCTGTTCAGCATAAGGTATCATGGACCTCCTGGTACCAGTTCCCCATTGAGATATGGAAAACTACCAGGGCAAAGAATAATCCTCCCTTTGATTTAAGGCTTCTGAGTTCTCACTACAATTTATCCTCCATTATGTCAATAATTTTAGTTAGTGATGTTGTGCACCTTCCCCCTCCCACTCACACCCATTCCTCATTCAAAAAACATGTTGTTTCTATTGCCTCCAGGAATAAAACCAAAATTCTTTGATTTTTCTAGGTCTTTCAAAACCTATCCCCACTGTGAATTTTCTTTAGGGGCACTTCTTATTCTGGGCATTCTTCTAGCTGTCTCCAGACCTAGAATGCTCTTCGTCTTCTGTTACGATTATGGGGCAGCTAGGTGGTGCAGTGGATAGAGCACTAGCCTTGAAGTCAGGAGGACCAGAATTCCAATCAGATCTCAAACACCTGAATCGTAAGAGCTGTGACCTTGTCATGGCTTCATTTTCCTGATGATGCAGTCTTCTTCAAAAATGAAAGACAAACATTATGATGATGGACCTCTCTAGTTTCTTTTAAGTCATAAATAAAATTCTGACTTCTACTTCCTTTGCCTTCCCTCTTTTACTTATATGCTTTGTAAATATTTGTCTCTTTGTTAGATTGTAAATGCCTAGAGGTCAGGTACTGTTGTTTTCCTCTTTGTATTCTTTAGCACTTAACACAGTCCCTGTAATACAGTAGAGATTTACTAAATGTTTTTAGGTGGATTGGTTAGTTGATTATTTAACTTTGGGAGGGAGTGGCGGAAACCCTTTGCGTATAAATCAAATCTAAGAAACTTCTCTAGATATGTGCTCACCTTGCACTTAGACATTTTGTGATTCTGTGAATTCCAAAGATTGTAACTAAACAATGGCATTTGATAGAATGAATTTGAAAAGCTCAGCCTTTTAAGAATATCTGAATGTCACAAACCAAAGCTTTTAGTTCATAAAATTTAAGTTCTACTCTCATGATTTATTATACTATGACTGTAACCCTGGACTACAAAAGTGAAGTCTTTGTAGCACAAACATTGAATGGTTTAAACAAGGTTAAAATGCTTTGAACATAGCCCTGGTATAAAACTTTGCTCTCCAAGAACCAAATTAATTGGATTCATAAACTTAACATGGCATTTAAAAAAAAAATTTGACCAGGTTAATTCAGTCCCATTTTAAAAGATGAACCTGAAAGGTTATATGATTATAGATTGAATAGAAATGGAGCATAGACTTAAATCCAGGATTTCTCTCTCCAGTTTTAGAATATTCTCACTATACAATGGTAGCAAATTTTTCTATCAATTGTTAGAATATATGAAGTGATTATCAGAAAGCAACTAGCAAGGAGATAACAGTTGTTTTTCAATAGTGTCAGACTCTTCAGACTCCATTTGAAACCATCTTGGCAAAGATACTGAAATAGTTTGCATTTCCTTCTCCAGCTCATTTTACAGGTGAGAAATCTGAGACAAGACTGGTTAAATGACTTGCCCGGGGCAATTTAGCTAGTGTTTGAGACAAGATTTGAACTCAGGAAGATGAGTTTTCCTGCCTCTTAGTACTTTTTCTAGTGTTTCACCAAGCTACCCCAAAATAACAAGTAATAAAGTATTAATATATAAATGGAGTGCAAAGACTATATAAAATTTGAAGGAATTGATAAAATTAAAAGGGGAGTTAGCATTTGTATACTCATAGTTTTATAAAATGTGATTTCTCTCCTCCTCGATTTAATTAGAAAAGACACTGTCATTGGATGGATAAATATTTATAACTCTGAGACAACTCTAATAAATCTGAATTCTTCAGGTCTTTGGCAGTTCAAGCAGGAGCCAGCACTCAAGGCAGAATTCAGCAGTGTGTGAGAGAGAATTACATGGAGAGGCAGAGAAAAAAAATTTTTGCCTGTTTTGGAGGAATGGAGAAGAATAAAAATCAATTCTCTTACACACACACACACACATATACACACACACACAGACAGTATTTATACTCTAAAAGTCTAAACTCCCTCAGAGCTGGTGAGCTCAGTCTTTTAAAAATTATCAGTGGATGTGGCCAATTTTTGTCCAACTAGTGACATCACTTCTCCATTTCAATCAAGAAACATACTTTCACCTTTAGTAAAAGGGTAACAAAATGACAGTGCTAGTCCCTTACCCTTCCATTCCTATCAGGGAGAATCATTTTCATATAGAGTGTTACAATGTTCTTATATTTCATTGTCTCATTAATACCAAATCATTTATGTTATCTATTTTTTCTTTTATTTTGCTGTTATTAAATCAGTGGGGTAGGCAACAAATGAAGATAGAAATTACATAAAAATATCTTTTAACAGGCACATGAAACATAGGCAAAAAATAAGCACTCCTTGGGGGATACTTTTGTGACATTTACTTTTCTCCTTCAATGAAGATATATTCAGCTCCTAGATGTTACAGCGGAAGAGCACTGGCTTTGTCGTCAGGGATGATGGGAGTTTGAATCCAGCCGCAGACATTTACTAGCTATGTGATCTTGGGCAAGTCACTTAACCCTGGGCCTTCTCCAGGTTCTGATTCATATCTGACCACTGGAGCCAGATGACTCTGGAGAAGAAAGTGAGGCTGGTGACTTAGCAGCCCCCCCGCCACCCAGATCCAATTCATACTTGTACTTGTCATGGCTTCACTTCCCTGATGTCATAGTATTCCTTGGGAATGAAGAACAAACATTTATTCAGCTCCTAACAATATGAATCAATGGGCTCATTTTTAGACTTGGGCTCTCAAAATCATTTCAGGGAGGGCTAGTCTCTTGTATAGAAAAATTTGACAGCTATTGATGTAGAAGATGAACTGATGTTACAAGAGATAGAAGTGATGGGAAGGGTCAATTAAGGTGAGGGAATTAGTTGGACAGTAAGGCAAATAGAATGACACAAGTATCCTTGTAGTCCAAAAGAAGGGCAGGTATGTAGATGAAGGATTATATTTGTTCTGTTTTGTGCTAAAAGGCAGGAACAGAAACTGAGTAGATATTACAGAGAACCAAATTTAGGATAATGACAGGAAAATCTTCTGAATAATTAGGGTTATCCAAAAGCAGAATGGTCTTTCTTGAGAGTTAGTGATTTCCCTCTCCTTAGCATTCTTCAAAAAGAATAATAACTTTGGGATATAATATAATTGAAAGTTCATGTTTGATTAGGTTGGATTAGATGACTTTCTAGGTTTTTCCAGCTGTCATATTTTCTTAAAAGCAATATGATCATATGGGAGGTTGTTGAATAATGAGTTTGTATAAATAAAAATTTGGAAATTAATTAATAGAAATGATGTTCTAAACTCTATCTTAACAAAAATCCCAGAAGTTTAGAACAATTAAGTACCTTAGGATCCATTGAATAATATCTTCATTTTTGCTGATGAAACTATTAAGGCATAAGGAGACAAATGATTTGACCAAAGTCAAACAACTAGTAAATATAGACAAGTTTTGAATTTAGGTCGCCTTTATTTCAAATCTCTACTACCATTCCCACTATGTCATTCTGCCACTTATGATCTCTATATGCCTGCGTAAGATTTCAATAATACAATATGATTTCAGTTACTTCAAAAGGAAAAAAAAAAGCACAACTTCATGTGCCTCAGCCAAAAGACATCCAGAAACTATAAAATGACCTCTAAAGTTAATAGCTCTGTCAACCCCAAATGGCGCTCTCATACAGTGAGTAATGTCCAAGACATCATTTATACAAAGTCCTGCCAAAAGAAGTGCAAATTAGCTGAATTTTCAGTAACTGCCAAAACTCTAAATATTTACTGAAGTTATCTTGCAATTCTTCATTCTTGTAGTCATTTTCCACAAAGTGACTTGGAGCCAAGTAATATAAAACTTACTGCCATTGTGGGATAATCATATACAGGACCAACCTTTACAGTAAATCTGGCAATTGTCCTGACAAAGACAAGCAGTGTGACTTGATGTTTTCCATATTATCAGTTACGATTAAATCCCTATTACCGTATCAAATACAAAGACATCATTGGAATATGTGTTCTGTTTATGAGAAGTGATTTCAGGAACATTTTTTTTTCTACTCTACGCAAAGTCAAGAAGGCAACTGAAGTGTCATGATGACATTGAAAAGAATACATTATTTGGAGTTTATCCAAAAGTAAAAAAGCAAAAACTATTTAATGCCTTAATCTTGTAATTTTATTGGTTCCTCAATGGTCCTTCAAATTCATGTAATAAATTTGTCTATGTAATCAGATTATGTATATCATAATTTCCAACATGGTCGTAATGCACCTAAGGGATTAAAAAACAAATCCTATGTCATTGCAATTACTTTCCATTGTCAGTAGATGGTAGCAACTAATAATTTGGAAAGCATGTTATCATTAGCTCTCATGAAAATTATATTGAAATGCAAGAGAAATCACATAACAGGAGAATCAGTACTACTAGAATAATAAATAAACACAGGGGGGTAAATTGCATTCACATCTTTAGAGAGAACTTCTCCCACACACTATTGCAGATGGAATTTTATGTCAGAGATTACTTCATCCATCGATACTATTTCCTTCACTATTCATTAGAGTGGTAATGGGTGGAAATTCAGTAGAGCTAAACTCAAAAATTAAATACTTCTCTTTTTTCTTCATATTTTCCTTAGTTTGTTATTTTTATCGTTTCCTTCCAAGACTAAATTTAACATAGTTAATCTATTTTTAAACATTTACATTACTTTTTGAAAGTATAGAAAATGTTCAAGGAGTATTAGTTTTTCTGGTATGAGGGCCTTTTAAGTCCCCCCCCCCCATCTTTTTTAATTTTAGGAAGGTTTTATTGATTTTGAGTTTTACAATTTCCCCCCCAATCTTACCCCCCCCCCCCCAAGGAAGTTTGCTAGTCTTTACATCATCCCCATAGTATGGATTGATCTAAGCTGAATGTGATGAGAGAGAAATCACATCCTTAAGGAAGAAGCATATAGAATGAGAGCAGAATTACATGATAAGACATTTTTTAAAAATTAAAAGTAACAGTCCTTGGTCTTTGTTCAAACTTCACAATTCTTTCTCAGGATACAGATGGTATTTTCTGTCACAGATGCCCCAAAATTGTGCCTGCTTGCTATCCTGTTGGTATGAGCAAGTTCATTAAGGTTGATCATCACTTCCATGTTGCAGTTAAGGTGTATAATGATATTCTGGTTCTGCTTATCTTGCTCAGCATCAGTTCATGCAAATCCCTCCAGGCTTCCCTGAATTCCCATCTCTCCTGGTTTCTGCTAGAACAATAGTGTTCCATCACAAACATATAGCACAGTTTGTTAAGTCATTCACCAATTGATGGACTTTCCCTCAGCTTCCATTTCTTTGCCACCACAAACAGAGCTGCTATGAACATTTTTGTACACTTGTTTTTTTATCCTTTTTCATAATCTCTTCAGGGTATAGACCCAGTAGTGGTATTGCTGGATGAAAGGGTATGCACATTTTTATTGCCCTTCGGGCATAATTCCAAATTGCTCTCCCAAAAGATTGAATGAGTTCACAGCTCCACCAACAACATATCAATGCTCCAGATTTTCCACATCCTTTCCAACACTGATCATTGTCCTTTCTGGTTGTGAAGATTGTTTCCCAGCTTTCTGCTTTCCTTCTGATTTTGGCAGGATTGATATTATTAGTGCAAAACCTTTCTTAATTTAATATAGTCAGAATCTTTCATTTTGCCATTTATAATGTATTCTAATTCTTGTTTGGTCATAAATTTGTCCCCTTTCCATAGATCTGATAGAGTATTTCTTGATCTATTAAAAATCACCTAAATTCTACTTTAAAAATTTGAATACTAAACCACTTGATGCATATGTTCAGGGTCAATAATAAAAGTTTCTATACCTTAACTGTGTATATTATTTCTTCTTTGAGTCAATACTGATGAGAGTAAGGTTCAAGTAATAACTAACCTTTATCCACCCTCCCATCTTTGCCTTCACTAAAAAAGGTGTTAAACATCTCTTCATTTAAAATAATTTATCCCATTCTACCTCTTTCTTCCTTCTGTACCCAGTGTGCACCTCTTTCTCTTTTTCAGCCTTGATTATTTTTGTCATTCCCTAAAATTTACCTTATACCCTGTTACTATTTATATTCCTTCTAAATGTACACTAGTACAATTTTAAGAATTGCAAATTTCATCTCATTTATAGATATAAACTGTTCAGTTCCATTGAATTCCTTATGGTTTCTTTTCCCTTTTTCCCTTTTTGGCTTCACCTGGGTCTTGATATTGGTGCTTAGAGTTTTTATTTTGGGATTTCTTTACTAAGGAATTGGTAGATTCTTTCAATGCCTATTTTGCTGGCTTGGTTCCAGGATAACAAGGCATTTCCCCCTTATAATTTCTTGAGAGATGTTGCCCTTTTCATTATGGTTTTCAAGTAATACAGTTATTCTTAGATTAGCTTTTTTGAATCTTTTTTTTCCCAGGTTGGCTGTTTTGCCAGTGAGGTATTTTACATTTTCTTTCATTTTTCACTCTTTTGAGTTTGATTGTTTTTTGATGTCTAATAGAGTAATTAACTTCCACTTGCCCAATTCTAACTTTTAAGTTGTTTTCCCCAATTAGGTTTCATACTTCCTTTTTTATTTGATCAATTCCACTTTTTAAGCATTTTTCTTTTTCCTTGCTGCTGGCTCTTTTTTTCATAATTCTCTTCTATGAGTATTTCTTCTACTTCTTTTATATAATTTTTTTATGTCGAGAGGCATTCATAACTTTAATTCAAAACATTGTAAAGGGGCATTTCCAAATGGCACAATCAATTTTTAAAGAATGGGCAGGTAGCTACTTGTAGACAACATTTCTTTGGTATCGTAAGCATTGCAGACTTAAAAATCTTAAATCAACAGTAATGCTATTCTCAGAAAATAATTGCTTGGCTACTAATCTGTTATCATAAATGAACAGTGAGATTGAATTGGATTCAAAAGAAACTATAGTCTCATAGGTTTTACAGCATGCATGGACATAGAACTTTGATGTTCATTCACAGTTTAATGGAAAAGTAGGTTTCCATGTTTAGTGTACATTCTTATAATAGTCACTAAGGAAATTAATATTTCTTTTGTTTCATCACTATAAAATAGTTTTGTTTTTTAGATTTTCTAAGGCAATGGGGTTAAGTGGCTTGCCCAAGGCCACACAGCTAGGTAATTATTAAGTGTCTGAGGCAGGATCTGAACTCAGGTACTCCTGACTCCAAGGCCAATACTCTATCCACTGCGCCACCTAGCCAACCCCATAAAATAGTTTTTTTGAAATAAGTCTACCTGTGTGGCTCAAGATTCAATGCAGTTGCTAGCAGTTCAACAAACAAAAATCTTATTCAGTGACATTCCCTGCCTAGTCTCTTCTATCAGAAATCAATGTTCAAGAGGGTGATCATGAAGAAAAACATTTGCTCTCAGGTTTGGCCTAATGGGAAGGCTGGAGCTTTTCAGTAAGTAGGTAGATTGATCCTGAAATTACTCCTCTTTCCAAGTTGTAAATTCCTCAGGAGGTAAGAAATATTTTCCTTTTTACCTTCCCATTACACAGAATAGAAAAATAGAGAAAAAAAAAAAATATATATATATAATTTAGCACTATGGTTTACACTACCATTTCAACTTGCCCACACATGTCTCAAATCCACAATAATTTACATGGAAACAGTGCACAGAACTGCCTGTTCAGCCTTTATTTATATTGACCATGATAGTATGCAGTATGGTCCACACATGCACATCAATATTGTTAGGGGACTACACCAAAGGTCATAGCAGTCACTGTCAAGGAGATGGTTTAACTAAAATATAAACAAGAAAAATTTCATGTAACAATATACTGGGGATTACTAGTAATAGATCAAAACAAAAGCTAACTGTTCCCTTGAGAAAAATCAAGTGCAATTGTTTTGCTCTATTAAAAAGTAAAGCATTTTCATCGGTGCTATAAAAACATACATGCTATAAAATGTGTGTGTGTGTGTGTGTGTGTGTGTGTGTGTGTGTGTGTGTGTTTGTGTGTGCTTTCTGGTTTTTAATGAGCACTAACATTGCCTTCACTCCACTTCACAAATAACTGATTTCTGACTATCAAAAAAAATTTACACTATTCATGAGCATTCAGAGCAGTGCTTTTCATGTTAATTTGACTTCTTGGAGAAATCAAAAAATAAGAGAGAGAGTGTGTGTTCTAATTTCAAGATATAGAGGAAGCTCAACTTGAATATTTACAAATTTTATGGTGCAGATTGTTCTGAAAGAATTGTCAAGGGCTTTCAAAGAACATCCTAAATACCAAGAAGGATCCTGAGATTATGCTCGCCAAGTAAATAGTAAACTATTTGATTCTTTAGAGTACATGTCAGTCTTATGTGATTTTTTTTTTTAGTTTTTGCAGGGCAAATGGGGTTAAGTGGCTTGCCCAAGGCCACACAGCTAGGTAATTATTAAGTGTCTGAGGTCAGATTTGAACTCAGGTACTCCTGAATCCAGGGCTGGTGCTCTATCCACTGCCCCACATAGCCACCCCTCATATCATTTTTAAACTCTTTTTTG
The DNA here is from genome assembly GCF_037893015.1 of Macrotis lagotis. Taxonomy (NCBI): domain Eukaryota; kingdom Metazoa; phylum Chordata; class Mammalia; order Peramelemorphia; family Peramelidae; genus Macrotis; species Macrotis lagotis. The sequence continues at coordinate 571,206,173 of NC_133666.1, forward strand.
AGCTCTTCCATGAATTTTTTTTTCTGGGCTTGAGACCACTTCTTATATTTCTTTGGGTTTTTGCCCATAGGTATTTTGACATTATTTTCTTTTTCTGAATTTGTGTCTTGATCTTCCCTGACACCATAATAACTTTCTCAAGTCAGATTCTTCTTTTTTTTAATCGTTTTTTTTTAACTGGTCTTTTTTGGCCCTTTTCTTTTTTTTAATTTGAGCTCTGTTCCCAGGAAAAAAGGACCACTATCTCAGATTTCTTGTGAGGGTAGTAATAGTCCCTGTTAATTACTCTATTAGACATCAAAAAACAATCAAACAAATTCAACTTCCTATTTGTTGTATTGATAGCTCAATGAGGTTTGGGGGGATCCTTATATCTTATGCTGTGCTGTGCTGTTTTGTGCTGTGCTGTGCTGTGCTGTGCTGTGCTATGCTTAAAGAATAGGTGGTAAGGGTCTGGTGGTTCATCTGTCCTTGACCTAAGGTCCTAGTGGTGATGTCTGATGCATGCTGAGGGCCTTGGGGATGATTCTGTGTTCCCCTGGGGCTACATTGAAACACAAGGTGGGCTCTCTGCAGGTTCTCTGCTTTGCTTAGACACCCATACGGTTGACATCTACCCAATTGTTCAGGGCTGTTCTGAAGCACATGGAGGTCTGGGCACTAGAGGATGCCCATATTCCCAGGGCTACCCTGAGCATGTGGTGATTCTTAGAGATGGAGTCTGACAATTCCTCTGGCCATGCTAAGGCCTTGGAAGGTCTTTGTGTTGGCATTTACCTGCTCCACCACTCTGGGGTTCAAGATCTCTTGTTATTATGCTCAAATAGAGCTTGCTTCTGGCTTGCTTGGATGTTTCCTATCTGGGACTGTGTACCTTTTTTTAGTGAAATAAGATAGAACTTTCTTGTCAATCTTCTAAGTTTCTTGGCCCAAAAGATTATTTTATCCCATTTTTTGCTGCTTCTCCTATTCTAGGATTTGTTTTGATATGCTATTTTTTTGTTATTTGGAGATAAATATGGGAGTGTTACAGTGATTTACTGCTTACTCCACTATCTTGGCTCCTTATCCAGGCCTTTTAATAAATTGCAAACTCAATATGAATCAATAATGTTTTGTAATAAGCAAAACAATCAAATGCAATCTTGGGATCCTTTAAGAGAAGCTTTAAAAGGGGGGGGTTTCCTGAAGCACTGGTTCTATCATGTCACCTCTTCCTCACTCAATAATTTCAAGTGGCTCCATGTTGCTTTCAGGATAAAAAAAATACTGTGTTTGTCATTTAAAACCCTTCATAATCTAACCTCCTCCTACCTTTCCAGTCTTCCACATATAGTCTTTGATCCAATGATGCTGGTCTCCTGACTGTCTTTATCTCTTTATGTACTTTCTCTAGTCCTCAAAGACTAGAATGTTTTCCCTGATCTGTTCTGACTTATGACCTTCCTTATAAGAGAAGATTCAGGGGATATATGGTAGCTAATTTCAAAACTTTGAAAGATTGCCAAGACTGATGATATTTGTCCTTCATTCTCAAAAAGACTATGACAAGCATATGCATTGTATTTGAGTGAGAGGATGTTGTACTGAGTTACCAACCTCACTTTTTCCTCTAGAGTCATCTTGGTTCAGTGGCCAGATGTAGATCAGGACTACTAGACATGGCCCTGGATGCAAGGCAATCAGGGTTATGTGACTGGCCCAGGGTCACAGAGGTAATAAGAGTCAAGTGCTTGAAGCCAAGTTCAAACTCAAAATCCTCCTGATTACAAGGTCAGTAATCTATCCACTGAATCTCTTAGACTTGTTCTTTTGGGCCCCAGAGAAAGAAGAGGAAGAAAACCTGGAGCCACAAGAGAAAATTACAGAGGAAAATGTAGATTGATGTCATGAAAAACTAATACCAGAAGTTCTTCAGGAAGTGATTGGTTGTTTCTTGCTTCTTGTACAGTAACTTTAGGCATGTCAGAATAGGAATTCCTTTCTGGTATGGATTATTTTGAGTTAATTTTGAAGTGCCTGCCCACAATCAGATTATATTATTCTCTTTGTTTCTGTTTTTTTTAATAAGGAGTTTATTTATCAGGGGTTTTTTTTTGTTTTCTCATGCCCACCTTAGTGTCTATTCTGACTGAGACTAGTTTTCATTCAAAAACTATGGAAAATCTTTTAATTTATGTGTTGGCATCCTACTTCTTCCAGAAATATTATTTAAGAACACTGGTTTTTTTTGTTTCAAAATTTGACCTCAAATATAAACAAATTGGGGGGAGAGGATAAAGAACAGCTTTTAAAAAGATAAATGCAATTAATAATATCCTAGCTGTGTGGCCTTGGGCAATCCACTTAACCCCATTTCCCTTGCAAAAAACCTAAAAAAAAATATAAAGAAGATAAATGTATTTTCCCCATAATATGCTGTGTTAAAATTATGGGAATATGTGCATTATAAATAATTATTTTCTTCATAATTTCAATTTCTTCATTATACATAAGCCATATGTCAGGATATAAGCAATCAACAAGTATGTGTTTAAATCATGGGATCAATAACACCTGTACAAGTACTTTACAAATCTCAAACACTAAACAGAATATCCTAAAAGTTTTCAATTTTAATATCTGAAGACTTTTTTCTAATATTTTAGATCACTTTGTATAAATGCTAGTTATTACTATTATCTTTAACATCCAGTATATGATATTTGATGTATTTAAGTCATATTCAGAAAACCTTTTTTGCAGATTCATTCTGATAAAGAATAGTGAGAAATAATATAATATATACATCACATTATATAATTTCATTATATAATATCTATTACATATGTTATAAATCTCACACATGAATAATATTGTAATATTCTATTATATAGAGAGTTTTAAGTCATCAAAACATTTTGTATATATTACTTCATTTGATTCCCCCACAACTTTTTTGAGGTGTGTTCTATCATTAGCTTCATTTTTATATATGTGGACACTAAGGCACAAAAAAGGATAAGTGGCAATGGATCACATAGCTTGTAAATATCAGTCTTTGGACCCAGGTTTTATGGACTTCAAGATCTCCCTTAAAGATGAGGAGGATTCCTAAAGTTCATTTATAATTTTATTATTTGCAGTTTAAAATACACTTCTCCAAAAATTCAGTGGTAGAGTAAGAGTATGGTGTTTAGCATATTTTAAGAACTTAATAAATGATTAGTGACTTATTGTGTCTAATATTAGAGAAACTGAATTCAAACTTTGGGGATGTTACTTATGAAACTGGGCAATCCCTTGACCTCTGGGCCCTAGATTCAGAATTTAAAATTAGAATAGTTTGTCCTATATGATTCCATCAATTCTTTTCAGTTTTGTAATCTATAATCCTTTAAATTTGCAGTTCATTTCAATGTAGAAACACAGCAATTAATAAGATATGACTTGTTTTTAAAAATTAACTTTGTATTTCAGCCACTCACAGCTCTCTAGCACTTCCTAATTATTATATATTAAAATGTTGATCTAAGTCCTGCTTATATGAAATCTAATTTGAAGAATAATTTTTTTGGAGAGCATCTTTAAAAAATTATTTCATAATAAAAGATGAAAAACTTCATTGCTAAAGTGGCTGTAGTTAAACCGGCATGCTATTACACTAGTGGCAGAATTATGGATTGGTACAGCCTTTTTGTAAAGTAATATGGATTATACAGTGTATTTTACATGCACATGCATATATTGAACTGGTGATCTCACTACTGAGACTCCCTAAAGAGATCATTGATAGAAAAAATAAATGATCCCTCTGTACAAAAATATTCCAAGCAGCAGTATTTATTATTCTGAAAACAACAAGAATTGAAAACATTCTATTTGTCCCTCCTGACTTGAGGAATGATTCTAATATCATTGTACTATAAGAGGACAAGCTTGAAGAACTCAAAGAAATATAGAAGTCATATGAGGTGATGTTATGAAGAAAGAAGCAAAAGAATAATATGCATGTTGGCTATGATCAGGTATTTAAAGACTGCAATAGTTGCAACAGAACTATGTTAATTTTCAGAGAATATAATTCCCTTTTTTATTTTTATGGTTTTGTTGCAAGGTTAAGTGACTTGCCCAAGGTCACACAGCTAAGTAATTATTAAGTATCTGAGACCGGATTTGAACTCAGATTCTCCTGACTCCAGGGCCGGTATTCTATCTACTGTGCCACCTAGCTGTCCCTATGACTCCCTTTAAAAAAAAAAACAAACAAGAACCTGTTTTTGGTTCCACTATCCCTTCTAGCTTTCATTTTCTTTCCTCCCCAAAATGACTACTGAGAAAGCCATGAATATTTGATGGATCCATTGCCTTTCCTCTTTCTTCTAAACTCTCTGTGATCTGTCTTCCAAATACATGTGGCTGAAGCTACTCTTGACAAATTTAGTGATGACTTCTCAATTATTCCATGCAATGGTATGTTTTTAATAAATCCTCAAGCTTCTGGGTCTCTCTGAAGACCTTAGTGCATCATTTTTTCCTCCTGTATGTTTTATCTTCTTTTTGGGATATCATACTCTTATCTGAATGTTCTATCATTTGCTAGATCTTTTTGTTTTTATCACTTTCAGTTTTATTGTTGATTTCCTCTTTCATTATACATATTTGCAGATTACTCTCACTAATCATACATAATCATAATCTGAATGTACAACATGTCACATTACTAACAGCTCCCCATCTCTTTACTTTTGAAAACTAATACACATCTATTTCCATTTATCCATTCCTCCACACGTTGGAAAAAGAAAAGGAAAAAAATGGAGGTAACAGATATGCATATTCAAACTAAACAATTCCCCAATGATCATAATCAAAAGTTATGTCTCATTCTGAAATGCTAAAAAGTTTTGGAGGTTATCTAAATGATCTTTCTCTCTTTCTTTTATTTCTGTTAGGTATGGGATGAGAAGTTATAGAGTCTGCTCAATCCATGTCATGCCCTAATCCTAAAATTTTTCCTTTGCCCTTCTTTTTCTCCTTCTCATCAACTCCCATAGTTTTAATTATTTCTCAGCAGAAAATTCTCATATGTGTATATATACAAATATGTTATTATATACACATACACATATTATATACACACATACACATAAGGAATTTAGGGATGGAGTGGTTAGTGTGACAGGATAGAGGAGTCAGAAAGAAGACCTCAGACACTAGCTGTGTGACCCTGGGCAAGTCACTTAACTAAAGCTCCAAAAAGTTAAAGCATTCTTTTTTTTTTTAATTGTGATAATAGACCTGGAAATTAAGAAGTTGTCTAGTAACTGAAGTATGACTTAAAAAGTTGTGATATATGAATTCTGTCTCAGTTTCCTCACCTATAAAAATAAACTAGAAAAGGAAATAGCAAAGAACTCCAGTATCTTTGTCAAGAAAACTCCATGTGGAGTCATAGAGTTTGAAAGGACTGAAATAACTAAACAATGCATATGTATAAAACATAGACACACATAAGACTAAGTGTGTAAACATATGCATAAATATACAAATGTATGCAGTGTGTTTATATTCCTATTTAATGGGGGTGAATATATGTGGATGTACATGAATATGTATGCATGTATATGTGTATACTTGTGTGTTAATTCATGTATTTACATTTTACTTCTTTCCATGTATGATCTGCTCATATTGGCCTTCTTGCTCTTCTTCACACAGATATATGTGTATTCACATATTTGTAAAGCTATCTATCACCTATTCTTGTGCTTCAATTTAATATCAGCAGCTACATTTTGAACATTTTTTGTCATATCAGAGACTATCTCAAAATCAACATGCCTAAACCGAATTCATCTTTTACACCAAACTCTCTCTTCTATATTACCCTATTTCTAAGACACAACCATTTTCTTAATTAGACATAGCCTTAGTTTAAATATTCTTATGTCTTCACTCCTGTTCCTTTAATATACTCAGGCACTTAAGAAATTTTTGCTATATATATTTCTTTTTCATTTACTCACATAGCTGATATCCTAGGGCAGACCCTTATCACTTCATGTCTGGATTATTACAATAGAATTCCACTTAGTTTCCCTGCCTCATCTTTTTTTTTTTTTAGCCTAATTCATTTTTTTAAATTAGTTGTCAGATTTTCTAAGGTTCATTCCTAACTATCTCACTTCCCTATTCTATAAACTCCCATGGTTCTCTATTTCCTTCAGGGCCAAATATAAAATCTTCTATTAGGGGCAAGTAGGTGGCATAGTGGATAGATCACCAGCTATGGAGTCAGGAGGACCTGAGTTCAAATCCATCTTCAGACACTTAATGATTGTACAGCTGAGTAACCCTGGGCAAGTCACTTAACCCCATTAAATAAATAAAACCCTTAAATAAATTAAAAAATAAGCTTTTATTTAACTTTTAAAGCTCTTTATAACCTGAACCTGGATTAACTTTCTAGTCTTTATAATTCACTTCTAACTTTAACTACAATTGCTTCCTAATTATTCCTCTCAAATGAAGCTCTATCTCCCTTATATGCTATTTTGCTGACAATCCCTGATATCTAGAATGTTTCTCTCTTCTCCAGTTTCTGGTTTCTTTGGCTTTCTTCAAGTCTCAGTTAAACTATAAAATAGCTAGCTAAAGTACCATCTTCTTTAGGAAGCCTTTCTTGGTTTTTCCTCACCTCCCAACCCCTGTCTCCAATGACTTGCCCTCTGGGATTAACTTCCAATGTCAATATATATGTATAAATATTTATAGATTGAATTAACTACTAGAACATGAGTTTTTTTGAAAGCAAAGTCTATCTTTTCGCTAGCACTTAATATAAAACTAGGAAAATAGGAAATGTTTCATAAACACTTATTATTTAATAAATGCTTATCGACTAACAAAAAACATACAGTGAAAAAAACATCATGGAAAAATCAATTACATAGATGCTGTTAAAGTCAATTAACTTTAAAAATAGAGTAAATTTGGTAAAAAAAAAGAAGTTTGCTAAAAATGTACAAAAAATGTTTTAGCCTGTCAATTTGGATATTCCCTATACTGAAAGAAATTGCAACCCATCTATACCTGCCTACATAGTGCAACTCTATCATGCTCTCTCTCTCTCTCTGTCTCATAAGTTCACCATTAATTTTTTTTTGTTTTTACAATGCAAATGGGGTTAAGTGGCTTGCCCAAGGCCGCACAGCTAGGTAATTATTAAGTGTCTGAGACCAGATTTGAACCCAAGTACTCCTGACTCCAGGGCCGGTGCTTTATCCACTGCACCACCTAGCCACCCCCACCATTAAATTTCTACCCAATCTACTAAAGACCTTTCTTATACTTCCCAACATACCACTTATAATGGTAGAGAATACAAGTGTCCCATCAATTGTTTCTTTCTCTTACACATGAGCAGTTCATCTTCCATTTTGATGTTATATTTCCTTGTTGAGTTAGCTTGGCTCTCCTTCAAAATTCAGCACTTCTCATATATTACTGCTTGTTCCCATAACCTTAGAGCTTTTCATTGTCTTCTTTGTGACATTCATTTATAATTTGTAATTATTTAGAGAAAGCATATTTGCAATCTCTCTCTTTTTTTAAGTCTTATTTTCTCAGGTTTTGTTTTGTTTTGTGATGCTTTGTTTATATTTGAAAACAAACTTATTTATTAAGAAACATTTATATTTATTAAAATATAAAAACTATTTTGAAATAAGCTAGGAGTATCATCATGGTATATATTCATGTTATGAATTCTTACCTTATCCCACTGAATTCTCCCTTTCATGAAAATGAGTTTCAAAGATAGTAATTTTTTTTCTAGAAGTTTGAGTCTTTAAGAAAAAGAAGCATGCAGTAGTTAGCGTCAAATTTGTATGAAGTTATTAACTTACTTTGATATTCCACAGAAGAATGAAATTGTCCTCTCATTCTCTCACTCTATAGCACTAATGGCTAAAATTATGACCTAAAATGATTTTTCCTAACTCTATGTCTAAAAGTATGAATCAGAAATTAATTCAATGAACAGATCTAATTGTTTTTGTTCTCTATAGTACATGTACTCTGAAAATATTTTTTGTTTCCTCTATGTCAGTTTTTCCAAATCTTTAACTTATGACTATTTAATTGAACATAAATTGATAGACATCACAATAGTTATTTTGAAAATTATATATAATTAAGAACAATATATTTTCCTCAAAATATTATTTTTATTTATTTGTGCTAATCTTTGAGTAATCCAAAGGATAATGGAAAGATGTTTGATACACATATCTCCTGTGCCAAAAAAATGACAGAAGCAATATCAGACAGGAAATGTTTATTCAATAAAGAAAGTGCCCCAATCCTGTAATAAGAATAAGTAATAAAAGATGGACATCCTTATTGTTGCACTGGCTCTTATTAGATATTAAAGAAAATAAGATATGTTTCTAGCATATTAAAGAGAATAACTAGAGAATTTATGGAAAGATGAAAAAAATTATACAAAACAGGAAAGTGTTATCTGTTGAAGAGAGTAGTTTCATGAATAATATTACAGATTCACCACCAAAGGGATTTTTAAAAATTAAAGATGTCCTGGAAAGTGAGGCATTGGCTTTGAAGTAGTTAAAGAAGAAGTTAAAAACAAAACCCTGATGAAATACTTAGGAAAGGTATATTGAGAATCTAATAAAGAAACTAATTTTCATATAAACTAAATGTTGTTTTCTTTCCCCAGTTATGTGCTCATGTAAATAGAATCTTCTCAGATAAGATTTTTTGGATCTCATTGGATGATATATCTCTAAACAGAATATGTTATGCTATACATAAACTTTCTTTTGGATTTTCCACTAAAATGGCTACTTAGTATGTATCTTTATATATATATATGTATATACATATATATATATATATCTTTATACTTCAATACATGTATGATATCACTGATTCAGGTATTAAAATAAGCATACATTTATTAAGTACCTGTTATATACACTCCTAATATTAGCTCACTTACATTCCACAGAAAGTCTACTTCCTGGAGCAGATAGGTGCCTCAGTGAATAGAGCAATAGCCCTGGAGTCAGGAGTACCTGAGTTCAAATCTGATCTTAGGCACTTAATAATTACCTTGTGTGACCTTGGGAAAGTCACTTAACCCCATTGCCTTGCAAAAATAAAAAAAAAAACCTCTCCTTTTCCAGTTTCTTGAAAAATATCTGATACTCTGTGAGGCACTTAGCCAATGGATAGCACCTGGTATTCAAAACCTGTAAGGTCATCGTCTGAGACATACTAAAAATTTTTGAAAATTTGATTTTTGAAATTCATGTAAATTCTCTATTCAACAGGAAACTTTGTTGGTCTCATTTCTTAGAGGGACTTGCTCATGGAGAATTCCCTGGGGAAAAAATAATTATATCACATATGCCTGAATCTGCCCACATTCTATTTAAAAAAAAATCATTACTCCACTTGTTATGCATAGATCAGTGTTGGAAATATTCTGCAGTCTACTCCCAATTTCTCTTGGCTCACCAACAACTTTAACTCTTCAGAGATTTCAATATTCCAAGGTTATTAGCTATCCTGCTTTACTAAGAGATTGCAGGTGTTAAAACATGTGGGTTTTATGCTGAAGAGCAGCTTGGGGCCATTTAAAATATTGGACATTTTCCCAAATGCCATCCAACCTTCTCTGTTCTTTCTCTCCAGTTCTGGAACTAGCTTAATATCCCTGAATGTCAATGTCAATGAATTTCTGTACTTCCTCAATAGGTTGGCCATCCAACTTCAAGGCACAGTTTGTATAATAAACATTTTCTATCTTTATAGTTTAATCTTAAATGAATTTTACGTCAATTTCTAGATAATCTAAAAATAATTGCTTTGTTTTTGATATTACCTATTTAGAAGTGCCATAAAATTACTTTGTTGAATTTTTGAGAATATGAAAGATTACTTTTCTTTTTTTATTTTTCATAATGAGATATTATTTCTATTCTCATATTCTACTTTTACATCTCATTATTAACTGTGTGAAGTTAATCACATATTTTCAAGATATAATGATGTTTCACAATAATGACACAACCCCTGAAATTCTTTTCTGGGTACCTCATCCAGTTATGAAAGAGACCCAGAGTTCATAACATCTATTGAGGCATCTATGAGGTGTTTCATAAATAAAGCATGGGAATTACAGTCAGGAAGACCCAAATTTAAATTATGCTTCAGATACTAACCATGAATATCAGTTAAAATCTGTCAGCCTTCAACACAGTAAAGGGCAATAATAAATAGTATATTCTTTAAAGGATTACTATATAGATCCAATGAAATAATATATGTAAACAAAATAATTCCTACAGCACTATCATCCTCATTCTCATCATCTTCATCCTCATCATCTTTATTCTCCTCATGATTTGATCCTCAACATTACACTTTCAGAAAAATACTATTATTATCTTCATGTTTGGAGGAAATTAGGGTTAAATGACTTGTCCAGGGTCACTTGTGTCTGAGAAAGAATTTGAATCCAAGTCTTTCTGACTCCAGGGCCAGTCATCTATCTACTGTATCATTTGGCCACATGGGAGAAACTGGCAGAGCACTGCTCAACATGGATAGCTCTCATCAGAGAAGCTGCTGTGCTCTATGAGCAAAGCAGAATTGCAGTAGCTCAAAAGAAATGCAAGATATCACTTGTTAGAGAATACATCCAAATATTGACACAGACTATTTGTACCTGATCTGTGGTAGAGTATTCTGAGATCATATTATTCTGATCAGCCACAGTCTCACACACACCGTAGTTTGACTCTAGCACACTGATGTCATTTTGGTCCTCTTCAACAATGGACACCAACCAACCCACCAACCTACCAACCATTATTGCCCTCATCTTAAAGAGAAGTAAATTGAAGCACAGAGGGTTTAAGTGACTTGAGAATACAGTTACTGACTGAGGCAGGATTTAAATTCAAGTCTTAGGGGTGGCTAGGTGGCGCAGTGGTTAGAGTACGGGCCCTTGGAGTCAGGAGTACCTGAGTTCAAATACGGCCTCAGACATTTAATAATTACCTAGCTGTGTGGCCTTGGACAAGCCACTTAACCCCATTTGCCTTGCAAAATCCTAAAAAATTAATTAATTAATTAATTCAGATCTTATTGAATCCAAGTTTTTTACACTATTATACTATTTAGCTTCATGAATTCAAATCTAGGAACAATTATGGCCAGAATTTATGACCTGAAAAGTCTTTTGAGGAACAGCCTGATTAAGTGTGGACCAAAAGCTTGTTCACTAAGGGATTTTTTTTTCTATGCAGGTCAGATTCTGTATTGGTGAAGGAGGTAATCACATTGATGATATCTTGGGTCCATGGTATTATTACTTTAAATAACTACATTCTAAGGAATTAAATAATGGAACAAGAATTGTAACAAAACAGAATTGTAGGTTAGATACTATAAAAAGTAATAATTTGAATTTCAAAACATTATAATTATGAAATATAATAAATTACTTGCTATTTTTTCGAGTACAGGATGCTAAAATGTGATGAGATCTAATACATGCTTCCTTATAGAAAAGCATCAGAGTTAGGGGGAAAATAAATCTAAATATACTCCAGAACTTCACATACATGTGATTTACTTTCTTTACTTATACAGACCTTGAAAGTTTAATGATCAAGAAGATTTTTAATTTATGGACAACCAGATTGTGACACTTTCTGAACATAGATTGGTTTTCAGGTAATGCATGATTACTGAATCAATAGTAAAAGCCTTTCCCATGTGTCAAGACTTTTTGGACTTTACATTTCACTGATCTAATCACTGTCTAGAACTTCAGATTGATTCCATAATAAAGCAAGCCATCAAACAAATCAGTGGTCAATGAATATTAGTTACACCAACAACAGTAACATTAATAGCACCGACCATAGAAACAATTTAATTCAAGGGCAGCATCATTATGAATCCAGGCAATAATTTCTCAATAAAGAAGAAGTGGATGGATGGCAGAATGATGCAAATTCACATAAAAATACATTGATGCTAGTGAGATAGGATTGATTCTATGAATAGAAATTACAGAAAGTATTTTATTAAGGAGCCAGATATTATACAATACAGGTTTTTTCAAAAAAAGTACCACAAACAGAAACTAACTTTTCCTTGAAGTTTGTGGGGAAAAAATACCTAGGAAGACACAATTAGATATTAAGAATTATGGAAGCTTTATTCCTTTCATAAAATAACAGAAAACAAATTCCTAAAATTGAATCCCAAATATTCTTGAAAATTAGATGTCAATCAATATAAGAAAGGTAATAGTTGCCCACATTTGGCCAAGCACAGTAGTGATCTATGAAAGTTTAATCACGATGTTTTAATAGCTGTCTTAATATCAAGTACTTATAATCAGTAGTCAAATTAATTAAAACCATGTGGAAATAGGATGAAAGAAATATCACTCCCATTATCCTGTCTGCTATGGGAGTTGTCATAAAAATGTTCTCAGTGAGCTTAGAGATGGTGTTATAGCCCAATAATTTTATGTAATTACAAATAATAGTATTTTTTTCCCACATCTATACTAGGATCAGTAAAATATAGCCCAAGGTCCAAATCTGGCTGACCACATATTTAAAAATCATTTCAGCTCATAGACTATTTTAAAAATAACATCTCAAAATATTTTGTGATAGTATGAATTAAGGCTGCAGGCCAGTTTCCTTGCTCCAGTCTGTTCAAAAGTTCACAGAACAGTAAGCACAAATGAATAATAGCAATATAGTAACTTGTCCTAGGACCAGATATTGAACTTCATCAAACAGTACAGGAGCAAGATAATAATAAAGAAAAAGGGGAAAATGAATTACTTCTCAAACAGTAGATATTAAATAGATTTTTAAAACCCAATTATTATGAAATTCATATCTTTGTAATTATAACTTGTAAACCACTTGGATCACATTGCTTTCAAATTGCAAAAAATAAAACTATCAAAAGTGAAAATCAAATAATAATAATATTTTAATGGAGATTCTGTATTAGTTATCTGCCTTCACAGACTTTAAATCAAAATCATTCTGAAAAATGACATCTTCAGGTTTTGTCTTTTTTTCTTAGCCAATGAGATTTGTGGTTACCTCAAAGTAATGGGGGAAAGTCTGAAAGAATTCTGACTCTGGGATTAGAGTACCTGGGTTCAAATTATTTTTCTAACTCTTAATATTTTTGTGATCTTGATCAAATCACCTAACCTCCTTAAACCTCAATTTCCACCTATAAAATGGAAAAATTCTACTAGATAACCTCTGAGATCCATTTTGCTCCTTAACACATAATTGTAAGACTATTTCCATTTTATCACTTCATAATTGGGAAAAAAAACAGAAAAATGTTTGTCTTTCTTTAAAAATAAATAGATTGTAAAAAAAGGAAAAAGGACCTGAATGTAAAAAAAAAAATATTTATACCAGCTCTTTTTGTGGTAGACAAAAATTATAAATTGATGGGATCCCACCACTGGGGAAATGACTGAATAAATTGTGGCATATGACTGATAAAATACGATTTTTTTTAAAGTTTTTCAAGGCAATGGGGTTAAGTGATTTGCTGAAGGCCTCACAGCTAGGTTATTAAGTGTCTGAGCCCAGATTTTAACTCAGGTCCTCCTGACTCCAGTGTCAGTGCTTTAGCCACTGTGCCACCTAGCTGCCCCAATACTATTATTCTTTAAGAAATCATGAGCACGCAGATTTCAGAAAAAAACTGGAAGGGCTTATATGAACTGATGCTAAGTGAAGTGAGCAGAAGCAGGAGAGCATTGCACACACTAATAGTAATACTGTGTGATGCTCAACTATGATAGATTTAGCTCTTTTAAACAAGGATCTAAGACAATTTCAAAAGACTTATGAAGGAAAATGACATAAATTGGGGAAGGGGGCTTGCAAGGATCAGTGGGGGCTCATTTATCAGTGAAGAAATCATAAGGCTCTCTGACTCAGAAAGATAAGAAAAGCCATAAATTTTAATTCACAAGTTACTGCAAAAAGTTAACAAGCCAATTCAGAGTTCTTTTTTAAGGAGGCAGCAAGGCAAAAGAGGAGAGTTTAGTTGCAAGGCCATGCTTGGCAGCTGGGCTAGAGAAAACAGTATAATCAGACAATTAAAGTGGGGGGGGCAGGGAAGAGAGAGGGGAAGAAGAGAAAACTATGACCCAAAGCAGCAGCTGGGCTAGGTTCAGTGGAGATCTAATGTCTTAACAGAGAAAGGGGAGAACTTTTAAAGGGAGCCTAGCCCACCTCCCAGGCAGAGGAAAGGATTAAGGAATGACCTACCTGAATATGACTCAAGTCAGGTATATATCTTGGCAGGCTATGTGCCAGAGGAGTGAAGAAATATGGAAAAGGGGATGAGATTGCTCTCAGAGAATTTATATTTCAGAAGAGATTGAACAGTGGGGAGAAAATTAGTGAATCACAGAAAATGTGAGATAAGCACAGATAATATTTCCCTAATATTACAGGAAATGTCAGAACAATATTTCCCTAGTATTTCTCCTTCAACACTGAATGCAGACCAAAGCATACTATTTTTCTTTTGAAAATTTATTTTTGTTTTTCTTTCCATGGTTTTTCCCCCTTTTGTTCTAAAATCACTTTCATAATATGAATAATATGGAAATATGTTTAACATGGTTGCACATGTATAATATATGTCAAATTACTTGCTGCCTTGGGGAGGGGGAAAGAAAGAGGGAGGGAAAAAATTTGGAACTCAGAAGAACAATGAAATTCTTGTTAATTTAATGCATTTGGACATTAAATATAGATAGAGAGAACACACAAGAGTGAATTGAAAATGAAGGGATTTATATATATATATATATTTTTTTTTTTTAAGCTTTTTTTTTTGTAAGGCAATGGGGTTAAGTGGCTTGCTGAAGGCCTCACAGCTAGGTTATTAAGTGTCTGAGGCTGGATTTGAACTCATGTACTCCTAACTCCATGGCTGGTGCTCTATCCACTGAGCCACCTAGCTGTTCCTGAAAGGATTATTTAAAAAAAAATAAAATTAAGGAGTGAGAGAGAAGAATGTACTGGGAGAAAGGGAAAGGGAGAGGTAGATTGGGGTAAATTTTTTCACACAATCAAGAAAAAGATTTAAATTAGCAGGGCAAGGAATGGGGAGATGACAGGGGAATGAGTGAACCTTACTTTCAATTGTCTCAAAGAGGAAATAACATACACACATACAATTGGAAAGAGAAATCTATCTTAGCTTACAAGAAAGTAGAAGTAAAGGGGATAAAAGAAGACAGGGTGATAGAAGGGATGACAGATAGGGAGAGGGAGTAGTCAGAAGCAAAATACTTTTGATGTGGGATAGGGTGAAAGGAATAAATGGAGAAAATAGGATGGAGGCAGGTTTCTCTTATAAGACCTTATTTATCAGTTGAATAGAGAAAAGAGCCAAATTTAAAAAAAATAAGTCAGTTTTCAGATGAGGCTATCAAAGTTATCCACAGCCAGGAAAATTGCTTTAATTGTTAATTAAATGCAAATTTTAGGAATTAATGTACTAACCATATATATTAGATTCATTAATAGGATAGGAAAAGGAAAATGTTGAAGAGCATGTGGGAAAATGAGATATTAATGCATTATTGGTAGAGTTGTGAAATGATAAAATCACTCTGTGGAGCACTTTACAACTGTCCAAAGGACTATAAAAGGATGCATACCCTTTGACTAGCAGGGTCTTTTTCCCAAAAAATATTAAACAAAAAAGAAAAAGGACTTATATGTATCAAAATATTTATAGCAGTTCTGTTCTGGGGGCAAAGAATTTGAAATCGAGGGTATGCCCATCATTTGAGGAATGGCTGCACAATGTGATTATGATGGAACAGTATTATGCTATAAGAAATGATAAGCAGGATGCTTTTAGGAATTCTGGAAAGACTTATATAAGTCTGACTCCAAGGCCAGTGCTTTATTCACTATGCCACCTAGCTGCCCCGTGAAGGATTTATCATGAAAAATGTTAATTGAACCCTAGAGAAAGAAATGATAGTGCCTGAATACTTATTGAAGCATACTTTCTTTTTAGCTTTATTTTTTGTTTTTCTTAAGGTATTTTTTCTTTTTGGTCTATATATTTTTTTCGCAACATGGCTCTGATGGAAAGTTTTATATGACTACATGTCTTTTGTATATTGAATTGTTTCCTTTCTCAGTTGGAGGGAGCGGGGAGGGAGGAGAGAATTTGAACTCAAAGTTTTAAAAATAATATTAAAATTTAAATGTAACTAGGGAAAATAAACTTTTAAAATTTTTTAAATTTTATTAAAAATAAATTTTAAAAAATAAAAATTTTATTTAAAAAATAAAAATCTTTAAGTAAACTTTAAAAAGTAAAAAAAAGTAAAAAGACTGATTTAAATTCTCTCTATGGCAAAAGAAAAAGGATATCAACATTAATCTGGATATTAAATATATCCAAATGTTTGATTATTTGTTAAACATGGGGATTAAACATCTGATCCCCACTTTATTTTTTTCATTCTCATGCAGTTTTGGCAACATCGAGGCACAGCTACATTTATATATGTGATCACTTTGGGCAGTCTACTATGAAAGAATCAACAAAGTTTTGGATAAACAAAATAGTTTTCTGATAAATCATAAAGATTCTTTGTATATGTCTATCAAATAGAAAATGCAAATAAAATTGAAATCATATTACTAATTTTCTTCAAATATTATACTGAAATTCACAAATTTCTCAGTCCCTTAGTAGTTACCTCAGACATATGATTCCTTAGTATGATAGATATCATGCCCTTGAGTCAATGTTTAAAATTTGTTACCTCATACTGTTTAACTTTATCTCATTTTATTTATGACAGTTTCAGATGTTAGCTTTTACTATTAACAATACAAAATTCCATATCTTAGAAAGTAATGACAATTAAAGTATAAAGATTCCTCTTAAAAATTTAAAAAAACCCTTCTCTCTTTTCCTTTGGAAAGTTATAAATTTCCACTAGATATAGCAAACCTAAAAATAATTTTTGAATCCAGAGATCCATAACAATTCCGTTTCTTAATTTCTTTTTTTTTTAGGTTTTTGCAAGGCAAACGGGGTTAAGTGGCTTGCCCAAGGCCACACTATTCCATTACTTCTAATAAATTGCATTTACTCTCCCACATCTGTCAGCCTAGGACCCATTATACCCTTCCATATCATTGGAAGACTGGGAAAAGAGCATTAGCATCTGTTTAACCTCAATATATTCAGGTTTCCATGAAATTTACTAGGAATCCTTGGGTGCCGAACTGGCCCTGGGCAAAGCTAGAAGACAGTGTTGTTCTCCAGTCCTTCCCTAGCCCACTGTGGGTGCCTTAATAAGAGTGTCTTAAGCTTCCTACATCTCCCAGGAGTCTCTAAAATAATATCCTACCAAGTGGCTACTGTTTCCAGAGAGCACCTCTTTTCTCTTACCTTTTTCTTCCTTCTCTCTACATCAAACACACCTGTTCTGTCCTTCGTGCTCTTAGGACTTGATCTGTGCTGTTTTATAGTTTGCTTATATAAAAATGAAACACTAGTTAAAGACATAATAACGAATTATATAATTTCTTAATGTGTTAACTTTAAGTAAGTTCTCCTATTTTAACAGGCTCCTTTAGGAGAAACAACACTTTAGATCTAGAGTGTCAAAGACATTTTTATAAAGTTGACACTATTTTAAAATTTCATTCATGTAACCATTATAATGTTGGTCTTGTCTAATTGAGCAGGATTGTCAGTACTTATTTTTATGATTGTGAAATGATCACAACCAAGCATTTACCATTGTAAGCATACATTTTTGCCTTGATACTTTTATGATAAGCATTTGAATTGCTGCTTTAATTCTTAGAGGGCACTCTGATCTCTTGGATATGACTGTTTCTTCCATCATTCAACTGTTATGATTCTTTTCCATGTCTTTCCTTAAATCTTCCATAGAAGATCCCCAAAGTCAACTATTTATGAGTTCTGTTGCTAAGGATAATAAAATTTTTGCGTGTGAATTTATCAAGACTTGGGAAAGTGGTAGAAAGAGATTTGCTAGACCCATTATACCCTGTGCTAAAAATCAGTTTAATGTCCACTGGCCATTTCTGTTGTGCCATAACTTTCAAAACTGATCTTAAATTACATCATTGCACCAAGCTCATGAAAGTTATGACAGATATTTCTCAGATTTCGCAGCATGTACAATCTTCTCAGATCAATATTCTCTTACCTTCCAAGTTTCTCTTGCCAATACTTTTGAATAAGAACAGTCAATATTTTTTCAACTGGATTTCTAGCTCTTCTTTCTAAATTATTTCTCACCCTCATGCATGTCCTTGAATTTTAGAGATCAAAATTTTTCCCTTCCTCCTCAAAAATATTGCATTTTTAAGCCTGAATATTTCAGTAGGTTGGCATTTTAGTAAAATTATTTATGAGTGTGTCTATGTATACATGTGCAATTAGGTAACATTTCAGTTGTTCTATTTCTGTTCCTTAAATATTTGGGAGAATTCTTTCTGAAAACATAGAAACAAACCAAAATAAACTTTGTTTTAATGACATCTTTCCTTCCTATTCCTTCCTATGAGAAATCTACAACTGAGAGTCCCTCAGGAGAAAGAAAGTATTTTTTATAACACTTGATAATAACTATAATGATATCTCTGCTTTAGAGGCCTCATAATACCCTGAGTCCAAATACTTTAATTGTGAGCTAAAAGATCAAAAGTAAAAAATGGGGAGGAATTCAAAATAAATGAAAAATAATGAAAAAGATTATAAAAGAAAAAAATTAAAAATGAGAGAAAGAAGAAATTAAAAGGAAATCAAATGAAAAGAACAAAATATGAAAGAGGGGAAAATAGACTAATTTTGGATTGAAGGTTTAGGAAAGAAATACAAAGAGTGGCAATAAGACTATCATTATATAGACATAATCATAGGAAAGAAGTTAGGCCAGGTAGTATCAAATGGCATATGGCCTCTGTGTCTTCAAATAAAAGAAAAAAATTTAAGAAATAAGAAATTAGTAAATAAAAGTTTCATCTTCCAAAAGAATTGGAAAGAAAATGAACTAGATTTACATAATCAGTTCAAGTTTACAAAGGGGAGGGGAAAGAGAGAACAAGAGGGAACAATTAAATTATCCCCTCACACCATGTTAAGTGTTTTAAGAACACTGTTATTTAATTATAAATCACTGTATATATGTTGTAGAACATGACATTCCAAGAAATTAACTAATTTTTTTAATTATAATGTCATAGTCATTCATTGTGCTAATTTATAGACTTGAAAGAGACAGTATAGTGTAATGGAAAATATGTTTAAAGCGAGGAAAGAAGAGAAATAGAACAACCAAAGGTTCATATACTGCCTCTAATGCTTACTAGCTTTCTGTCTAACCCAGATTAACCTCTGATCATCAGTTTCCTCATCTGAAAAGTAGAGATAATATCTTTATTACCAATCTTTCAAAGTTATTATGAGACTCAAATTCCATAGTGTATAGGAAGTTCTCTGTAAAACTGAAAGCAACATATAAACATTAGCTATTATAATACAGGCGAATTGAGTTGGGTTTGCATGTCAGTCCATTTGTCATAAGCCCAAAACATGAATACTGAATATCAGATACTCAGTAATAAAGTGAAATTACCTTGGTGAAGGTGGGATATAGAATTTTAGGGGATGTCTAATCCAAATTTGATATTTATGAATGAAAATCTACATTTGTGAAAAATATAAATATCTAATTTTCATCCTGCTACCACTTGTGTAATGACTCCATTTGCTTCAAATGGTGTGTCAAGGTTACAAGGTTACAAAATAAATTCTTTATTTTTCACTGTTGCATTTTCAGTATTGGGAAATATAATCTGTCAGTTTCATAGTTATTTAAGGTTCTATAAGTCAGATCAACAAACAATTTGAAAAGAACACACAGTATTTAAAAAAGCAATTATCCATTTTTATTTTGTTTACATTGCACTGAAAATTTACATCATACTTTTACAAATTCTTTTTTTCATAAAAATATACTTCTTTACAAAAGTGTATGCATTAATATAAGAGGAGTAGCCAGTTGCAGAAGAAACATTGTTTAAACAAGGTCTTAAATGTATTAACCTTAACATTAATGAATGAATCATTGTTATTGCAGTCATTTGAATAAACAAGAATAAATAACTGATGGCATAAAATATAAAACAGCATCCTATCAGTAGAATACAGTTTTGAGAGATTCATATGAATTTTCAAAACAATGAGTTTCAAAGTGGTTTGTACGAAATTCATTTAATGTAGAAATCCAAGCAGCAGTCCTGGGTGCAATGATTTTTGGTAGGCACTCTGTATCGTGGTATGAAAAGTTTAGATTTTCACAGAGTTAATCATATTAGAAAGGGACAGTAACAGATAGTTCACACTGGATACAGATCTGTGTCTAATGAAATATAACATGCTATGAAAGGAAGACAATGGCCCACTAAAAAAAAAAGAAACAGATTACTGAATGGTCCATTTGAAATGACTAGCCAGAAAGCTGAAGAGTAGATTTCCTGCTATAAAATGGAAACCATTTTACCATGTCCCAAATCTTCTCATTTAGGACAAGAAGTTGGGAGAATTTGTTGGTATAGCAATCCTTGATGAAATTGTTTTTTTTTTTAACCAGATTTCTATTGTTTGACCTCTATAAATAAATATTCTAATTATCATTGTTGGAAGTTGAAATCAAAATATTTATCCAAACTGCATTTCAGAAGAAATATACATGTCCTGATTAAACACAGAAGTAGTGAAATAATGTTTATGTGGCCATAAAATGGTTTAGGTAGACTTCAGTATGGATGTATTATTGTATCAGTACAATAGTTTAACATGTACTACTTAAGTCTTTCAAAAAAAAATGGGAACTTTAATAAGACAATCACTTTGGGAGTATTATATAATTGCAATTTTTTATTCTTTTAGCAAGGTTTGCCAGGTTCTGAAAGCATAATGGTGTGAGGAATTTCACACTACCCCATTACTCACTGACTAAATTAATTATTGAACAATGGGGCTATCAATGGAAGTAGCATGATCTCATTGCCCTTTATTACTGCCAACCTAAGAAAAGAATGCTGATTTAGTATTGAGGAATTGAAAACACTGGGAAATGAAACAAGAGCATAAAACCTTGTTTTTTTATCTGTGGCACAAATTAACTCTTTAAACAATTTCAAGGTCATGTCATGATCTTAAAAACAAACAAATATGGAAAATGATATTTTGATTAACAAAGATGAGTAGCCGATAAAGTGGTACAAAGTACATATTCATGGAATGATGTAGCTCATGATGGTTAAAGAGAAGTCAGTGACCTATTGTCTCTTGTAAGTATAGCTCTTATTTTCTACCCTATATCTTTTTTTTTTACCCAGTCCCTCTAATATAGTTTATAAAGCACAGAAATACTGATAGTGGATGCTCCTCCAATATATGCAAATAAGTTTATGTTTTAGAATAATCTCCTTTTTTAAAAAAGCAAATAAACTGTGAGTAAGCACTCACAGAGTGCAGCCGATTCTCTGTAAAACTCTCCATGGTAACCATGAAGAAGAGTCATGTTCCAGTTTCTGAAAAAAACACTCTTCTCTATCATTCCTCAGGAAAAGGTGACCCAGTAAATCCTGAAAAGTGTGCTTTAATTTGTTTAGCAGTGGCCTAAATGTGCACTGTGTTGTGTTTCCATTTCCAAACTTCTGAAGAAGTCAAAGTGTTACCACATTATACCATTGTGCAAACTGTGTTCAAGTTGGGGTCAAATCGTACTGCTTTCCCTTCGACTGATTTTGCATTGGTATCATACATAGGGTTTTCAAAAGCTGCTTGGCCATTGTTATTTTCATGTACTGAACATCCAGTGTACTGTGTTTTAGGTGCAGTCCTGTGGAAGATAAAATGGATTAGATAAATTCTGACTATTGAGGTTTTCTCTATTAGAAATAGTAGATGAAATGACAGTCCACTAATGTATAGCCTATTAACATGTCATTTTAAGTAATGATAATAGTAATAACATTTGAATCTTGAAGATTTTAATTTCCTAAAATCATAATGGCTATTTTATATATTTGTTTATTCATTCAAACATTTATGTTTAATGTTTTATACTATATCCCAAGGTTAAAAAAAATAAACAAAAAACAGTCCCTGACCTCAAGGAACTTAGTTTCTCTGGGTGGGTAGGGTGGGATAAGGCATAGAACATATCTACATATAAATTAATTAAAAGTATTAACAACACAATTACAAAGAAATATGATCGAGTGTGTAATAAGTAGTAGAATCAGAAAGACCTTTTGGAGGGGAGGCACTTAGAGTAAGCCTTTAGGGTAACTAGGTATTCATAAGCACTGAAGAAATGATCCTTCTCTAAATAATCAAGATCATTTACCCCTAAGTTTAAGATTTCAACATAGGGAGAAGAGAGAGGGGAAAAGGATTTATACATAAATGCTATATAAAAGGTATATATATAAAATGTGTATCAGATCTAGTGTTAAGGGCTTTATAACCATCATTTCATTAGAACTTCATAATAACCTTGTTGTTAGTAGGTAGGGGCTGCCATTTATTCCAATTTTATAAGTGAGGAAACTGAAACAGAGGTTGAATTGTCCAAGATGACATAGCCAGAAAATATCTCAAGATCAGATTGGGCTTGAACTCAAATCTTTTTAACTGCAGGCCTGGAGGAGTGTAATACATTACAATATCTAGCTGCTCACAGATAAATATACTATTAATGTAAAATACCTCATCACCCTTTTTTATTTGAGCTTTTCCTTTTAACAATTTACGCTCCTCAATTGCAATATTCCAGGCATAGTTGGTATATATATATATATATATAGCCAAATCCCAATAATTTTGGCTTTTAAATGTATTTAAAATTTTAAATTTATTTTAACAAATATTCTTCTTTATGGTGACTCAAAAAGAGACAGAACACATGAAAAATAGATATATAAAAATTAGAAAGCAAGTATTTTCAAATGAATATTAAATATATAAGAACAGTCTTAGGGACGCTAATTTTTACTAGGATCTGAAGTTTAAGATAATTGTTAAACATTATTAAATTTTAAAATTTTAAAATAAGGAATATTTTTTTTTTGAAAAAGGTAGAAATGTTGCTTAGAATTGTTGATAAAATCAAAAGAAGGTAGGTGGACAATTCTTATTTTGCTACTGTTTGTCTAACAAAGAGAATAAAAATAGTCAATGAGTAATTGAAACCAACTTAAGTTAGTTGACTAAAGAGACTTCATGTTATTTTACTCAAATTCTGACATATGCTAAATTTACGAAGATCCTGGTAAAATCCTAGAGAACAGGGCTGATATAGGTTCAATCAGGCAAAAAATTGTAGTAAGTTTGAAAAAGGAAAAGAAGGTAAATAAAGGTAATTAGGTGAATATATTGAGACTGAATGGTTTTATTAAAAGAGTTTTATGCAAAATAAAACTCAGTAGTTCCCCTCATTTTTTTTTTAACTGGAGGAACAAGGTAAAATCATGGACACCATTAAACAGCTGCTGAAATCAAAACTACTAAATTTCTCTCATGAGGTAAAAAGATATGTAATAAATGATGATATTGATCCTAAAACAAAGAGGGTTCAGATCTAGTTGACTTTTAAATGGATCCTAGAGAGTAATAATTAATGCATCAATGTCAACCTGAACCATCTAGATTCTGGGCTTGGGCTCAGGGCTCTGATAGGTGAGTTTTCTCTTCTGACTAGAGCTTGGCCTCTATATTAAGTTCTAGACATTTTTTGACTATCCTAGTACCGTCCAGCTCCTTCATCCATTAGGTTCTTCTATTAGAATGCAGTTTTCTTGAGAGCAGAAACTACTTATAGTTTGTGTTTGTATTTCAATCAATTAGGTCAATTATTAAACACTTAGTAAGCTCTTTATCATATATTTATTCAACCTGGAGCCTGGAAGACCAGAGTTCAAATGTGACCCCAGATATTTACTAGCAGTGTGACCCTGAGCAAGCCACTTAACCTCTGTTGACTTCAGTTCCTTTATCTCTGAAAGAAATTAATTAAGATAATAGTAGCCTGAATCTTCCAATTATTGTAAGGTTCAAATGAGATAATAATTTTTAGCACAGTGCTGGCATTGGTAAGCACTAAGTAAAATAAGTTAGCTATCATTAGTTATTATTAAATGAAATGCTATTCTATTCTATTTGGTCTTCCTCAGTTCAGTAATTTTAATAAAGACATATGCAGCCCATTTGTCAAACTTTCAAATAAGATCAAACTGTGCAGTATTACTATTATGTTGTATGACAAAATTGGATCTAAGTACATCTCAGAGGAGCTGGAAGAGTAATTAGTTAATATTTACTAAATGTTTTATACCAAAAACTCTTAGTATTGAAGGTAATGAGATGAAATTTAAAGAAGCATAAATCCCATTGTTGTGTAAACAAAATCAAATGGCAATATAGCATATATGAAAAATACTTAACAAGCAGTTAATGAGAAAGAAGTTGTTCTTGGTTTTTTTTCATTTCTGATAACATTTTGACAAGCTAAGGTGACCTTAAGCTACAAAGCTACATTACTGCATAAAAAAAGTAAGGAAAGTGATAGAATCATTGTATTTAGTCTTGCTAAGACACATCAGGAATTTACACATTTTAGAAGAAACATTCAGAAATCAAGCTAGCTAAAAGAATATTGAGAAGATGAGACTTGAGTTAAGAAACTAAAGGAGAAGACTTTGGGGAAACATTCTAACCAACTATAAAAGCTAAAGCTTGTCATAGTGAAGAAGGATTTGATTTATGTTTAAAATCAGAGCTCAGAACTAAAGGAAGGGAGTGACAAGGAATCAGGTATGGACTTACAGAAGAAAGAAAAACTTTCTTTTATTAGAAGTAACTCCCAGTGGGTTGTTGTCACTACTAATTTCTAAGTATTGTGATCTCTAGTTAAGGTTTTTGCAGATCAGTGTTAAATCTTTTAGTGGGAATTGAGCTAGATGTCCTTTGAGATCCCTTACAATTCTGTACACATATAATTCTATTTAATAATAAGATATGTCTGTTAAATGAAAATATTACTACTATTATTATATTCATATGGTTTGGGCTGGTTCTTCCTGGTTCTTAAATCTTGCCTCATTGATTCTCATATCACATCTTTGACTAAGATTGATCTGCTTTCCTCCCCTTTTTCCAACCATAAGACATTGTCTACCATTTCACGAAAGGTAAAATTTGGGAGGCTTCCCTGGTAAAAATGTGGCACTTGGGAAGTTTTTTTGCCTCTCTTCTCTTATATTGGGATACCCTAGATTGGATAGCTCTTAAGGAGATTAAATTTACAAACTACTCTTTAGCCCTCAGGAGACCACAGCTTCATATTTTAATTTTACTATAGTTTCACTGTTTTATTCTTTGGCTAAAAGTTTGTAAAGCAATTTTAATTATTTTTGCATTGTAAGAATTTCATATACCCTGATAAAAATTAAAAAAGGATACACACTCTAGAATACTTCAAATGATAATGTAAAATAATTAAAACAAATTTTCATATTATAAAGTGCCTTTCCCATTCCTGAATCCTATTTTTCACAATCCCTGCCAGTAATAAAGATAAGCCTTTAAATTCTGACAAGATGTTATAACAGTCCTTTTTGTGTCCTTTTTATCTGGATCACCTTGACCCACCTCCCTTTAACTACACATTTCCCAACAACAAGAAATAACCTCAGTTATATTTACTTCAATTTCTCTGCAGTCAACCCTGCCTCTATTGATTAAGTTATTTCTCTTTTAAACTACTTTCATTCTCAATAACATCCAGTCAATATAAACTCCATTTTCTTTTACTCAAGAAAAATCTGGTCATAGAAGGAATTTTCCTTTGCTAATACCTGATCAATGTAATCACTATATTTTACAAAGTTGTCATGCTAAAAGAAAGAAAAAAAATATTATGATTTCTTTTATACTCAAAACAGACAACTTTTAAGGGAAGTATGTGTGGTTCAGGAAATAGAGTACTGGATTTGGAGTCAGGAAGGCTTTTGTTTAAATCCTGCCTCATTGACTTATTAGGGTTATTTAGGGTTAAACAACCCTAGAAAAGTTACTTAACCTCTGCCTCAAATTTTACATCCTTAAATGTGAATCCAGTTCTTCTAACTCTTAATCTGTCAATCTCTTTCTCTATATCTTAGCATGCCAGACTTACATTTGATGAAAAATATGTAATTTTCTTTTTCTTTTTTTCTTTAGGATTTTGCAAGGCAAATGGGGTTAAGTGGCTTGCCCAAGGCCACACAGCTAGGTAATTAGTAAGTGTCTGAGACTGAATTTGAACCCAGGTACTCCTGACTCCAGGGCCAGGGCTTTATCCCCTGTGCCACCTAGCCACCCCTGCAATTTTCTTATGTAAATAAATCAAGAAAAGAAATGATTGGGCAAAAAAATCCCTTGGCAAAGTGAATTTGTAAAAACTATGAAGGAATTATTTACTTATTCTTTCAATCCCCTAAGGCTAATATCTATGAAAGAGATAAGTCATTTTGAATTTTCACAAAGTTTCAATTTGCTATTGGAAAAAAAGATTTCCCAAAGTTTTCCCTATCCTTCAGGTTCAAGGATAAGCTAAAATTAAGGTTCACATCATTTTACACACAGTACTTCCAAACAAAAAGTTTTGTGTGTGTGTGTGTGTGTGTGTGTGTGTGTGTGTGTGTGTATAAGGGAAAACATTTTGCGGTGATTGAGGACAGAACCACAGTTCTATTATTCACAACTAATGCCACCTACCTCTGTTTATAAAGGTAAAATCCAAACCCAGCAAAAATAAGGGCAAAGAAAGGCACAAGGATAGCAATGGCCACAGAACTACTATTGGTACCATGTGGTTGGTTGGCCGTGTTAGGACCTTCTGACATGTTCAGTCCTGTAAAAGAAAAATGAAAGCTTGACAAATTGCATAGTGTCTCCCTACACTCGACTTCATCTGAATACTGACAATCAGTTTTGTTTTTGTTTTGCAATGCAAACAGAGTTAAGTGGCTTGCCCAAGGCCACACAGCTAGGTAATCATTAAGTGTCTGAGACTGGATTTGAACCCAGGTACTCTTAACTCCAGGGCCGGTGCTTTATCCACTATGCCACCTAGCTGCCCTGACAATCAGTTTTTTGCTAGAATGACTTTATCTGTGCTAAAGCTATTTTGTTTTGTTGTATAAAGCAGCACAAATGCTTCTACTTAACATTCAATTGTAAATGAGTTCTAACCTGATTTCAACATCTGTCTTATATAACCACTATTTCTCTAATGATATATAAACCATTCCCAATCATTTTGGAGTTTTTTCTTCATAACAGATAAATATATTTAAACAAATCTTGTTGTTTGAGATATGATAAAGACAGATTCTATTATTTTATTCACTATAAACTGAAATTGTTCAAGCAATCTAGAGCATTTATGTTTTTAGAAAAAAAATTAAAGTACAAGAATTTGCAAGGTAATGGAGAAAAATCACTTCATGATAAAATTTAGGCTTCATATTTTAGGCTTGGAATAATAGGATGGTAAAAAGAAAGAAAAAAGAAATATCACCTGATATATCATATTCCACAGAAGTTCTTAATAAATCCATTGAAGCACTAATATTAAAGTGCTTATGAATTTTCTCAGACAATTTTGGTAAATGAAAGTGACAAATTCACCGTGGAAATTATAAGTATCTTTCACCACAGAAAATTAGCATATCTGAAGAACACTAAGTTATTTCAGAAGGGGACCCATTATTCAATGCTTTCCCTCCTAGATACTATGAACTTATTATCCAAGTGCCCTCTGTATTACTCAAGAAGTAAAAAAAAAAAAACTGCAACAATATCCAGAGTGAAAAGAGTTACTAATGATCTTGAGAGATAAAATCAAATAGTCTATAGTTTAATATTTTCTATATATCAGTTTCACAATTCCTTTTTATTTGCTAAAGGGAAAGATGCTTTGTGATGTTTATTAGAAATATGATGAAATAGTAGGGGCTGAACAGATTTGGCACATGAAGATTCAGTGTTTCTAAATAATTTGATCCCTGAAACAGTCACCACAATACTGAATATAACTAGAACATTACAGAAGGAAATAAAATATTCAAAATATTTAATATATAGAATCTACCATATATTGTTTAGAATGTTCCCAGTACAAGAGAGTCAAAATAAATAATTACCTAATCGTTGAAGTCCAAACTGCCCATAATCTTTACCCTGAATAAATCCTTGAAATACATAAGTTGCTCCATCAGGTTCTGCAGAAACCTTTAAAAAAAATTAAGGAGAGAGAAGATTAAATCTGGAAGTTTTTTGGCCATATTTTCTCTTATTCAGTCTTGGTGAATATTAATTCTCGACAAGATTGTTCTTCTATATATTTTAGTAATTAATATATTATTTAAAATATTATAAAAAGTATCCAACATTTAGAAGGGAATTTCTGAGTTTTCAAATTCCTCTGAAGTTAGAAAAATAAATCTCAATAGTTACATTTATAGACCAGGATTGCAATCTAGCAATGCCTTGTCAAAAAACTAAAAGCTATGACTTCATGAAACCACATGGAGAACCTCAAGGTAGATTCAATAATGAAAAATGGTGATGATTCTTGAAGACCATAACATTAGCAAGGTAATGCCATGACAAGTACATGAATTGGATTTGAGTGAGAGGGATGCTGTGCTGTCACCAGCCTCACTTTCTCCTCCAGAATCATCTGAATCCAGTGGCCAGATACGAATCAGGATGACTAGAGATACCCTGGAGGAGAGGCAATCAGGGTTAAGTGACTTGCCCAAGATCACACAGCTAGTACGTATCAATTGTCTGAGGCTGGATTCAAATTCTATCCTCCTAACTTCAAGGCCAGTGCCCATGATACCATGAAAAATGATACTTTACACTTGAATGGTACATTATTTTTTCTACAAAATACTTATATATAATTTAATTTGATTTCCAAACAATCATGAAATATGTGATAAATTTATCTTAATAATCTTGAGAAATGATTGATTAAGTGAATCACCAAGTAATAGTGACACTAAATTCTAAGCTGCAGAGTCCCATAAAATAGGCTGTTAGGAAAGCACTCCTACTTCTCAATTAACCTCCATTTATATGTGAAATTTCACAATTAACAGTAAGTTCTTTCATATTAAACATTGCCCTCTATATGTAGTATCCTTTTCAAATCCAAATACCCTTCAGAAAAACAATGAGGTCTTAACTACTCACAGTAAATGAGCAATGTTTTTTCATGACAAATAACACTAGTATAACATGAGTACAAGGAAAGCCTGAGGGATTAAAAAAGGAGAAAGTTTGCAGAAGGGGGAGGCCTGGAGATGCCAGAAGTAAATTTAGTCAATTTTATAATTTTACCTGAGGTCATCTCTGACCAAGTCACTGACTTACCATTTTATTTACTATTGGGACTTCCAGGCAGGCAAAACCCATTAGGAAGAATATTTTCTGAGCTATTCTGTTTAATCAAAAGTAAAAATCAGTCCACAGGCAGCTTTTACAAGACTTCTTTGACCATGTGCTAGCATTGTCAATATAGAATTTTCATACTATACTTGATTTATCTTCTTCTCCTGAGTTAAGTGTTAGTAGAGAAAGTTACAAAATTGATTTGATTACTTTCATGTCCTACCTAACTTAGATTATTGCGCAATATTTCCCCTGCACCCTGATCAATTCCTTAGCTCACTTTCTATCTTTTTTTCCTCACTCCAGAGGCCACTAAGTTCATTTCCATTACCTATGTAAATGTACCACTGATGCAAACTGAATGTATTTTCCCCCTCAATACATGCCTAACATAATATTTCATTCAAATATTTATGTCATGATTTTCTGAGAAAAAAAAATATTCTGGTCAAACAAGGAGGTGGTAAGTCAAACTTAAACAGATGATGTCTATATAAAAGTACTTACAAAACCATCCATGGCCCAATTTTCTTCCTTCATTTTGCTCACTGAAGCATGAGCTGGTGTTTTAATAAGATAGATATGTAGCATTAGGCGAGCCTCCTGGCTTTTATATACCCCTAGAAAAATGTAAATGCATCTTAGGACTTGTAATACGGGATTAATTTTATTTTGTTGTCCTTAATTCTTTAAATACATCAAACATTATAGAGCATAGATGAAAGAGGTAAAATAAAGCCCCCCTTTAACCCTATGCACTCCATTATTCTTTTACCCATTATCCTAGCCTTCAGTGATCTTTGCTTCTATGGATGCTCAGATAATTAAATATTTGAACCTTTAAACATTAAATAATGCTTATATTAGTATTATTTATATATGTACTTAACTTTTTATATATACATCTTTTCTTCTCAAGTTATATTATTCATAGGAAAATGCCATTTATGTACTTGGAGTCAAAAGAATATCTAATAGCCACTGATTCAAAAAATGTTTAGAATACATTAACAGCAGATTAGGCACATTTCAGGAAAGAAAGGAAGTCCTTGTACTCCAATATGGAAGATGACACAAGCATAGTTATGTACAATGCAGTCATGCTATATAAGAATTCTGAGGAGGCATATGTAATCACTGCTAGGAAGGGACTAGGGAGAGTTTCATATGAGAAATAGTATTTTAGCTGTTCCCAAAAGGATGAGGAAACTATAAGAAAGTAAAGGGGATATCTAGGGAATAATGATGAGTTCAGTTTGGTTGGAAGTTAGAATATACAAAAAAAAGACAGGATGTAAGATAAGACACTGAAGTGAGCCACAAGTGCCAGTATTCAGAAATAACTGTTGAATGATTGGATTGAGAGTTTATCACTATGAATCTATTACATCAGCTCTGTTGTAATCTCATTTGAGATTTCTCTTTTATAGTCCCAAATGAGTGAATATATATATTGGCCCTGCATCTAAATTATAATGCTTTTGTGTACATATTCTCAAACTCAAAAAGCCCTAAAAACTATGTTGGGGATTAGTAGAACCAACGAATTTAGAAAGAGAAAGAATCTCAGGCAGGGATCATCTATCCTAACTCTTTTATTTCAGAGACCTCAAGTAAAACATGCCCAAGGTCACATAAATAACAAATGACAGAATTTTTCATTTTTATATCAAATAATTCTCTATCTACCACTTTTATTTAGTCGTTTCTAAATATGAATTTAGACTCTTTCTCTACACATAGAATTTCTGTTATTTGCAAGTGCTTTTATTTTCACTGTGAATCCTTAAAAATATGATCCATATCAATAAAAAAGTATTATTTATCATTCTCCCCTTATTTGACACTTGATCAGCAAAATAATCAAAAAAAATTAGCTTCAAGAATATTGATGTAATATAAAATGTAAGAATTAGGTCTTTTCCATAAATATATTTTATTATTCATGATAATATTACATAGTACAGAAGTTTGTATAAGGATTTATTTTCAATTGAATCCAAGTGTACATACTCCTAAGACTAAATTAAAAAATGTGTTTTCAATCTATTTCCTATAATACTGAGTTCCAGAGTTCTAAGAGCAATAGAATTGACAAATGACAAATTATTTATTGGCAGACAATGTCATCCCATATATATATGGCATTTGAGTAAATTGGAAATTCAGAATATATGTAACACTGCCTACTCATTGAATTCAACAAGACTGAAATAAAGCTGATCCTCTAAGACTTCAGATTGTTAAATAGTGACAGTCATCTATCTCACAGAATTATAAAGATCAAATTAGGCTTTTCTTCTCTAGACAGAGATAAATTAGATTGCCTTGGATCACTATGTTGATCAGAGTAGCCAAGACAAGTGATTATCATTTCAACATTGCTATTACAGTGCAGAAAAATTTCTCAATTCCTCTCAATTCATTTTTCATTAGTTCAAATAGGTCTTGCTATGCTATTATTTTTTTTCTGAAATCCACCGTCATTTCTTAAAACAAAGTAATATTTCATCACAATCATATGCCACAACATATTTAGCCTCTTCCCAATTGATGATCATCCCCTCAACATTCAATTCTTTGCCACCACAAAAAGAATTGCTTTAAATATATATATATATATATATATATATATATATATATATATATATATATATATTTATGTAGATCCTTTCCCCTTTCCCTCTTTGCTTTATAGATACATTAATGGCATTGCTGGATCAAAGGGTATGGAAAATTTTATAGTGCTGTGGTCATAGTTCCAAATTGTTCTCCAGAACAGTTAGAAATAGCCCACATCTCCACCAAGGGTTTATTAGTATAACAATTCCTCTCTTATCTCTTCCAGCATTTGTCATTTCTAATAGGTATAAGGTAGTATCTAAGAAATATTTTAATCTATCTTTCTCTAACCAATAGTGATTTAGAGCATTTTTTCTTAAGACTGTGTATAGCTTTGATTTGTATGTGTTTATATATCCTCTGTTCATTTATTAATTGAGGAATGATTTATATTTTTATAAACTTGATTCAGTTCTCTATATAGTTGAAGAATGTTGCTTCCAAGGCAAACAGAAGTTAAGCAACTTGCCCAGAGTCATATAACTAATTCAAATTTGAACTTAGGTCTTTCTGACTCAAGGTCTTGTGCTCTATTCACTGAACTATCTAGATCCCTTTTCTTTCTTTTAAGTTTTTTTAAAAAAAATTTATAATTTATTTTCATCCATATGTACATACATATTTCCAAGTTACAAATTTCCCCTCCACCCTCTCTTCCCACCCCTGTACCCTCAGCAAGGAATAGTCATGTTAGCATTTTATATATATATATTGAACATGTTAAACTACAAATTAGTAATTTTTGGCATGAGGAGATAGGATTAAGGGAAAGAGTAATGTAAGGGATAGTTTTATAAACTGTTCATCAGATTCAGAAGGATTTTTTTTCCTGTGTGTTTTGTTCTGTTTTCTTTTTCTCCCTCTATTTGGGGATAATATAGTCCATAGCCAGTCAGATACAGCTGTCATAGCTCTCTGGACTGCTGAGAGGATGTGCTTCCATCGAGGTTGTTCATTTCATAATGTTGTTGTTGATGTGTACATTGTTCTCTTGGTTCTACTCCCTTCTCTCAGCATCAGTTCCATAAATCATTCCATGATTATCTAGAGTCCAACTATTTATGGTTTCTTATAGAACAATAACATTCCATAGTATTCATATATCATAACTTGTTTAGCCATTCCCCAATTGATGGACATCCCCTCAATTTCCAATTCTTTGCCACTACAAAAAGAGCTGCTATGAATATTTTGGAATATGAAAGACTTTTTTCCATTTTTTATAATTTCTTCTGAATATAGAGCTAGTATTGGAACTTCTGGATGAAAGGGTATGAACAGTTTTATTGCTCTTTGGGCAGAGTTCCATATTGCTCTCCAGAAAGGTTGGATTCTTTCACAACTCCACCAGCAAAGTATCAATGCCCCAATCCTCCCACAATCTCTTCAACATTGATCATCTTCCCTTTTTCTTATCTTGACCAATCTAATAGCTGTGAGATGATACCTCATTGTTGTTTTTATTTGCATTTCTCTAATCAATAATGATTTGGAACATTTTTCCATATGATTATATATAGTTTTAATTTTTTCATTTGAAAATTGTTCATAACCTTTGGCCATTTATCAATTGGGAAATGACTTGTGATCTTATAAATCTGATGCAATTCTCTCTATATTTTAGAATATATAGAATATTAGAATATAGTTTATCCAAACTCCAGGAGGTGGCAAATTTTGTTTCCCAGATTTCTGCTTTCCTTTTAATTTTGGCAGCACTAATTTTATTAGTGCAGAAACTTTTTAATTCATTATAGTCAAAATCATTCATTTTGCTGTTTATAATCTGCTCTAATTCTTGTATGGTTATAAATTTATCCCTTTTCCATAGATCAGATAGATAATTTTTGGTCCCTTAATTTATCTATGGTATCATTCTTTATGTCTAAATTCTGTACTCATTTTGACATTATTTTAGTATAAGATGTGAGATTTGGATCTATGTCTAGTTTTTGCCATTCTATTTTCCAATTTTCCCAACAATTTTTGTCAAATAGTGAGTTCTTATCCCAAAGGCTGATGTCTTTGAGTTTGTCAAATAGTTGCTGTAGTCATTTACTGCAGTTTCTTTTAAACCTGTCCTAATCCACTGATCCATTACTCTATTTCTTAACCAGTACAAGGAAGTTTTGATGACTGCTGTTTTATAGTATAGTTTTAGATCTGATAGAGCTAAGCCACTTTCCTTTACATTTTTTGTCAATTCCCTTGCTATTCTTGACCTTTTATTATGCCAGATGAATTATTTTACTATTTTTTCCAGCTTAGTAAAGTAGTTATTTTGCCATTGGTATGGCACTGAATAAGTAATTTAATTTGGTTAAAATTGTCATTTTTATTATATTAGCTCAACCTAATCATGAGCATTTGCTGTTTTTCCAATTATTTAGATCTGGCTTTATTTGGGTGAGTAGTACTTTATTAATTGTGTTTATACAATTTCTGGGTTTGTCTTGGGAGGTAGATTCCCAAGTATTTAATGACATCTACAGTTATTTTAAATAGAATTTCTCTTTCTATCTCTTGTTCTTGGACTTTGTTGTTCATATATGGAAATGCTTATGATTTTCATGGGATTTTTTTATATCCTGCTACTTTGCTAAATCTGTTAATTGTTTCAAGGAGTTTTTAAGATGATTTTTCTTGGGTTCTCTAGGCAAAAAGTGAAAGTTTTACTTCCCCATCGTCAATTCTGATCCCTTCAATTTCATTCTCTTCTCTTATTGCTACCATTAACATTTCTAATACTAAACTGAATAATAATGGTGATAATATTTATTGATAGTTATAGATATATAGATATTATTTTAAGGAAAACTCCATTTATTCTTAAACTTTCTAGTGTTTTTAAAAGGAATGAATGTTGTTTGGATCCCTTCTCAAAAGGCTTTGACACTACTTCCCTTAATCTATCCTTTCTTTTATCATATCCCACTCTATAACTCTTTGCCATTTCTCTATTAAGGTAGATTTATAACTCAATTGAATATATGTGTGTATGTGTGTAGTACACACACACACACACACACACACACTCTTTCCTCTGAACAAATTCTGATGAGGAGGTTCAAGCATTGTCCACCACACTTTCTATTATGCAGTCTCTTCCTTGCATGCTTCTTTTAAGTGAGAACATTTTCCCCATTTTATGTCTCCTTTGTCCCTTCTCCCAGTGCTTCCTTTTTTTTTCACATTTACAGTTTTTTAGATTATTCCCAGTGTACTTGACTCAAATTGCTCCCTTTATCTATGTTGACTGCTTCTAACCACCTTAATAATGATAAAGTTCAAAGAATTACATATAGCATCCTCTCAAATTAGAATTTAAAAAGTTTAACTTTAATGAGTCCCTTATGATTACTCTTTCATGTTTCTATTTTTATTCTTCTCTTGAGTCTTCTGTTTGAATGTCAAATTTTCTTTTCAGTTCTGGCATTAAATATCTATTTCTTCCCAGAAAGGATTATCCTCCATTTTATTGTGTAAGTTCTTCCTGGTTGTAATCATAAATCCTCTGACATCAGAACATAATATTTCAAGCCTTCTGATCCTTTAATGTAGATGCTGCTAAATCTTGTGTAATCCTGACTGAGTTTCCATAATATTTGATTAGTTCCTTTCTGAATGCTTGTAGTATTTTCACCTTGACTTGTTAAGTTTGTAATTTGACAACAACATCATTGGGAATTTTCACTTTGGGATCTCTTATATAAAAATAATTCTTATTTTTTTCCTTGAGAATTTCTTGAAATATAATGTCTAGATTCTATTTTTTTTAATCATGACTTTTAGATAATCCAATAATTCTTAAATTAGCTCTCCTTGATCTGATTTCTAGGTCAATTGTTTTTCACATATTTCATATTTTCTTCTTTTTTTTCCCACTTTCCACCTCTGTTTTATTGTTTCTTGAAGTCTCATGGGATAATGAGCTTCCACTTGACCAACCCTATGTTTTTAGATATTATTTTCTTCTGTCAACATTTGCATTTTTTCTATTTAGTCAATTCTGTTTTGAAGGAGTTCTTTTCTTTAGTGAATTTTTGTATTTCCTTTTATATATGACCTTATTTGTCTTTGGAGGCATTATTTTAATATTTTTGTGCCTTTTTTAGCAGGTAGTCAATTCTCCTTTCATAATTTTCTTTCATCACTTTCATTACTTTGCCCATTTTTTCCCCTCTATAACAGATAATTTTCTTTAACTCTTCCAGGATTCATTGCTTACTCTTGTTCTATTAAGATTTTTCTTTGAGGTTTTGCTTATAGTTGTTTTCATTTTATTGTATTCTTCTGAATTTGTGTATCTTCCCTATCACCACAGCAGTTTTTAAGATGAAGTTTTTTCTATTTTGTTTTTGATGATTATCCATTTTCCTGGACTTTTTCTTGACTTTGAATTTTATGTTAAAATTAAGCTCTGCTCCCTGTTGGTGAGATGACACTATTCCCAAGCTTCAGGCTTTTTTTGTGTGTGTGTGCTACTGTTTTCAGAGTTTGTTCTAGAGATTTCCAAGGTGATATGATCTAAAACTGTTCTTCTGTTCTCCTCGTCTGTGCTCTGGATTTTTCCTGGGAACATCCCCTATTCCCCACCATCCAGTAAATGGTAGTAATCCTCTTGGTCCTAGAACTGTGACCACGGCTCCTGCTACCCTGTGACTGACCAAAAATGCTTCTTTCTGACCCCAAATTACTTCTCAGAACTATGTATGAACAATGGAATTGCCTATCAGTACTACCTGTACCCAAATGCTAAGAGAGTTCAGCTGCCCCCAATTTGCCATCTTGCCTTTGGTCCAACTATAAAGATTCTTTTAAGACACAAAATCACCTTTCCAAAAGCATACTATTGCTGAGTATACAAAAACTTTGTATTATTATCTGTGTAATTAAAGGAAATTATTAAATTTATATTTATTTTCTTTGGCCGTCTTTCAGTTGTTTCTGATTCTTCATGACCTCATTAAGGATTTTCTTGGCAAAGATGCTGGAATGATTTGCAATTTTTTTCTAGCTCATGTGATAGATGAGGAAACTGAGATAAAGAGGGTTAAATAACTTGTCCAAGATCAGATTGGAACTCAGGAAGATGAGTCTCTCTGACTACAGTTTTGGCCCTTTATCCACTTGAGTCACCCAGCTGTCATTATATCCTTTCTACATGCATTCCTAGGCATTCTGAATAAGTAATAAACATTTAAATCTCAGAGAATATCATCTGACTAGAAAGTCTAATCTATTTAATGATATTAAAAATCTGATATTTCCAAGTATTTAAAAATGATTTACTAAAATTTTTACTTTTTATTGTTTTTATGCTATCATTTAATAGCCTTAATATTAATAAATTACAAATTCTATCACAAACAAAATTTATACATAGTATATTGTAAAAAAAGTAAAAATTATAAAAGTATAAAATTAATAAATGTGACAAAAATGAAATCTTCAAGGCATCATATAATTTTAAATTTCTGACAAAGTACCTGACAGAAGCAATTCCATATTGCTGTTGCTTAGTGTTGCATTTACTCTTCCTGTGGATGAATTAAAACTGGTCACTGTCAAAGTCATAGGCTGTTTCCTCCCTTTGAAATTATAAGAGCCTTTCCATATGTAATTCTGGGCAAAGACATCATCAGGAACTGTAGATATACAAATGAGTCAAAACAATCAATTCCTTGGGACTTTATACTTGAAATGTACTAAATGAATAGTTGTTCAGTGAATGATGATTTATTATAAGGTTCACAAAATGCTAAAAGTGGTGAACACAATTTCCACATTGAATAAAATTTATATCACTGTAACAAAACACTATGATTCATAATCTCAGAAATCAGTAGGAAAATGAAGTTAGAAAATCAACATAAAACAAATTCATAATTTCACAGGAGCTATGAGTATATAATGATATATAATACCAGCTATACTGGTATTATATAAGTAGTAATATTGTTTTATAAAAGTATTAGTTAAAATTCATCCTGGCATTATTAGCTTAATAAATATTCTGAATCTGTTGCTTATTCTAATATTGTAGAGGGCAATTCTAAGATATGCTAGTTCTTCAGAGAATGAGAGATAACTTTATTCAGTGGAATTGATACTCCCTGTATTCATTAAATTAAACATTCTTAGTCTATTGCTTATACTAAGGTATACTATATCTTCAGAGAATGAGAGATACTTTATTCAATGGTATTGATATCAAAAGTCATTGAGGAGATATGAATGAAATATAAAGTGACTTCTGATTTTATTGGAACCGATCTGGATGAACAACTTATATTAGCATTCAATTTTCAGATAGAATTAATGCCTAATGATTCTTAACTGAGGACTGTGATGTTGTTTTTGAGTAACTTGATAACTATTTACCAATATAATTAATTTTCTTTGCAAACCCACATATTTATTTTATACATTTGAAAACTTTTGATTTATAAACTTTATAAAATTACTAGGGTATGATAACATATAAAAAACTTAAGAATCTTATGTTTAAATAAATAATTTAATGTTCTTTGACTTAGAGAAAATGGGGTGAACAGGTCAAGTTATCAATTATTTATTAAGGATTTATTATGTGCTAAATGCTGGAGATATATAGAGCAGTAAAAACAGTTACTGCCCTCAGACTTTTGTTAGAACTTTGCATTTAAAGTCTGCTGCATTTCAGTTCTTATTAAAATCAAATAATTCGCATGTAATTTCATTAAAATTTAAAAATATTTCACAATAGGCAAAAGACTTACAACTTCCATTTGGAATCCAGGACAGTTTCAGATATGTGACTTACCTCTTCTCTCTTATTTCTGAAATAGTGATTTTAATGTTCCAAAGGGAAATAAAAGGACATTAAAGTACCAGGTCATTTTGTGGAAAAGTTCAACTTTTCTTTCAGTAGAGATATCAAACTCCTTGTTCATATTCCTTCTTTTTTCTTTGTAGAAAGACTTTATTTAAACTTGCTTATAAGATCACAAAGACCAAGAAAGGGAGTGTGCTCTGTAGTTTTAGCTACAAATCCCAGTAACAACAGATATTGTTCCTGAGAAAGGATGGCTCTCTACTTCAGTTTTATAAAAGAATTAAAAATATCTGAACACAAAAATCTATAAAATCATTTACCAGCACTATCACCTTTACCATTCCTCCATATTTTAAAATTTATTTTAATTTTTTAATTTTTAATTTTTTGCAAGGGCTAAGTGACTTGCCCAAGGTCACACAACAAGTTTTAAGTATCTGAGGCCGGATTTGAACTCAGTCAGGTTCTCCTGACTCTAGGGCCACTGCCCCACCATTCCTATATCCATCCAATACATCCTCTCCTCTCTTTCATACGGCTTTCACTCTAATTCAGACTCTTCCTACCTGGAGCATTGCAAAAGCCTCTAAAGTGTTCCCCTTGCCTTTAAAAGTCTCTCTTTGTGCCAATGCTTCTTCTAAATAGCTGCCAAATTGTTTCCTTAAAGTTATGGTTTGATCATATTTCAGCCTTACTTTACAACTTCAGTGATTCCCTTAGGTTTAAATATAAACTCCTGTATTTGGCATTTAAAGCTTTCTCCCACCAGATCTAACCTTCCTTTCAATCAATATACATTTATTAAGTACTACTTTGAATCAGGCACTATGCTAAGTGCTTTCCAGTCTTATTATTTATTATTCCCCTTCACATGCTGTATGGTCTAAAAAATGACCTTATTCTTCCTCACATATGACTGTGCCATTATTATTGGCTCTATCATGTCCATACTGCATTCTTCCATTTCTTAGAATCCCTAGTTTTCTTCAAAACAGCTTAATTATTATTTTTTATGCCAACTAACTTCAAGTATTTCCTCTAAAAATACTGATTTGTATTTATTTTGTTTATACTTATATATGTACATATCTCCCTAATAAATGTTAGTTTCTTCAGGACAGAGAATAAATCCTTTTATACTCAGAGCTTGATATCATGCTAGATGTGGTTGGCATTGAATGTTAAATTGTCTAAAATTTATTCTACATATAAATATTTTACTAATATTATAATTCTCAAGTTACAGCATGCCTATAAGACAAAACACAGGTCTCCAAATAAATGGCAGGTGAAGTGAAATGGCATGATAGAATGGGTGTTGAATTTGGAAAAGATCTTTTCTCATCTCAGTTCTAATATCGTTTTATTCATTTAGTCATCCATCCATCATTTCATTCATTCTTTTTCCCTGCCTCAAATTATATTAATTATCTTTCTCTGAATTCATGAAAATCTATTCTCTAAAATATCTCTGGTGTATATGCCAATGATATCTGACTTTCC
This sequence comes from Macrotis lagotis, assembly GCF_037893015.1. Taxonomy (NCBI): domain Eukaryota; kingdom Metazoa; phylum Chordata; class Mammalia; order Peramelemorphia; family Peramelidae; genus Macrotis; species Macrotis lagotis. The sequence goes on from NC_133666.1 coordinate 571,246,737, forward strand.
CCTAGATCTCTACTTAAGTCAACAAGTATTTAATTAAGCCTCAGAGATGGTTGATAAGGAATGGTGCTGAATGTTCTAAGTGTTAAGTTGTTCTGATCATTCTATCATTTCTACAAGTCTTGTCATAAATATATTTTCAAATGTCAGCATCCACCATTTCCTAGATCAGAATTGGTATCCAAATGACATTTCCATTTGTCAGTTTTCTTGTCTTTAGAATAGTTCTTAACCTCTGTGAACATGTGTTAAATTTTTTATAATTGGATTCAAATGTAATCTGTTTCTTCTGAAATCTTACGTGTTTCTATTTATTTAATACCACTACTACTATTATTATATAGGGCCCATAATCTTTACTACACTACCAAAGGTAGTGATTAAGAAAGAAGATTTAAGAAAATTTACTTTAGAAGCATGGAAAATATCATAAAGTCAAATCAAGGAAGAATTACCTTTTCTGAAAGAGGGAAGAAGAGAAAGGAGAAAAGAAATGAGGGAGAGATAAAAAAAACAGAAAGAGGAAAACAGAGGGAGAGAGAGTTTCAGTACAAAAGTCTAGATAAAGTTTCTCATCATTCTCTATCATTTATCCATGCTTCTTCCTGACTTCCTTCAAGTGTCATATGAAATCTCATCTATAGGAAAATCTTTCTTGAGCCCCTTAATTCCTAGTACCTTTCCTTTATTATCTCCAAATTCTCTTATATATAATTTGTATATACCTAGCTGTTTATATCTTCTCCTCTACTTTAGAATGTAAACTTCTTGAGAGCAGATACTATCTTTTAACATAATGTCTAGTCACTTAATAAAGACTGATAAACTCACTAATGCTTTCTAAGTGGTCTATGATGTAAACTGCAGCATTACTGCAGTTTCTGCCTCTTTCTATCATGTTTCCTTCCATTTGGATTACTTAACATGAGAATATCTTAAATATCTTAATCCTGCACAATACTTATCTTTCTATCACTTGATTTATTGTATTTCTTTTTTAAGGTAAGGCATACTTTTTCTATGATATATTTCACAGTTTTACTTTGACTTTCTGATACCTCTGAAGTTAAATTTGCCATCTTTCATTAAAACTCCTTATTCTTTTTGCTTGTTAATTGTATACTTTTTGCTTGTCCTTTGGACAACTAAATGTAGAAATCTGAAGCTATAGGTTTGAATTGATATGAATCATTAAAAAGTCATATTACAGCAAATAATAAAATTACTATCTAATGTTTCTCTTCCTTCTGTGAACTTCTAGGTGTCTTTAATACTTCTTTCCTCTCAGTCCAAATTTTAGTTACTCTCTTTGATATTCATTTTGATGGATATATGTAGGTTGCTTTCTCCCCCCTCAATTTGCTTTTATTTTAAAACCCTTCCAATTGATTTTCAAGTCACATTTTGATCAACATGATTCAACTTTTGATCTAGAGTTCATACTTCTTGTTTTCTAATTTGAGGTCCTGAAATCCCCATCCTTAATCTAGACTGTATTTTCTTAACCATAAGCTCACTTCCTTGATGTACAACTTGACTTAAAAACTCCATCCCAAAAGGTTACAAATAGTTTATCAGAAAGCCTAAGGCTCTGAAGAATGACGGCTTTCTTGGGGGGAAAGGGGTGTACCAAGAAGAAATGGCAAGCAATTTCACTGATTGAAGGATCAGAAAGAATGATTAAGTACTGGTAGATACAATTTTTTTTTTATTTTAGTGGTATGCAATTTACAATAACCATAAAATCTGAGTTTATTACCTTTGGTTCAATTTTAGTTAATTCATAAGTAATTAGTATCTATTTCATATGATTATTATGTATTTCTAGTTTGCTTGCTCCAAGCTATCCTCAGATTTCATTCTTCAAGAGTTCTTTCTTTTTTTAATTGCCTTTTTCTATAATCTTGCCAGCACGCAAAGAATCAGCCTCATGAAGTAGTCACTTAGGAAATGTGTTTTGAAATGAATTGAGACTTGGACCCCCTATATGACATAAACAATAAAAATGTCCAACCATGTAAAACAGACATATTCTAGCTCTTAATTCAAACTTATATCCACATTAAGATTCCTAAACATAATGTAATTTTTCTTTAAAAATATATTTCCAAAAATATTCCAGTGATTTCAATTTATCATTCCAAATAAAATGACAATAAAATATTTTTTTAAAATTCAAATAATATAAATTTCCTTTGTGTCAAACTCTGAGATGAAAAGGGGTTAAGTTTTTATGGCTTTGTTACTGACATTATCATAATAGTTAAACAAAAACAAAACTGCCTTTGATATAAAGAATATATGATAATGCTCAGATCTATGTCATTACTCTCAACTTCTCGTCTACATTCCTAACTGTTCACTTGACATAGACAATAGATATTATTGCAGCAACCTTTTTTTATTGGCATCTAAAACTAAAGATATTCAAAACAAAAATCTTCATCTTTGAGTAAAAATCTGTCTTTTGCCCTAATATTTTCTATTTCTATGGATGATAGCTCCCTTCATCTTCACCACTCTGTCTTGGAACCTCAGAGAAATCATTAACTCTTCTGTCTCCCCAAACTGCTCATGTTCAACTAACTGACAAGTTCTTTTAATTCTTTCTCCACACTATGTCTCACATACATCTATTCTGCACTCCTATTACAACCAAATAATTTCAGACACACACACATGAAATCTCTCCTGATTCTCCTTCTTACTCTCACCTAACTCCTTGCAGTTCTTAATGTGTTCTCAGTCCAACCTATTTTGAATTCATTTTACATACATTATTTATATTCTTTTGTAATTCCACATTTTCTCTGCAATTAGAATGCAGGCACCTCAAGGGCAGGGGCCTGTTTCAAGTTTGCCTTTGAATCTCAAGTGTACAGTGCAAGGCCAGATACATATATAACACATGCTTGTTCACTAATTGATTCTTTTGTCTATTTTCTCTTTTCCAGGCTACTGCCGCTCTAATCCTTCCCTCACATTGGGCACCTAATAATTAAAATCAATGATCACATTCCTTCTCTTTTCCTTCGATGAAGTCTACTTATATTTTATTTAGTAAGAGAACTCCTTCCTGATTATAGCATTTGAGACTCTTTATAACTTGGCTCCAGTTTTTCCAAACTCACTGTAAACTTTTCCTTTCAAGTACTCAGAATCAAAATCAAACTGAAAATTCCCTGTCCTTATCCTGCTCTCTTCACATATGGGATCAAAAATAAAGGCTTTCTTTTCCTGCAATGTCCAAAATAGATGCCAACTCAGCTATGAAATTTTTCCCAGAACCTTCTAATTCTGCCCTGCCCCACACCCATCTGAAAATTATTTTAACTACAAATTTATCATAGCATTTTGTTTGGGTTTCTCCTTGTCGTTCACTCCATTCTTCCTTGGATCATGAGAATTTATGTCTATGACTCTTCCCTACAATTGGCTATAAGGTTCTTAGGAGTGGTGGTTATGTCATATCTAGCTTAGTAATCTTAGCAACTGATAAGTTTGCTGATTTGAATTTTTTTGGATTAAAATGATTTTAGTTTTCTTTGGTTCATTTTGGTATATATCTAAGTTTTGTAACTATGATTCCAAGTTAGGCATTAAATAAAGACTCTAGACTTTATCCAGACATCAATTCAGGGAACATGCAAAATAGATTTTTAAATCATTTGTTTAAAAGAAATGTAAGTTCAACATATGACACTGAACTGGAACACAGTACAAAATCTTACATTCTTATATAAAAATATTTGGGACATGATTTATTTTGAAACTATCTTTAATGTTTTAGACAATATTTTCATTTTACTATATTGTTAAATTTCATATAGATACTAAGTCTCAGAAGGTAATATTCAGATTCTGTCCCAAGAATCTCAAAATAATGCTTTAGTACTAACTATGAAATCTGTTAATCATGGTTTGCATATCTTGTATTAAGTTACTTACCACTTAATTTTGGACTGGGTGTTCCTAAAGCTGGTCTAGGATCTTTCACCAATATTTTGGAACCAGCTGTTAAAAGAAATGAGAGAATGAGACACACATATAAGTAAGCATAGAATTTGCCATTTAATGTGAAAAATTCTCCATTTTTATTTTCCTTGTGCTATAAGAATTTTCCATTATTACAAGATAAAATACAAAATTTATTCTTTGAATTTGAATGGGACTAATAGTGAAAGTGGGAGTGAGATCAAGAGATTGAGAATATTCTTTTATTCTTTTGAGTTTGGAGCTCAACAGAAGATGCTATTGGAAGCTTCCTTCTACTTGGTTCTTTCTAACCAGGAAGGGTGAACAGCATCAAAAGCAATAATGGTTTTTCAGAAAACAAAAAACTCAAAACAACCTTTTATTAAGTGCTTACTAAATTAAGGCACTGTGTTAAGTGTTACAGTTACAAAGAAGGGGGAAAAAACAGTCCCTTTCCTGAAGGAGTTCACATTCTAATATGAGAAATAGCTAAATAACTGAATACTTCCATAATATATAGTGAGTAGGTGGAAATTATTGTTGTCATGGTTCTTGTAGAGGACCATGACAACAGGGAGGTGATGCCATGACATGAAAGTGAATTGAATTTAAGTGAGGGGGTGTTGTACCAGTCTTATTTCCTCCACTGCACCATCTGGGTTCAGTGGCAAAATATAGATCAGGACAACTGGAGATGGGAGACCTTGGCCTTTTTAACCTATGGTCTTTCCTGATTCTCAGTTTGACTGAGGCAATATCTATGAAGTGGTTAAGGTTAGGTAATAAATGATTCAAAGAAAGGTCTTTTTTCCTAGTCAAAAAAAGGGAAAAGAAATCAATATAGAAAGGGAAGACAGAGTTTCTCTAGTGGCAATTAATCTCAAAAGGAAAGGTACCAATAATTTTAGGGTTGAGAAAAGGTCATAGATAGAATTTAAGGTAATTCTTAAAGGAAGACTTTAAAATGAAGAGGCAAAGGGAAAGCATTACCAGATATGGGGAACAGTCAGGGACAAAAGCATAGAGACAAATAGTAGAATATCAAAAATAAGGAACAGTGAGTAGGTGAACAGAAGAGTTATAACAAAGAATTTTACATTTGATATTAAAGTAAATGGGGAATCACTAGAGTTTAATATGTAGTGGATGACTTGGTCAGAACTATATTTTATGAAGTGGAGGATACATTGGAGTCAGGAGAAAAATAATTCAGGGAAATCAACTGGAAGGCTATGGAAAAATGAAATAGTCCAAGCAAAGGTAATAAGGGTTAAAACTAAGAGGTATGTGTGTCTCTATTATGTAAAACAGAGGAAGAATGATGCTGACAATTGATATTGGTTCTACAGATATACAGAAGAGGTTAGGATTTGAGGGAAAAGATTACTTCTGTTTTATACATTCTGAGCCTGAGATTCATTGGAATATCCAATTTAAAGATGTGTAAAAACAATCGGTGAGGTGGGACTGTTGCTTGGAAGAAAGGCTAGAGCTTGATAGGACTAGATCTGGCAATCATCTACATATAGGCTGAATCCATGGTAGCTAATGAGATTCCCAAGTAATATAATATAAAGAGAAAACAGAAGAAGATAGAGAATCGAGTTTCAAGGAATAACTCATAATTATAGAAAGTCAGATTCCCATATTTAGAAGGGGGAAAAATGGTAAGTTTAGGTAAATTCTATTGAGGCAATCAAAATTCACAAAAAATGTAAGAAATGCATGATTATGTGAAAAATAAGAATAGCTAAGAACATAAAAGGAAAATCTAGTTTGTTCTGGCCACAGAAGATTGATCTGCTAAAGTTACACAAAGAGAAGGTGGTGAAGGAGTTCAATATTAATTTATATTAATTTTTATTTCAAACATTTTCAGGTGCCAGCAAACTAAAAAGGGTTTGCAGGAACCTATATCTATGCTCTACTAGTAATTGTTATATTACCAGTTAACATGATAGAATATAATAGCACACAGTTAAGAGAAGAAAAATAATAAAATTATTCTTGGAAAAGCATGAATTGACTTCTATGAAATAATGAAGAGCAAAATGAACAGAACCAAAAGAACATTGAATACAATAGCAACAATATAATTTTAAGAATAACTTTGATTTAATGTCATTTTATATCTTATAAATTCTCAAATTAACTATAAAGGACTTCACATGTAATACATTATTTACATCCAGAGAAAGAATTGATAAATAGAAGTTTGTCTAGAATGGTTTTATCTATTACATTTATTTTATTTACAAACACACATATTTGCGGTTAAAGGTAGCTATCTCTGAAATGGGGGGGGGGAAGAATAAAGGGAAAAATACTTAATAGCTTTATTATATATTTTAAAGGAATAGCAAATTGTACATAATAGATTTGCAGCTTTTCCCCAATTTACTACTTTATAAAAATGTTTTTTTCTAAGTTGATAGTAAAATAATTAAAATTTTAAAAATCAAAAGGCATCAATAAAATGAGATCTCTTTAAAGAATAAAAAAAGAGAACACTTGATGTAGTATGCTTTGCAGCATCAAAAAAAATTCATAGACTTCTATGAACTTTTGAGAATGAGGTTTACAGTGACTATACAACTTGTTTCTTCATTATCTTATAGTTGACATATTTTAAGAGAATGAGTACCCAAATATCTGTCTCAACCTTTTTACAAAATGTTGAAATAGATAAAGATTTTTGATTCAGTTTCAAATTAATTTCTCTATATTTGGATTTTTGATTTCTAGTAAAACTTTAAAAATCTAAAAAAAACTTAAAAATCAGACACAATCTTACTCTTCTGAATGTGTAACTTCTTAATATATTACTAGTAATGTGTTTCATATGGCAGATAACTAGGGCCACAATAGAATCCTTAATAGAATGAATCAATATAAATCTATCTAAAATTACAAATTTCCCTGCAATACAAATATTCCTCTAAGTCATGTGTCCCCATAATAAAATGCCCACTACTAAGATAATATAAAATTATTAAAATCATATTTCTACACTTCACAAATTTATACTATCCTTGGAATGGATAATCCCTAATGTTATGGGAGTTATCTCTCTATAATAATATGCTTCGATAATTGCTATGGCCAAAAAGTTCATCATTCTGTGGCCAATTGGTCAACAATTTTCTGTAAATTATGCTAAATTTTTTATTCTAAATTATTTATCTGGATTGCCTAATAATTCTATCTTTCCTCACAATTGTTTGATTTTAAACTTTTAAATATCATTGACAATGAGATTGCTAAAATATTGAATTCTTTCTAAATAATCACATTCAAAACACTATCCAATTTCCTTTTGGGGAATAGTCTTTATCTTGGTATAGTTTTTAGTCATGTGGCAATAAATAAAATATTTTTTGTTTAATATTAATGTTGTTACGATAGATTATTAAAATTAACCATAAAAGAAGACTGAAAGAAATTACCTTCACATACTGGAACTTTTCCTGTCCATGTGCTATCAGATCTACAGACCCTATGTTCTGTTCCTCCGGCTAGGAAGAAACCAGGTTGACATGTATATATCAGTGTATAGCCATGAGATGGAAGATCCATTCCTACAACATTTGCATGAGCAGGAGTTTCTGGCTGTTTACAGCTATGTGCTATATGAAGAAAAGAGAAACATGGGAAAATTTCACTGAAACACCAGAAAAAGTCACAAGTTACATTTTTCCTGACATTTTTCCAACTACTAGGAATAACTCATTTCCCCAAGGAAAATAGTTTAGGAGACCATTTAATATTATTTGGATGTTTTAACTTTTTAGTCTAGTAAAATAACTTTGAACAAATGAAGGTACTTGTTTAGTAACCATCATCCTAAGAAATGATGTAAAAATAAAATAATATAACTGAAAAAAATATTCTTTATTCTTAGTTTTCCTATGTAAAATTATGTTAATATCCAAAGATTATCTATAGTAGACTCTCTTTTATATTGTTATAATACCAAAGTCTAACATATAGAGAAGCTGATGTGAAAAACACTTTCTGCTAAAGTAAAATAGTTTTTTTCCCCTTACCAGTTAACAGGGTTCTTTATTTCTACATAACATTTTGAAACATTGGGCCTATTCTCTTCTCCTTCACCAACAAGGGGAGTTCTTTTCCTCTCAAAGCAATGATTTCATCTGACTTTCTCCCTTCTTTCTCACTTTCACCAAAACAAAAGAAAACACAACAAACAAAACCCCCAGGGAAATGCAAATCCATTCTTGTTTTTACATTTCCAAACCATGGAGTGTCCCTTAGGATTGTGACCTTCCTAAGGAAGCAAATCAAGTTCAGGACATGCTTAGAGGAAGAGATTTGTATTCAGAGAAGTCCTCTAAGGTAAAGGCATTCTAGGCTCCTAAACAAACTCATATTCTCCTATTTCAGTCAGAATCTCAAGAGCTTAGAGGTTGAAGGCTGAAATGGATTCCTTTATAGACTGTCTTAGTAATTATTAGGATAACAGATAGACTTTCAAAAGAAACCACTGAACTTTCCTGAAACTCGTTTTTTCTAATTTGCAAAATGGGAATAATAATAATAATCATAGTATCTATCTCACAGGATTATTGTGAGGATTAAATAGGAAAACATATGAAGGTGCTTTGGAAAGTTTAAAGTACTATATGAATGTCAATTATTGTTGTATTAAAAGGACTTAAAGCAGAATGAAAAAATGGGTTGATATATTTCAATTATATTTCAAGGATTTTTCCCTATATATTGGGCTTTGATTAATCAAAACTGAGTGATGAATACTTTCATAATGACCATATCTATATTGTACTTATTGAAATTTATTTTCAAATAGGAGAGAGAGACGAAAAAAATGTCAATTTTTCTTCAGCTAATACTCACGGATACATTCTGGCTGAATTCCACTCCATGTGAGGTCAGGAAGGCAAGTTCGTGTTGTTGAACCTTGTAAAAGGTGTCCTTTTTTGCAATGAAACTGCACAATATTTCCCACCTATTTAAAAATCCAGGGGGAAAGAAGAGAATCATTTAAAAGAAATTTCCATTATCGCTAGGATGAAAAGCTACAGGATGAAAAGTTACACTAGACCCTAAGGGAAAATTTTTTTTTAAAAATATGAATGTGAGAAAATTAGAAACAGAACAATAAATATTAAAAGAAAATAAGATAAACTAAATATCTAATAAAAATTATGCAACTTCTTAATCATATTAGAAATAGTAAAAATATAACAAATAAGCTTGTATGTTAAGTTTGAAGAATGATGAATGATACAAATGCTAAACCTATTCTGAGGAAAGAAGCACCCCTAGGGAAACTGAGGAAAACTTCATCATGGTGGTAGGGTTAAAACTGAATTTCAAAGGAAGGTCAGGACTTAGAAAAACTCAGAGGAAGGGAACTATTCTGAATATGTTTGGAAACTTTAAAGTACTAAATGAATGTCAATTAGTGTTGTGATTTAATAATCAATAAAATTTAACCAACAATAAAAGGGCTTCAAACAGAATGGAAAAATGGATTGCTCTATTTTAGTTATATTTTGTGGGATATGTACAATTAAATGAGGGGGAAAATAGAGTTGAAATTATTTGGGGTCAGGTGGAAGAGAGTCTTGAGCAATAATAAATTTAGACCTAACTCTAACTAGCAAGCAGTTAATGGGGAAAAGAACTCTGAATTCAAATAAGTATGGTCTGAGAAGTATCTGTAATGAGACACGGTAACCTATAATATTCATGAAGTCTTAGAGAGCTTTAAGAGATGTGTAGATATATATGACAGATTCATTTAGGCAGTCACATTTAACGAAGTATACTTAAAAGCTTGATCATATCCAGAGAAGAGAGAGCATTATAGTATCAGACATGACATGATACTTACAAGGATCAGTTGAAGAAAGTGGGTGGGAATTTTTAACTTGGAAAAATGATAGGGTATAGACTAAGGGTGATATTAATTAATATAAGTCTATCTCATAAAATTAAGTCTATCCTCAGTCACTTGGAAGGATTGTCATTTAAATTTGGTCTGATGGTTGTTATTCAGTCACTTCAGTCATGTGCTGCACTTTGTGATCCTATTTGGGTTTTCTTGGCAAAGATATGGAGTGGTTAGAACAGCAACAAATATATACACAATCTTAATTACATTAAAATAAATTCTCAGGTGAACATGGAAATTGGAGCAGTTTGAATTTTAACAATTAGCAATTGAACATATCCAAAGAGACATGTTTGATAGATACTATCTTTACTAAGTCCTTCATTTTTTCTGCTTTTTAGCAACTGTTTGCTGTTCATTAGGAGATACTTCATTAATTTTGATTATGATAAAGCACCATATCTCTTGGTCAGTTTAGCTATCCGTCCATCCATCCATCCATCCATCCATCCATCCATCTGTCTCTGTCTGACTGTATGTCTAAGCTTTTACAAAATTTAATGAATATTAATTTTTTGGTAGCAAAGTTATAGAAAATTATTTATATGGCTAGTGTTTTGCCATGTCATTTTGTCCATTAAAGCAAAGATTCTTAATCTAGTGACTGTGAACTTTAAAATTATTCTGCTTACTATATTTAAATGCGATTGGTTTCCTTTATAATATCATGTGTTTGATTTAAAAAATTTTACAAGTATTATATTGATAAGGAATCTAGAAGTACAACTGTATTTTAATCACATAACCTTTAAATATGTGTGTATGTGTGTGTGTGTGTGTGTGTGTGTGTGTGTGTGTAGTTTGCCTGTGATTGATGTAATTTCTCTCTATACATATAAAATTTAAAATCATTGATTATTTTTATTACTTTAGTTTTTTGGTTAAAAATATATCAAACATTACAATTTTGGAAATAGATAGCTTACAAATAAAAGAATTAGAGAGGGGACAGCTAGGTGGTGCAGTGGATATTACATCAGTCCTGGAGTCAGAAGGACCTGAGTTCAAATCCAGGATCAACACTTAATAATTACCTAGCTGTGTGGCAAGTCACTTAACCCCACTGACAAATAAATAAAAAGTTAAAAAGTTTTTAAAAAAGAATTAGAGAAAGTATTATTGAATGCTGCATTTTTTTGATATATTATGTCAGAATAAGACATAGTATAATTGGTACTGTTGTTTTTATGATATTCAATGAATATAAATATCATTCCTTGTTGTCAATAGATCTTACTCTATAAGACCAGAAATATGGGTGAAAAAGATTAAATGGATATATAAAGAATTTTGAAGAATTTATTTTTATGTTCACTGTCATGAATTTTGCCCAGGTTAATTAATATTACCTCTATTGAAAGTACTTAAATTTTTTTTTCAATTCTTTTGTCCTGTTCTCCAAATAATAAATCTCATTTGTTCTTCTTCAATGAAATTTTTAGACCAAAGAATTTGTCATCATTAGATCTACTATGTATACTGTCCAGTATTTTGACACTGATTTACTTTTTGACTAAAGCAAATCATGTAATCTCTGTTTTGGTCTAGTCATCCATTTCATGGAATTTAGATGAACTGATAAATGCTTTTAAATAACTGTGAATCTGAAGTGCTCTATGAAAACTAATATAACAGAGATGGAAGTACTCTCTTACTTTTTTTGTTAACACCTGTATAGGATTCAAGTATTTTGGAACTATTGGAAAACCTATGAAATCAATGCCCATGCTGTGACTGAACTGCAGATAAATGAAAACTATTCTTAGTAACAGCAATGTGGAACATTTGATGAGTGTTCCCTTTTAAAATGGCTGTTCTTCAGGCTTACATTGAATTTCATACAAAATAGCATCACTAGGAAAAACTCTGTCACAGATTACAATTGGACAGTGTGTAAATTGGCTATTTCCTTTTTTTTGAATTCAGTATGTACTTTGGTTCCCTTTAGCTCCTTAAATGGAAAAGTTGCTGACTCTCTAGCTAAAACCTAAATTGGAAAAAAGACAGAGCAAGAATGTCTGCTACACATGACTGAACATGCTAAAGAATTCTATTATAACAATTCAACTACATGTTGCACAATAATAGGTTGTGGTCAAATTGTCCTCAGAAATTTCCCACATCAATAACAATGTCTAAGAAAATATTGGAAACTAGCAATCCAGTATTACTTTGCTGAATATCCAGAGTAAGTGTTTGTTCACTCTTTGTCTTGGGAAGCTCTATCCTGGCTAAGTTCCTACTTAAATTCTTCTAAGATCATACTTTGTTCTACTTATTCACCTCTAGTCTCATTACCCATCCACTTTCATGCTGCCTGAACTATCTAGTCACTTACTGCCCTCTGTTTTTCTCTATTTTTCCCTTCAGTTATTCTTATTTCCTGACACTTTTTATCTAATATTTTTATCCTTCCTCTGATCTCCATTCTCACTGCAACTTTCATTATAATGGCTTCCTGTTTACTTTTCCCTGCTTATAATTGAGTGTCTAGGTGCAAGCAAGGCAGTTAAAATGACTTCTGAATTTTTGTGAATTTGTAATAGCTAAACCTATGAATATCTAGATTAACACTGTTCCTGATTCTTATTTCAGCAGAAAATTTCTGTACTAAAGTTAAAAAATCTATATAAGGCACTGTCTGACATTTTTTAAGTGTGTAAACTGTTGACAAGCATTCATATAAATGACACAGAAAGCATTTAAAAGCAAAGTCCTTTAGTCATTGAAAAAGAAGAAAAACTTGCAGCTTTATAAACAGGCTTTATATGTCTGCATCTAAACTTAGGAACAGCTAATTGGCTAGACTTTTAATTCTCCAGTTTATAAACGGGTATTGTAATCAATTTGCAGCTCTACACATTAAGATATATAAGCATATGGATTCACACATACACATACACATAGATACATATATTTATGAATCAGAAAAGGTCCATGGAAAGAGGAAAACAATATCTCCAAGAACAAATTTAAAGAACTGAATTTTTTTTTTAACTCAGGACAAGCAAGACATTTCTAATAATGAGAATTAATAAATAATAGGGATCACTACTAATTAATACTGTCAAATCTTTAAGGGTAGGCAAAGTGGGACCCTGTCTTGTGTCAAGCATCTGATTTAAATAAATCTTTGAAAGTTTATTCTAGTTAGAATTCTATGAAAATAGAAGAATATGTAAAAAAAAGAAAATATATAAATTCTCAGCAAAAAGATGTCAAAATAAAAGCAATTTTGTGGCTTGGTTTGGTTTACCAAAGATAAAGCATTTTCTTTAATAGTAAACTTTCTAATTAGATTTTCATTGTCAAATTAAACCTTTTTTGAAACACATATTTAAAATACCCACTTGAAATCCAAATGTATTGTTCTGTGATCCATGACGTGGTACTCCCGGGTTTTCACATGATGTGCGAGTGGGCTCTGAAGTAAAGTTAAAAGCAAATTATGCCTCTGAAAGTTAAAATAAATCTACATCTGTCATAAATCAATTTTAAATTAACTGTGGTGGAGTGGACCCAGTGGAAGAATGATTAACATGATAATATTTCATAGATTATATAAAACTAAAATCAAATGTAATGTTCTTGGAGATTAGAGAATGAGACCAATGGTCCATTTAAATGCACCCAATATGATCATCATTTGATAAGTTACATAAGTACCTATTTTGAGGCCCAACAGGGGATTGGGAGAGGAGTGTGGTATTGTGGTAGCAATATATATTTTCTTTTTCAGCCAAATATGGTTTGTTAAGATTTTTAATTGCTAAGTAAACACATGATAAGTTATGCTTAGGCCCTTTTGTTTTCTTTGCAGTAGACAGGGCTAACAGTTTTGAGAACAGTATATAAAAGTTAAATTGAGGACAATAATGCCCAGAAGTATACATCACCTCCTTTTGAATTATCAGATAAAAGATTGGATAAGTTATCTATAAATAATGTTAAAGTGTAGGAAGGTAGATTGTTCCAGCTTTCTTTTACTTCCTGGTCTATCAAAGTCAACAGAAACTTTTAACCATTACTTAATGGCAAGTGATTTTGCAATTCAAAAACTAGATTATGAAACTGATAGACAATAGCCATTTTGAAATTTTTCTTCATTTTGATATTTACAGCTGATATCTAATCCTTACATTGTTTTTAAAGGATTAGAAAAAAACTTTTATTCCTAAAAAGTTCATGTAAGGACCAAAGTTAAAAACTGTATGTGCTATCAGAAGAGAGAGGCAACTCTTCCCTTTCAGAAGTCAAAATTTCCTCTAGAAACAAATATGTAAGCATTATGAATGACCTCTGGGATTTAACTTGAATTTGCTGAAATTTTGGGCATGGTTATACTCACTGTGGTGCATAGGATTTTCTAAGATGGGTTATTAAGAGCCCCCCTAAGACAATCTTTATTACTCAAATACTATTGCTCAAGTAGACCATAGTTACATATAATTGTTGTCCCTTTTCCATATTGCTTAATCTTATCTAGAATAAATATATCAAAATTCCTAAATACCTATAATCTAATATTCCAAACACTTACATATGTCTCCCTATCATAAAATAATAAGATTATTTCCAATAATTTTTTCTAGGAAAGTGATTTAAAAAAACAAAAACAAAAATTCTCACAGTACTCAATTCTCAGTATCCTAATGTTATTTATTAATTTAAATTTTCCTAAATTTTTTTTAGTATTTTACAAGGCAAATAGGGTTAAGTGGCTTGCCCAAGACCATACACCCAGGTAATTATTAAGTGTCTGAGGCCAGATTTGAACTCAGGTACTCCTGACTCCAGGGCCAGTGCTCTATCCACTGTGCCACCTAGCCAGCCCAAATTTTCCTAAATTTATGTGAATCTCCTGGCTCTCTAACAAAAATACCCCCAACATTTTTAGCATTTATCAATTCCAAAATGGTTGATCATCAAATTGTCTTTTACCTATGCAATGAGGTGATGAACCACTCCAAGTTCCATCAGCTTGGCATATTCTTGTACTTGATCCCACTAAAATAAAAGGGGCATTACAGCTAAAGGAGACTTCTGATTGGTAGATGAAACTTTTGCCTTCTCTTTTCCCTTGTGCAGGAACTCCAGGATCACCACAAAATTTTGCTATGAGGGAAAAAAAAGAATGATGTGTTAAAAAAACTTTTAGATTTATTTATATTTTAATAAACTTGTTTATTGTCTTAAATATTTAAAAAGTACTTTACAAATAGGATTTCAATTGATCCTTACAACAGCCTTATGAGTAGGTGCTACTATTACTTTCATTGTACAGTTGAAGAAACTAGAGCAAATGGTGTAATTTTTTCAAGCTCACACAGCTAGTAAGTGTCTAAGATGGGATTTGTATTCATGGTTTCCTGACTCTAGGTCCAATTCTATCCTGAATGACCTAGTTGCCTGAAAATGAACAAACAGTACAATATTATTTAATAACTTTCAAGTGATTTCTGTGATAAATTGTCATACAAGAGAATATTCAGCAGCAATTTTCTTTTAGTCACTGCTTTCTTATTTATTTCTATGTATGCACATATTTATATTTATAGAAAATGATGTAGATTTGATGGATGTAAGAACACATTAAGTGCCATATGACTATATATTTAACTATTCCAAATGATTATCATGGTTCTAATTTTTCAGTCACATTGAATAGTTTAGCAAAAATTAAATATATGCAAGCTAGTATTTCTTAATATTTCTACCTCCATCATGATACAATTATCTGAAAAAAAGAATTTTTTTTTTGACTGAGTTATGCCAAAAAAGAGAAATTTGGATTTCTCTGTTGTCTCCTCCCGTAGGATAGTATAGAGGTAAGAGCTTGCAGCCAGGGAAACATATGGACTTCTCTTGCCTGAGAAACAAGAGTTGTATGACCTTAGGCAAATGGTGTATTGTATCCCTCTGGGCCTCAATTTCCTTATCTATAAAGTAAGAGGCTTTGACTTGATTTCTAATATCATTTCCAGCTCTAGAACAATGGTCCTATGTCTTTTGATATATTCACAGAAATAATTATCTTCTTTATCCCCTATGTAAGAAGTCTGACACAGCTTAGAGCCCACTGGTTGCTGTGAAATCATTGGTCTGTCGCTGCCATGGCAACTTCAGGAAGGACTTAAAATTCAATAAATCTAGAAGCTTTTTAGGAGTGAATTAATTAAATGTTTGACCAACTATAGCAGGTTAATTTTAAGTTGATAATTTTGGATGACCCATTAGTGATGTTATAAAGATTTAGAGGAACATGAATTTTAAAGTCTTACATTTTTTAAAACAATCATAAGGTTATAATTAGAAGGGGCTGGCAAAAAATATCCATTTCAGCCACTTCATTTTATAAAAAAAATAAAAGAAAGAAAATATGATCAGTCTGGAAATTGGAATGTGAGTTCTTCAAGGGCAAAGATCATGATCTGGCCTTTCTTTTTGTCTCCAGAATTTAGTATAATGCCTAAAACACAATAAATTGTCATTGACTGCCTATTATTGTTTCTTAGTCAGTCAAATCCAACTCTTTTTGATCCCATTTGGGGTTTTCTTGGGCAAAGATACTGGGATGGTTTGTTATATCCTTCTCTAACTGATTTCAAAAATGAGGAAACTGAGGCCTTTCCCAACATAGTGAAGTGACTTGACCAGGGTGACATAGATAGGAAGAGGAGTCTTCCGGATCCTAGCTCAGCACTCTATCCACTGTGCCCACCTAGCAGCCTTGATTTCCTGTTAGCAAATGTCAGAGTTAGTATTATAACTTTCTCTCTTTATTCCTTTTCTAGTGTTCTTTTTATTAGGTTACATTGCTTTATTCTTTCTTCAGATGCTATCAATTTTCCATCTATATGGCACCTCTGGTTGCTGATTCCCAAATATAGTTTTGCATATTTCAATTCACCAAATCATTCCTATGAGTACTCTCTTTCACAGCCTGTTTCCTTAGTAATTTCCCCATCAATTTTGGCTCCACTTAACTATATCAGGCTTTTTTTCTCTTTTTTTTATTTTACAAAGAAAAGAAAAGAGGGTATAATGATATTCCTGGATAACCTTTTCCTATTAGTTTCCTCTTACAGGGTGCTTTCCCCATTTATCCTCCTTCTTCTCTTTTTGTTTTCTCTCTATCTTTCTATTATATTTCTTTCTCTCCCTCTCCTATTCCTCTCTCCAATTAATCTACCTAGGTCTGACCATATCACATACCCCATCCACAAATAAGCTCCAGTCTACATATTCCTTCTAGGATAAAATATTCCCCAAAATAAATAAAAAATACTTAAAATTTCATTAAAATGAAAACATGTATATATACATGTATATAGATAAAATGTATGCACATACATGTATATATACTCATATAAATATTTACATGTATATGCATTTATACACACATATAGGAGTACATTATTAAAACCTATACCTGTACTAAGATTTTTGAGACAATGTGAGTATTTATATACATAACTATATCTATATCTATATCTATGTATACAAATTTGAATATGAAACATTCTGTATTAAATTTTCTTTAAGGAGTTTATTTCTAACCTGTCTCCTTATCCTCTACAATACAGTTTTTCTTATACTTTACTATATCAATGTACTCTACAATCCAGTGACATTCTGAGTTCCTTTGGTGTTCTTTCATCTCCCAACTTGAGACATTTTTCCTGACTATCTTCCATCACTAGAATTCTCTATTTCCTGGCTTCTGTGGCTTTCTTGAAGTCTCAGCTAAAAATCATCCTTTGGTAAAAAACCTATTCCATTAATACTTGTTCCTTTCCTCTGATATTACTTCTAAGTTAAACTGTATCTTTTGTTTGTGTATAGTTTTTGGAAAGTTGTCTCCACTACTACATGAGTTTTCTGAAGATGCTGTGAGGTGGGGGTTTGCTTTGGCTTTTCTTTTTAGCCCTAGTGTTTACCCCAAGTCTGACACATACAAATTAATCCATAAATGTTGGTTAACTTAGCTGGTTCAGTTCTTATTTATGACAGAAGCTACTGGCATTTGCTACTATGTCTGAAGAACCTCTAGAGGGAATTGACTGTCAATGTTGCAGTGAACTAATAATTTGACTGCTTATATCCATTCGCTTCCTAATCCACACAAAACTTTAAACTTATAGTATAATGAACTATATTGGATAAAGTTATAAAATTATGCAACAATGAGTTCATATCTGATAGGATTCATCTAGATTGAATGTTAGAAGCATATTATCAGTGGAGCCAAGGTGGCGGCATGAAGGTAGCATTTTGAACGCCTTCCCTCCCCAAACTCCAAAAGCCAACAAATTATGATTCTAGCCAAAATTTAGAGGGGCAGAACACACAGAAAGACTGAGTAATACATTTTCCCAGTCCAAGATAACTGGAGATTCATTGGGAAAGGTTCGTTTCACCAGGACCAGGGGTTGGAAAAAGCCTCAGAAGCAGCATATCCCTGGAACAACTTGAAGGGGTGGGGAAAGAATTCTGCTGCACCAGAATGAGTGTGGAGTGAGGAGCACTGGCCGCAGAATCTGCAGTGAGAATCTGGAGAAAGCAGCCTCCACCCCCAGAGCAAAGCCCACAGATGGTATGGGGCTCAGGGAAGACTGCAGAGATTTCTCTGCTCTTTCTTGGGATAGGACTCTGCTGTTTGCCCACATTCAGATACAAGTTGCAGTTTGGGCCTCCAAGCAGGACCCCTCCTTACATCTCCAGGGCAGAGGGAAGGGGGGGGGGGGTCATCTACATATCAAAGCACAAGCAAAGGAGCTAAGAACTTGGAGGAGTGAAGGTCCCAATGAAGGAAGAGAAAAATTAGAAGAAAGGGATGAGATAAGGGGGAATGGGGAGGGGGGAAGGGGGGAATATGTGGTAGAAGAGAAGGAAGATTAAGGGAGAGGGTACTCAGATACAACATACTTTTGGACAGGGCCAGCATGAAAGGAGAGAGAGAGAGACTAAAATGAGAGTGGGGAGGAATAGAGTGGAGGTACAGCTAGTAAAACAACCCCAAAACCTTGGAAGTGCTGTCTTGGGCTGAGGAAATGAGTAAACAACAGAAAAAGAAGAATCTGACCATAGAGAATTACTTTAGTCCCATGGAAAATCAAAACACATACTCAGATGACAACAAAATTGAAGCTTCCATATCCAAAACCTCCAAGAGAAACAGAAAATGGGCTCACACTAGGGATGAGCTCAAAAAAAAAAAAGACTTTAAAAAGCAATTAAGGTAGGTGGAGGAAAAATTGGGAGGAGAAATGAGAGCAATGCAGATAAATCATGAAAACCAAATCAACAGCTTGTGAAAGAAATACAAAAAAAAATTTTGAAGAAAATAATATGTTAAACACCAGTTTAAGTCTAATGGAAAAAAGCAAAACAAAAGGCAAATGAGGAGAAGAATGCCTTAAAAAGCAGAATTGGTCAGCTAGAAAAGGAGATGAAAAAGCTCTCTGAAGAAAATAACTCCTTCAAATGCAGAATGGAACTAAAGGAAGCTGATGACTTTGCAAGAAATCAAGAAGAAATAAAACTCTTCCAAAAAAAGCCAAAAATTAGAAGAAAATATAAAATATCTCATTGGAAAACCAATCAAACTCAAAAACAGATCCAGAAGAAATAATTAAAAATTATTGAGCTATCTGAAAGCCATGATCAGGAGAAGAACCTAGACTTCATTTTTCAAGAAATAATAATGCAAAATTGCCCTGAGATCCTAGAAGCAGAGGGTAAACTAGAAATTGAGGCTATTCACTGGTCACCTCCTCAAAGAGATCCCAAAAGAAAAACTTCCAGGAATATTATAGCCAAATTCCAAAACTCCCAAATCAAAGAGAAAATTCTAAAAGCTTCCAGAAACAAACAATTCAACTACAGAGGCTACATAGTCAGTATTACACAGGATCTGGCAGCATCTATATTAAAGGCTTGTAAGGGATTGGAATACAATATTCTGGAAGGCAAAAGATTTTGGTTTACAGCTGAGAATCAACTACCCAGCAAAACTGAACATCCTCTTTCAGGGAAAAAGATGGACTTTCAATGAAACAGGGAACTTTCAAACTTTTCTATTGAAACAACCAGAGCTGAACAGAAAGTTAGATCTCCAAATATAGAACTCTGGTGAACCATAGAGGGGTTGGATGAGAAGGACTAACTATGAGGAACTGAATGATATTGAACTGTTTGTATTCCTGCATGGTAAGAAGATATTGATAACTCTTATAACCTTTCTCATTTTTAAGAGCTGTTAGAAGGAGCATATATAGACAGAACACAGGAAGGAGAGGAATATAATGGTATAATATAGTAGAAAGATGGCGTCAGTGAGTGATAAAGGAAAGTACTGGGAGGAAGGGAAAGGAGATGAAGAAGCAGCAGCTAAGAAATTTCACATAAGAGTCAAGAAAAAGCTTTTTGGGGGCAGAGCCAAGATGGCGACATGAAGGGATCAAGTCTTAGGAGCTCTCTGATAAAAACTCATAAACTAAGGACTCTAACTAAACTTTTGAGAGACAGAACCCACAAAGGGACCCAGTGAGGCAGTTCTCCTACTGAAGGTAACCTGGAAAAGAGCAGAAAGGCTCTGCTCCCCGGGGTTGGAGGGGCATCCCACCAGAGGGGTGGCCCCCCCAGAGCCAAAGAACTTCAGCCTCCCGGAGGCAGCCCCAGGGCACTGAGGGCCACAGCTCACAGCAGTGGGGGAGTCTCCAGAGCTGCACCCCGAGGAGCACCGGGCACAAAGTGGGGGAACAGTGGGGGACCTCTGCCAGAACGAGCAAGTGGAGCCCAGCCCTCAGGGCACACAGCCAGCAACTTGGTCTTTCCCCAGCCTAGACCCAGAAACAGAAGCAGGCGGAGCCAGTAAGCAGGAGCCCCCAGGGCATGAGCCCATTGAGCTGAGGGAGGGGAGTGAAGACAGACTGCAGAGCTCTGTCCTCTGCCCCTGGAACAGGACTCTGGGGCTCTGACCACATTCAGATCCTGATCACAGTCTAGGCCCCCCCCATAGAACAACAGGGCCCCCCCACCTCGGCCCCGTGACAGGGGGGGGAGCTTATGATCATTCATAGACCAGGAGGGAGGACAGAACCTCACACACTGAGACCCTTGTGGGAGTGTCCCAAAAGCTCAGGAAGCACCCCAAAAAACAGGCTTAGGTTGCGAAAATGAACAAGCAAAGAAACAAGAGGAAGACTATTGAGAAATATTTTGCAAATGAGCCCAAGAAGGATCAAAATACTCAGTCTGAAGATGAGGAAGCACAAGCTCCTGCATCTAAAGACTCTAAAAAAACAGAAATTGGGCTCAGGCTATGATAGAGCTCAAAAAAGACTTTGAAAATCAAATGAGGGAGTTGGAAGAAAAACTGGGAAAAGAAAGGAGAGAGATGCAGGAAAAACATGAAAATGAAGTCAGCAGCTTAGTCAAGGAAATCCAAAAAAATGCTGAAGAAAATAGCATGCTAAAAAACAGCTTAGGTCAAATGGATAAAACAGTTCAAAAAGTTATTGAGGAGAAGGATGCTTTAAAAAGCAAAATTGGCCAGATGGAAAAAGAGATAAGAAAAGTCTCTGAGGAGAATAAATCCTTCAGAAAAAGAATAGAATTCAGGGAGATTGATGAATTTACCAGAAATCAGGAATCAATACTTCAAAACCAAAAAAAATGAAAAATTAGAAGAAAATGTGAAATATCTCATTGAAAAAACAACTGATATGGAAAACAGACTTAGGAAAGACAATTTGAAAATTATTCAATACCTGAAAGTCATGATCAGGAAAAGAGCCTTGACATCATTTTCAAAGAATTACTACAGGAAAATTGCCCTGATATTCTAGAAGCAGAGGGCAAAATAGAAATGGAGAGAATCCACCAATCCCCCAGAGAAAAAGATCCCCAAAAACCAACCCCTAGGAATATTATAGCCAAGTTCCAGAACTCCCAAGTCAAAGAGAAAATATTACAAGCAGCCAGAGGGACACAGTTCAAATATCGTGGAGCTGCAGTCAGGATCACACAGGATGTAGCAGCACCTACATTGGAAGCTCGTAGGGCTTGGAATACAATATACCGGAAGGCAAGAGAGCTTAGAATGCAGCCAAGAATGAACTACTCAGCAAGGCTGAATGTACTCTTCCAGGGAAAAAGATGGACTTTCAATGAACCAGGGGAATTTCAAAGGTTCCTTTTGGAATGGCCAGAGCTGAACAGAAGGTTTGATCTTCAGATACAGGACTCAGGTGAAGTATGGAGATTGGAGGAGAGGGGGGGAAATATGAGGGACTTAATGAGGATGAACTGCATGTATAGAAAAAGGATACTGATAATATTCATATGAACCATCTCAGTTAATAGAGCAGGTAGAGGGGGCTTTTATAGTTGAAGCACAGGAGAAAGCTGAATTTGAAGATAAAATATGGTGTAAAAATGCAGTCAATAGGAAAAAAAGGGAAATGGAATGGGAGAAAGAAAAAGGAGAGGGGGACTAGTCCAAGATATTTCACATAATAAGATTTTTTTTTTTATTACAATGAGCTATTGCAATGATATGGAAGGGGTGAGGCAAGGGGGAATGAGGGTACCTTTGCTCTCATCAGAGATGGCTAGGAGAGGTAACAGCAAATATACTCAATGGGGTATAGACAACTGGAGTAAGAAGGAGGGGGGGCAGGGGGAAGGGGTGGAGATGTGAATAAAGGAGGAGAGGATGGACCATGGGGGGACAGTGGCCAAATATAACACATTTTCTTTTTTACTTCTTGCAAGGGGCTGGGATTGGAAGGCCTGCCCAGGACCATAAGGCCAGGGGGATTCTGGGCCTAAGGGGTGGTATGGGGGCTCAGGGCTTCTTGGCCCCGGGACCATGGATCTGTCTGCTGCGCCACTCAGCTACCCTACAGCAGAGTCATAGTGAAAGGAGCGAGACAATATAGTACATGGTAGTGGAGAAATAAGAAAGGAGGGAGTTGTGATCAGCAATGGCAATGTTGGAAAAATATAGAAGTAACTTTTGTGATGGACTTATCATAAAGAATGTGAGCCACTCACGACAGAGTTGATGGTGTTGTAACAAAGACTGAAGCACATTTTTTGTTATTATTATTGGGGGGAAGGGTGCAGGGCAAGTGGGGCTGGGTGGCCTGTCTACATAGCAGGGTGATCTTTGGATGTCTGGAGCCAGATTTGGACCCAGTTGCTCCTGGCTCAAGGGCCAATGCTCTGTCTGCCACCCAGCCACCCCTACTATTAGTAGTATTTTATTTTATTTTGGGTCTTTTTTTTTCCTTCTTTCTGGTTTTTGCAGGGCAGTGGGGATCAGGTGGCTTGCATGTCACATGGCTGGGTGATTATTGGGTTTACTAGGCTGGATGTGGACTCGGGTGCTCGTGGCTCCAGGGCTGGTGCTTCGTCCATTGTGCCACCTGGCCATACCTACAATTATTACTCTTATTTTTTTTCTAATTTTAATTTTTTTTCTCTCCCCTTTACTTTTTCACCCAAGCAAGTCTATCTATATTCAAGGGGGGAGGGCTATTTTGTTTACTTGTAAACAAGTATATTTTATTAATGTAAAAAAAAACATTTGTACAAAATGAGAATAAAAAATAAATTTAAAAAAAAGCTTTTTCAATGGAGTGGAGAGGGGGAAGGCAAAGGGGAATGAGTGAGCCTTCACTCTCATTGGAAATGGCTCAGAGAGGAAATAATATACATATTTAATAAGGTGAGGAAATATATCTTACCTTAGAGAAAAATTAGAAGAAAGGGATGAGATAAGGGGGAATAGGAGGGGAAGGGAAGGGGGAATATGTGGTAGAAGAGAAGGAAGATTGAGGGAGAGGGCACTCAGATACAACATACTTTTGGACAGGGCCAGGATGAAAAGAAAGAGAAAGAATAAAATGAGAGTGGGGAGGAAGAGAGTGGAGGTACAGCTAGTAAGAGCAACTGTGGTGAAAATATTGAAGTAGCTTTTCTAGTGGACTTATGATAAAGAAAGCCACTCGCCCCAGAGACAGAGCCATTGAAATCTGAATACAGACTGAAGTACATTTTTTTTTCTCTGTCTCTCACTATTCTTGTGTTTTTTTATTTTCTTGGGGGGGAGGGGGTTTATATTTACTCTCATAACAAAATTATTGAAATAATAGTAATAATACATTAAAGTTCACTTGCAAAAAAGAAGCATATTGTCCACAAGAGTGATACTGCATAATTCAAGTGCTATTCTAAAAAGGAAAATGCTTTATTTTATGTTCCATGTGATGCTTTCACATTAGTAAAAATTGTATCTTGAAGAGAAAAACTATACACTATACATAGAAATCTATGTTAAATGATTCATAAACCTTATGAAATCTGAAACAATTTAAAATCTATCACAGTTGACATTATTATAATAAATGATAATAATAATCAGATTTTATGTGTGAAAAATGACAGAAAACTGTCAGGAATTTATTTTCAAAGAAACTTTTAGGGATAAATCATTTGTAGCATTTTTCAAAGTTAAAGTGACCTGAGTCAATTATAATCTTTCAGCAGATTTCAATCTTTTGCTTGATATTAACTTTTAAACAGATCTCTCTCCTTGTGAAAAATATTTTTAAAGGATATAAGTGGTTTTCACTACATAAAATATATTTTAAACAACAAATTCATTGGTTAGTGGAAAGAAGTTAGCTAAGAGCTTTAAGTTGCTTTGTAGGAATTCTAGATGTATTTTTTACATACATTATCATGGAATTCTGTCCCCCCATCCTATTTTCAATTTAGCAAGACAAACAAAGAACCAAAGATCACTTAAAATACAAACAAACAACTCTCTTATAAACTGGAGGATCACCAAAATTTTTATAACGCAGAAAATGGTCATTTTTTTATATGAAAAAATACTTACGTAAGCATTGTGGTACTTCCCCACTCCAGGTTCCATTCCCTACACAAGTCAGAACAGCAGGAAAGGAGAGTTCATAGCCTGGAGAACAGATGTAGCTAATACTAAATCCCCAGTCAAAATTTGTTCCTTCCAGTCTTCCATTGGAGATCTGGGGAGGAGTTGTGCAGGTAACAGCTGTAATTACATTAAAAGCAATTAGACACAGCTGCTGTAAATATCTTGGGTGTAAAATATCCGTAGAAGAACCATATGTGCACATTTAACCTTTTTGGAGGACAATATGGTGGTAATATGTTTTATTCCCCTTACAACATTTCTGTTTTGGGGTTGCAACTATTTCTTAGAGATATAATGGTGAGGTTATTAGGGCTTTATCTAAAATTATTTTTACAATGACCTTTAGTCACATTAGAGAGAACTTTTTAGAAGATAAAGATAGTGTAAATTTTCTATCAAGCAAGAAGCCCAGAATTTAAAAGTAACCCTAAGGCATATTTTTCTCATTTTATTTTTTTTCCCTGAAGATAAAGAGATAATGTACTTCAGTAAAATGGTTTGGTTTCTTTAACAGTACTTATTACCACTATATATTCCTTTTTCGCCCCTTTGTTTTGGCCATTTGAAGTTTTTAAAAAACTTGGGCATGGATCAACTTAATCCTGTTTAACTAAGTGCAAGAAAGAGACAATAAATGTAAGAGATGGGAATAAATGAGAGTAGAAAAAAGAAGAGAAGACATCAAAATCAAAATCAAATGAGGAATTTTTGGTTGTGTCAAAAAGTTATGAATAATATTGACTACAATTAACATTTTGTTTTCATTGTCATTACAAAAGAACAAATATGAGTTTTTAAAATTTGTTCAACTATAATTTAAATTATTCTATCAATAGTTAAAATTCTCCTTGAATGCTGTAGTCTTTTGAGTCAGAGTGAATAGAAAGGAGAAGGAAAAAAATATATAAACACCTCATTGTTACCCAGCTAATTGTCATCTCAATGAATGGCAGTGGACATTATACTCTCACAAATAATAACAAAAATGAAAAAGAGAAGAATTTAAGTAATAATTTGAGTAACTGATAATATCTTATACTTCTCCAATATAGTAATTCATATTTAAAGATGGCAAAATGACTAAGCCCTGGCACAAGAGATATAAATCATGCCGCCCCCAATTCATATATATATATATATATATAATATATATGTATGTGTGTGTATATATATAAAGCATATATATATATAATGCATAAATGACCACATACATATATGCATGCAAATATATATGCCTATATAAATATAATTTTAAAGCAGCAAGTTCTTGATCACTTCTATAGAAAATCTAGTCTAATTCAATGTAGTTCTTTAGATTAGGTATAGACTTTATACTTTTCATATCTTTAGCATTTCATTTCAATTGTCAGCAAATTAAAGTTACCGAATTAAATTGAAATTAGAACTAATGGACTGAAGTCTTTGTTAATCATCAGACTAAGCTCCCTCAATCAAAGTAAATAATTGTTGTCATCTTTCAGTAGGCCAAATAATTATATGGATTTTTTAAAGGACTTTCAAAATAAACCTTTTATATGGGAAGAAAAACATCAATTTTCTCTCTGTAGAGGCTGCTTTTACCCCAAGGAAAATAAACTGAAAAGACATTCATAAAAGTTTTAGATACTTTTTACATTTACTTATACAAAAAAATATGAGAAAATATAATGAACATCAATTACAAATAAACAGGATCATACCTTTACAAGTTGGCATTATTCCACTCCATGTACCATTAGTAGTACAAGTTCGGATTCTGGAGCCATTCAATTCCATCGTATAGCCTGGCTGGCACATGTAAGTAACATTTTGTCCAACCACATAATCATCTCCATATCTCATTCCATTGGCAGGTATACCTGGATCCCCACAACTGATAACTATAAGAATTCAAGTTGGAGAACAGATGGTTAATGTGGTCATTTTATGGAGTAGGTTTGGAAACATATGGAAGACATCATAATTAACTGAAAAAAATTGGAAGTGTGTTCATTATAACCAGATACCATTTAAATCTCATACTAAAAACTCCTCACTACCCAAACATTGATTATCATTGTCAATTCTCTGCATATGTCTTAAGATCTGAAAAGCTTAGGCTTCAGAGACTAAGTTCAAGAAAATACTTGCTGCTATGACTTCTGGTCAGTTAAATGTCAAGCCCATTAGGAATGTTTCCAACATAATCAGTTATACTTGAAAGAGCTCTGAGACTGGAATCCCAAACACAGATTTGAATTTTAGTTTTGACATTTATTAGAGCTCTGACTTTGCCCAAATGACTTAATCTCTTTCATCCTTGGTTTCCTCTTCTTTAAGTAAGAAATTTAGTGTTAGATGATGTCTGAAGTTTCTACTAATTCCAAATTTATGATCTTAAGATGCAACCAAGATAATTCTTGCACTCCTACCATATTTTCACAAGGCCTTCATGATGTTCAAAGGAGATAATATATGAGATGATATAAAAGATTTTATAAACTTGAAACTGTAAGACAAATATTGGATAATGCTACTAACAATTTGGAGAGAGCTTTAACCATACTCCTCTCAGGGAAATTCCTTGCCATTAAGTAGACCAGTTGATTTAGGGACTAGATATTTTGAGCCACTTTCTTTCATTATACTTGACCTAAGGAAGGGGTCAACTAGTCACTGTTTCATAAAGATTAGAGTTTTATTCATAATTTTTAAAAGATTTTCTTTGTTAATATTAGAAAAGATCTTAAGGTAACATTGATAAAAAATTTTTATAGACAGATTCTCAGAGATCTCATATCTCAAATATATAAAGAATTATGGATTTTATCAAGTCCATAAGAAAATAAGTCTTCTCTATTTGAGAAATGGTCAAAGCATATGAACAAGCATTTTTTCCAGTGAAGAAATCAAAACTACTTGGGTGGGGGAGGTGCAGCTAGGTAGAGCAGTGGATAGAGTACTGGCTTAGAGTCAGCAGGACCTGAGTTCAAATCCGAACCTCAGCTTATTACCCAGCTGTGTGACCTTGGGCAACTCACTTAACCCCAATGCCTTACCAAAAAAAAAACCCCTAAAAAAAGAGTACTTATAGTCATCTAAAATGCTATAAATCATTGATTAGAGAAATGAAAATTAAAACAATCTTGAGATATTATTTTATACCTATTAGAATGACTAAAATGATTTTAAAAAGTGACAAATGTTGGAGGGGATGTGGAAAAATTTGGACATTAAGTAACAGTTGATGGAACTGTGAAATAATCCAACCATATTTGAGCAAAATCTGTAATTATGCCTAAAGAGTTACTAAACTGCCTATACCCTTTGACCCAGCAATACAGTAGATCTATTTGATCTGCTAGATCTATTGGGGGGAAAAAAGGAAAAGAACCCAAAATGATCTAAAATATTTATAGCAACAAACTGGAAATTTCAGAGATGCCTGTCAGCTGGGGAATGGCTGAACAAATTGTGGTATGTGACTGTGAGGAAATACTACTGCCTTAAGAAATGATGAGCTTGTTAACTGTAGGAAAAAAATGGATGGATTTGTATGAAATAATGAAGAATGAAATGGGTACAACCAAGAGAACATTGTATTCAGTACCATCAATATTATTTTAAGAATACCCTAGAATGATTAAATAATTTTCACAATTATAAATACTCAAATTATTATAAGTACCCAAATTAACTACATAAGCCCTATGAAGAAAGACTATCTGCATCCAGAGAAAGAACTAATAAATGGAAGTGTGCATAGAATGATTTTACATATATATATATATTTATTTAGAGAGGAAAGGGAAAAAAGAAAATTACAAGACGTTATTATATATATTTAAATGGAATAACAAGTTGGCTATGATAGATTTTCATTTTCATGTGCAATTATTTTTTATTCTTCCATGATTTATTTCATAAATTAAAATTTAAAAGAAAATAGTATAACTACCATTTTTAATGAAGCAGAAGGAATAGACATTTTCATGCAACTAAATTTAACTGATTTGGGCAAAGAAGTTAGGTATGTTGTTTTATTTTTTTTCAGAACTAATGCATGCTTATTTAATTATTTTTGCTTCTTAATAAGCTAATACATGTAGCTATATATATATATATATATATACATTTTAGTTTTTTCATGAGATTATTTCTTTGTACTAATAGTTCACATCTATTTTCATAGTATATTTACATAGAACCTTCCTCATAAATGACATAGCAAAGAAGTCAGGACAAGATGAACATTTGAAGAAAGTGATAGACTTGGAATCACTTCAAATCCAGCTTGTGAAATTTATTAGCTGTTTGACTCTGACCAAACAACTTAAACAGATAAGATAATATACTTAAAATACATTGCAAACCTTAAAGTCCTAAATAAATACTAACTACTAGTCTCCCCTTCTTAATAATGTAATTTTATTAAGTGATTTTACTAGTCCTATTGCTAGTAAGGGTTAAAATTGGGATTTTAATTTCAGTCTTCTGACTCAGTGTCTAGTGTCTGGATCTTTTCAAGAATCATTCACAAAGGGAACAAGAAATAAACGTCTAAAATAAATTACATTTAAGTTAAAAAATTTTGTGGTTAAAGCATTACACTGATTTTAGACATTATAGTATTTGAAATAAATTGTTTCCATCATTAAATTACCATTAAAATGATTCAAGGCAAGATTCCTTTTGTCCTTTTCTAATCAATTTAAATTATGAGGAATTAAGACCTTGAACAATTATTTCAATTAAAAAATTGTTTCCAAGATATTCTCTCTACCTAATATTCCCCCAGCCCTCAGCACAGTCTGCTGAAATCACACCCACTGAGTACAGTGCTTACTTCTATATTCTTCTTAATTAAAGTTTTGCAGGCTTGATGATTTTCCCCTTATGATTATTGATGAGAAAAGAGATAATTAGTAAATCTTTTTTGTATGGCTATGCCAAAGTAGAACAGGCAAAGAAATAATACTGTTCATTTATTTTTCAGCATTGACACATTTCTATTTACAGAATAAAAGTGAATTAAGTAAAGAAATACCCACCCAGTGTCTGAGACTCCATAAATCAATTGCCTACATTCCTATGAAATGGTTTTGCTGCCTAGAACACTTCATGAATCTTGTCTTTCTGATTATACTATATAGATTATTTGCATCAGGAAGTTGGCAGAGAAAAGATAACAAACATATGGTAGACTGAAATCTATCAAGATGGAGGTCAGGGGAAAAAAAACAGAAAAAGCTTCCATATAAGATACCTAGAAACAGAGCTCAGAGATCAATAAACAAGCTTTCATTAAGTGCTTGCTCTGTTGCAAACACTGTGCTAGTTGCCCAGTATAAAAAGGCAAGGATGGAAACATTTGCTTCTCTTGAAAATTTTACACTCTCTAGCAGGGATACAGTATGTACATAACGTTGTCTGTCCTTTGTTTACCAAGAGAACCAATAACATCATGGGGTGAAGTCTTTACTTAAGTGTGAATTGAATTGAATTTAGGCAGTTGCACAAAGCTATCAACCATATACTCTCTTCTACAGACATGTAAGTCCAGTGGCCATGAAAAAAGTCAAGATGACTGGAAATAGCTTGGGATGTAGTCAATGACCTTGGCATCCTCACACTCTTAAGCCCATCTGCCAAAACAGTTTAACTTGGATGCATTGGCTGCACATTATTCAGCTTCTTAGAGTCACTTAACTTATGACCAGTTAAGTGCCAGGTGGACACTGGAAGTGGATGAGCAGCAATGATAGGGATTCACCTAGCCCTCACACCTCAGGTGCAAATCCTCCCTGAACACTCCATATAACCTGAAACTGTGGAAATACTAGCAGAGAACAAATAGTTAAATCCTTTGCCTTTCTATGCTGACCACGTGTATCCTGAGAAAATATGTTCTTGTAACATCCCTAACTGCCTCTTTGTATGAAACCTTGAATTGATCTGGGTATCCTGTGTCCTGCCAACTAGATAAAATTCCCAGTTCTACAAGGACAGGGATGTAGAAGCTAAAGTCCAACAGAGTATATACCAATAAAAAACTTGCCTCTTTGGTCCCCACAAATGAATCTTTGTTATCCTTGAACATTCTGACATAATCTTTTACTCTATGCCTGCGTCAACTCCTATGTCTTTCCTGGGTCCTGTTCTCCTATCACGTATGCCATATCCTTTCCCCCTACAAAACCCTGACTTTTTACCTTGATAATTGCTTATCTTTTAGGGATACAGTCATCATGTGCCTGTATTTTAAAACTTATTTGTCCTTTTTTAATTCTGAGTTGTGGGTTTACATGAAATTTTCACTATTCAAACCCTAGTTCACTTCATGAGCCTCAAACTGCATCAAATCCAAGAGCCAATAAAACAATACAAGTTGATTTGTAAGGGAGTGGGTTAGAACTTGGGGATGATCAGGGAAGGTTTTGTGTAAAAGGTAGTGACTTTAAATAAGTGGGGAATTCTATTTGGCAGAATTGAGAATGGGTAATTGAGACCCAGAGATGGCAAATGGTAAATAGCAGAATTAATTTTCAAACTGAAGTTCTTTGATAACCAAAGCAGCATTGATTCCATTAAACCATGCTCAAAAACTTGTTGCTTTTTTTTTGAGGTCTCTGTAAGTCCCTGGTCTGGAGTAGCTGCTTAATAAGTGTTGATTAGTTCAAGGCATGAGGGCCTATAGGCACTGAGACTTGGAGATAGGAGATGGAATGCTTTATATTGGAATAGAGAGAAGGCTGATTTGACTGAAATGTAGAGGATAAAAAGGAGAGCAATGTGTGAAAAGTTACAATGAGACTAGATTTTGAAGGACTTTAAAAGTGAAGTTTATCTTAGAGGCAATAGAGAGCCACTGGCATTCATTTATATATCATATACAATAGAGTTAGAATATGGTTAGAACTGAGCTTATAGAAAATCACTTGCAAAATATCCTAGACAAAATCAAGATCACTCTTGACCTAAAGGGTCTGCAATCCACAATAGATGTCTCCACATCCTTTCCTCTTACTTGCTCCTTAATTCTTTGCAATAAGGCTTCCAAACTCATCATTCAACTGAAATTATTCTCTCCAACGTCACTTCTTTTTATTGCTTCTCTTAATTCTCCTCCCTTTTGACTTTTTTCTGCAACATTGACATTTTTTTACCCTCTTCTCTTTGATATTCCAGATTTTTATGACATTGCTTTCTTCTATTTTTTCTCCCAATTGTCTGATCTCTTCTCTGTCTGCTTCGTTGGATTTTCTTGATTTGCTTCATATCCACTAAACATGATGGACTCTCATAGCCCTATCCTGTCCCCTATTCTATTCTCCCCCTATACAGTTTCACTTTGTAATCTCTCTCATAGTTGCAGTTAGTATCTTTGTGTAGGTGATGCTCATAAGTTGGCCAGTTCTAATCTTTTTTGACTTCCATTCTACCATAACAGATATCTCAAACTGAAAGCCTTTCAGACATCTTAAAATCATTACATCAAAAACTATACTCATTATCTTTCTCTTCTTCCTAAATTCCCTATTACTGTCAAGGGAACTCCCAGTCACCTAGGTTCAAATCTTTGATATCCTCAACTATTTATTTTCTCTCATTCCCCATATTCAATCAGTTGTCAAATCTTTTCATCTCTACCTTTTTGAAATTTCTCCTTTAAACCATTTTCTGTCTGACATTGTCAGCACCCTGATGCAGGCCCTCATCACCAAATTCCTGGACTAATGTAATATCCTGCTGGTTAGTATTTATGCCTCAATCATCTACTCAGCTGTCAAATTTAATTACCTAAAGTGGTAAATCTGTCTATATTACCGTCTCGCCCCATACCCTCTAGTCAAGTGATTCCTTAATACCTCCAGTATTAAATATAAAATTTTCTATTTTCCTTTTAAAGCTTTTATAACCTGGCCTCTTTCTATCTTTTCAGTCTTCTCACCTTAAATCACTTCTATGTACTACTGGACATCTTGCTATTCCTTGTATATGCCATTCCATCTCCCTAATTTTCAGTTCCTGTCCCTCTCTGCCTGGAACTCTCTCCTTCTC
The DNA here is from genome assembly GCF_037893015.1 of Macrotis lagotis. Classification (NCBI taxonomy): domain Eukaryota; kingdom Metazoa; phylum Chordata; class Mammalia; order Peramelemorphia; family Peramelidae; genus Macrotis; species Macrotis lagotis. The sequence goes on from NC_133666.1 coordinate 571,279,658, forward strand.
CAAGATGTCTAGCTTTCCTGGCTTTCTTCATCTCACTTCTATACTTTCTACAAGATACCTTTTCTAGTCCTTAATCTAAGGGCCTTCTCTTTGAGACTTCCACCAATTTCTCCTGTATTTATCTTATTTGTGTATAGATGAATGTCAAATCTGCAGTCTGTGGGCAATATAGACCCAGTACCCTCCCAAGTGGAACCAGATTAAGATATAATTGGGAAACATTTACAAAATAAAAAGAAAACAATAAAACATGAATTTATGAATGTTTTTCTAAGTTAACAGGAGACCCAGAGGAATTCTATGTATAGTTTAGTGCCTCCCCCCACCCCCATTTCTATTTGAATTTGGTAACAATGATCTATAACATAGGATTGAACTCCTTGAGAAATGATATAGGATTTCCCCTTTTTGTTATTCTGTTTAGCATAATTCTTGGTACATGGTCCATGGTAGGTGACTAATAAATATTGGTTTTTTTGTTCACTAATTGATGAATTCCCAACTAGTAATCATCTACCTTCCATTCACTGGTATTCAAATGGAATGCTTTAAATACCCACATAATCCTGTACCCTTCGTCTCTTGCTGTTATAGTTTTCCATTCTTCTTCCTAAAATGTGATATTCAGAAATGGATATAATTTTTCAACTAGATCAGAATAAAAATTATCTATCACCTTCTACCTTCTAAATAGCATGTTTCTTTCTTTTGAATTTAAATATTTTTATTTATTTCTTTTTCCAACCACATGCAAAGGTAGTTTTCATCAATCATTTTTGCAAGGTTTTGAGTTTTTGCATTTTTCTCCCTCCCTCCCTTCCCCCTTCTCCCTGATAGAAAGCAATCTAATATAGTATAGCCATGCTAAACATAAATCCATATTAGTCACATTGTGAAAGAAGAATCAAATCCTAATGGAAGGGAAAAAATTAGAGTAAAAAAATGACAATACATAAAACAACTTTTGAAAATCGAAGATAGTAAGCTTTGGCCTTCATTTAAACTCCAAATTTCCATCTGATTGGTATTTTCTATTGCAAGTCTTTTAGAATTGTCTTTGATTATTATACTACTAAAACGAATAACTTCATCATAGATGATCATCACCCAATGTTGTTGTTAGTGTGTATAATATTCTTCTGGCTTTGTTCATTTCACTCAGCATCAATTCAGGCAAGTTTTTCCAGGTTTTCCTGAAATCTCATCCTTCATTATTTTTTTATAGAAGAGTGTTCCATCACATTTATATATGACAATTTGTTCAATCATTCTCCAATTGATAGAATTGCCTTAATTTCCAATTCTTTGCCACTGCAAAAAGAACTGCTCTTAATATTTTTATACATGTGGGGTATTTTTACCCTTTTTTGTTATCTCTTTGGGATACAAACCTAATAGTAGTTTGCTGGGCCAAAAGTTATGCAAAATTTTATTGGGGCATAATTCCAAATTGCTCTCCAGAAAGACTGGATCAGTTCACAGTTCCACTGATAGTGCATTAGGGTTCTATAAACAGTATGTATCTAATAATACAATCTACAATTTCACTCCTCCCTGAAAATTCTACTCCAATTACTCATACTGATATATAAATTAAACTAACTTATCAATCATATGACAATAAAGCATTCATTTTGAGAGATTCTACTGAATTGTACAGGTCTGCTAACTATTTCCACATCTTTATTGCATAAGAACAGGCTTAGAGAAGTTCTGAATAGATCCAAACTAGAACTTTGGCCACCAACTGATGAATTTTTTGTGTATGGCAACCCAAAGGATCATAGAGTTATAAATTTATTGTTGGAAAAGATCTTAAGGGATAATCTAGTCTAGCTCCCTCAGTTTTTAGAAAAGGGACTAAGACCTTGAGAAATTGTGATTTGCTTAAGATCATATACATATAATTGACAGAATGAGGATAAAAACTGAGATCCTCTAATTACAAATGCAGAACTCTTTTTACCAGAACAAGTTCATATGTATTTATTGAGCTTTCTAGTGGAAGCAGGGAGGGAGAGGGTTGGGGAAGACAGGAATTCACACTAAGGAACTTCTCAATATGTTGGAATACTATCCATGATTTTGTTGGCTTGTTTCATCATTACATCAAATTATTCACTCATATGTTGTTTGTGATTCAATTTTGTTATTTAGTCATATTTCAGTGCTCTTCAACACCCACTTTGGAATTTTCTTGGCAAAGACAATTGAATAGTTGGCTATTGCCTTCTCCAGATAATTTAACAGATGAGGAAACTGAGGCAAATGGGTGCTCAGAGTCACATAGCAAATAAGTGTCTGAGGCCAGATCTGAACGAAGGAGGAAGAGTCTTCCTGACTCCAGGCCTAGTACTCTATCCATTATGTCATGTAGCTGCCCAATAAAATCTCAAAATCTTTTCCACAAGAAGTATTTTTAGCTATGCTATCCCATTTCTATCTCTGTGTAATTATTTTTTTTAACCCTAGAACAGAATTTTACATTAAATTTTCTCTTGTTATCAAGCTTTTAGGTTCTTTTTGGAGATTAAATCCATTATCTAATGAAATTACTATTCCAGTTTCACAGCCTTTAAATAGGTATGTTATCTATTTGGCATTGAATCATGTGTTTAACCAATGTATCAGACTGAATCTTGAAATATTCTATTAGAGATATACTTCTAGGTTTCTAAATAACCATTAATCATCACTTTTTTTTGGATTCAGTCATGGGATCACAATTCTAGAGCTGGAAGCTACCTCAGTGGCCATCTGTAGCCTAATCATCTCATTTTTCAGTTAAAGAAACTAAAGACCAGGGAGGTTGAGTTTGCCCAAATTTACCCAGGTCATAAGCTTTAGAGGTAGGATTTAATTTTAGGTCTTTTGAAATCAGAGTCACTATATACCACAGTATCTTATACTATACTATACTACACTGAAACTAATTTGGAAATCCTCAGTGTATTTTAGGATCTAGGAATGATGGTGAAGGGAAGGGCAGCTAAGGGGAAGGATGTTCTTCAACAGCATCAAATAATGTAAGTAAAGAATACCAAAATGAATAAAAGTCAACAAACAATAACCAATAAGAAAAAAATGAATGAAATCATCATAAAGTAATTCTTACAGAAAAAAATGCTGAAGACTATATTACCAGTGCTTTGTCCTCAACTTACTCTTATCACATACAACAAAATGATCTAGGAGGGCTTGTAATCCTGTGACAATAACAATTAAAGATAATGATAGGAATTAAATGTTTGGTTGCATATTGATATCACTGTTCCCAGAACAGATAGAGACTTCAGATCTCTGGGTATTCCCAAACTTGACTCTACTTTTACACACTCTAGACACTGGCTCTGGATAGCCCTTCATATAATACAATAGAGAAAAAGTGGAGAAATATTCAAGGATAAAGGCTTCTTAAATCACTCCTGTCAGCAGCACCTTTGCCAAGCACCGTGGGGTAGCTTGGGTCTCAAGGTCAGTTACAGTGAGGACTGTGGAGCTTGTAGGAGTGAAAGTATTAAAGGTGGAATAATAGACCTTATTAGAGTGGCCAATCAGAATTTTCTGGAAGAAGTCTAACTGAAATTCCAGTTAATCAACATTACCAATTTAGGGAAATAGACCTGGCCAATTTCTGATGGTCTGTAAAAACAAACAAACAAACAAACAAAAAAACCCCAAGAGCCCAAGTATTTGGAGGCATACAAAGGTATTGAATCTTTAATAGGGAAAGGAATGGGGGGGGGGGTTAAAAAGTATGTTGGAAGGAGGGACATTGGAGCAAAATCAGCATTTTATTTAAATAGATTAAAGAGGAAAAATGAATAAACATTAGAAAAATCACTTCAATAGACAAATACTTTATAACAAAGGAAAATGATTCAGAATATCCTGAGGAAAATTCCAGAAAACAGATAATCCTAATGGAAAAGAAAAAGAGGACAGAATAGGCTACACATTATTAAATGTGGTCATTAGGTCAATTGTTTTTGTTAATTATTTTTTCACAAGAGAATAATCAAATTGGGGTATGGGAAGGGGTTAAAATAATAACATAAAGACAAAGGCCACAAATAAAGATATGTGTATGAGGCATATGTATATTATATATTAAATACTAAGAAGTATTATTACACATTAATATGTACTATATACTATTACATAAAATATATACTATGTTATACATAACATAAATAATATAATATATTCTATGTACTATTATTAACATATTAATATATACCACTATATACTCCTGTATTACTACATAATATTTAGTTTTATATAAATATTATATGTATAAACACAGAGTTTATCATCCTGCCACTGCTGAGAATGGCAACTTTAGCACCAAAGGCTTACTTCTCCCCACCTAAGCTTACATGAAGACATAAACACATAGCCCTTCTGTTTCTTCTGCTTTGTTTATTTTATTTCTTCTGACTCTTAGATGAAGGAATATTGAAAATGGATTTGTTTAGGCTGCAATTTTGTGAGCTCTGAAAAGTTTGGAGAGATGGTAAAGGTCCAGAAATTGAAGATCATTTCAGAATTTTCAGACAGCTGAGGCTGATTCACCAGAAAGATCCTTATAAATAGCCAAATGACCTAATCCAGTAGGTAGGTAATTGACTCTAAGGTGCTATGTCCTATTGAAGCAAGGAATTATTTCTGTTCATTAGCTATGGCTTATTTGAAAATAAACTTGGAGGTTTGAAATCTTTCTGCTGAGAGAAGGATTTAGTTATTGGGGCAAGTATATCCCTGGTCGGGGGAAGGTATGTTTATACTTTGGTAGTTGCTATATTTTCTCAGTAAATTATCCCTTTGGTAAAAGCAGAGAATAATTATTAGCTAAATCATACAGAGCCATTAATAACAGGTGCTTGGTATTGCAAGGAATACTCAGGAATGTGGGAATGAACCAATAGTTTCAGAAGTCTATCAGCAGTACCCTGCTGAGGGGTACTCACAAGAGTAGCAAGAGGGAGCTATAACTAGGTTAGCTTTATTCTGAGGAAGTCAAACCATAAGTTGAAGTGTGGGTTAGAATAAGGAGACTACTCCATGTATGCACGTATATATAAATTCTTGTTACTTAGATATCTTTACACACACACCTATGTGTGTGTATAGATATCTATCTATGTATACACATGTATGTCTTGCCCCTGACACACACTGTCTGTGAGACCCTGGGCAAAACTCTTAACTTTTAGAGCTCTAAGCAAGTCTCTGAGATAATGTTTCTTTTTTTTTTAATATTTTTCAAGGTAATGGGGTTAAGTGGCTTGCCCAAGGCCACACAGCTAGGTAATTATTATGTTTCTGAGCCCGGGCTTGAACTCAGGTACTCCTCAATCCAGGACCAGTGCTCTATCCACTGCACCACCTAGCCACCCCAGGAAAAATTATTTTAAAGTAAGAATGTGGCCTATTATAGAATAACCTCAAAAGGGAGTGGAAATGTTCTTAATGTACAATGTAGATCAAGTATAGGATGGTTATTTATATCTATTACTGAAAAGAAAATCTTTAAATACAACTAAAATTCATATATGCACAAAGACTTGACATGAAACATAAGATTCTTACACTCAGCAATTTAATATTGAAAGTTTTAAAACATGAGACACTTAGTGGGACTGCTCAATAGGCATTTCCTTTCATTCTTGGCTCTATTGTCAAGATCTATGGACTCAGGCTCATTTGGCTGAACATAGTCATCTTTTCCTCAGAGAAGCATTGTAACTTCAGGGAATATCTTGCAAAGGACTGCTGGCACTTACTGAAGGGCGCAGGAATTCCCAATTTTTTTTACTTCTCTAAGCCTTGTGGGTCTCTTGGATTCTCCAAAAGAAAAACAACTGGGTGGCTAGCAATTCCCCTTCCAAGTTTGCCTAGCACCTAGGCTTCTTTCTGAAGGATCCCTACCTTCAGGATTCTATAATGAATTCATGATCAATCTCAGGCTATAAAACATAGATCTTATTCATTCTCCCCTAAGGGTAGCACCAAAGGCTTACTGGAAAGTAGGGTCTAATTTTTCTTGTAACAGAGAAAAAAAAGTTCTAATGTGAAAGGCAGTAAGTGGGGAGGAGGGTGGAAGTAAAAGACAACCAAACAAACAAAATATGAGATTACTTAAGGCAAAATGGAATAGAAGAGAAGAATTAGTTGAAAAATGGGATTGACATGGTTGATCTGAGAAAACAAGGAATGATGGTCAGGGAATAGAGCTTCAGTAGAGGTATTCCCAGTGGAATCTGTTTATTTATTTATTTGTTTATTTATTTATTAGTCTTGTAAGAGTAAACATAATCCTCCCACACACAAATAGAAAAGCCTCATGAAAAGTAAAGTGAGAGAAAAAGAAAAATAATTATACTTCAGTTGGTGTTCAGATTCCAACAACTTTGTCTCTGAAATGGATTGCATTCTTTAATTATAAATCTATCAAAGAAGTTGCTGCCATGTTTTTCCCCCACAGTTGCTATTGCTAATTGTACTTCCCTCCATATATTCCTCCCCACTCCCACTTACTCTATTCTCTCTCTCCTTTCACTTTGTCCCTCCTAAAAATGTATCATGAGGTAGTCAAGCGGCACAGAGGACAGAACACTGGTTCTGGGGCCAGGAGGACTCAAGTCCAAGTCCCACCCCATATATTCAACAACCACCCAGCTCAGTAGGCCCAGGCAGGCCACCCAACCCCACCACCTTGTAAAAAAAAAGCGTGTTATATTTGACTACCTCTCCCACAACGTACCCTCTCCTCTATCATCTATAGCCCACTCCTCTCCTCCTGTCCCTTTTCTCCCATCCCCTTCCCCTCCTTTTTCCTCTAGGATAAGATTTCTATACCCTATTAAGTGTTCATGTTACTTCCTCTCTGAGCCATTTCTGATAAGAATGAAGGCTCACTCATTCCCCCTCACCTCCCCCCCTTCCATTCCATTGCAAAACTTTTTTCTTGACTCTTCTATGAGAAATATCTTAGCCTATTCTACTTCTCCTTTCCCTTTCTCCAGGAACATTCCTTTTTCACCAATTGACTCCATCTTTATAATATATTATATTATACCTTCATATTTAGCTCTTTCTTGTGCCTTGTCTAAATATGTTCCTTTTAACTGTTCTATTAATTGATATGGTTCATATGGGTTATCAGTATTATCTTCCCATGCAGGAATACAAGCAATTCAACATCATTGAATCCTTCATAATTTGCCACTCACCCTTTCTTTGTTTCACCTGAGTCCTATTCTTGGAGATCAAACTTACTGTTCAGCTCTGGTCATTTCAACAGCTTCCTTCTCACTTAAAGAAAAAATCTGCTATTTTAGCACTCAATCCCAAAGTGAACCTAGATATGACTTGTCATTGTTAGACTAGGGAAAGGGTTATCTCTGAGATCCAAGATGGCAGGTCATTACTTCAAATTTTTTTATACATTTTTAAGTTTTATTATACAAATACTATATGTTTTTATTAACATAGATAAACTTAAGCAATTTATGTAAACTGTGGTTGGTGCCATTTGTAGGCTGCTCAAAGTCCCAATTTGCATTGTAATGGCTTTGTACAGATGGAGGAACTTGACAAGTCTGAATTAAAACTTTTCATTCCAATTAAATTTAGTTACCCCATGTAGACACTGCCTAAATCTATGATTTAGAATGGTTTGTCTCATCCTGTAACTTTTTTTTGTTTCTTTACTGAGTTTTACATCTATACTAGATTCCCCCCCCCAAAGAACTAAACAAAGTGTTACTGATTTCAGTTCTTCAATAGTAAATTCATCTTATAAAAAACTAGTGCTTGAAATCTCTCTCTTTTCCATGACTTTTCTTCATCATTACCATGTTACTTAGTAATGAATTAGAAAGGTGAAAGTCATGTCTCCAAATAGCTCACTATCTTAGGATAACATTGATTAGCTGCTTTATTCATTTATTAAAAATAATAAAATGTCTTGATTGTATCTAATAAAATAACATATAAATAAATACAACATATATGTAGATATAAATAGAGTCAAAGTATAATATGTATGAACACATGTGAAACCTACATACATTGTATCTACATGTGTGGTGTGTTTAAACACATGGATGATTTATATTCATGTGGTTATGCATATATACACTTATTTTACATTTTAAAAATAAGGAACTGAAGCAAAGAAAGATTAAGTGACTTGCCTGAGCAAGTCTAAGCCTAGATTTCCCTGACTCCAGGCTCTATCCAAAATATCATTTAACTTGCCCTCATTCAGTGTAATTCATTGATTTTACATTTGAAGACTCAAGATCTGAGAGAAGTTAGTGACTTGACAAAAGTCTGTACTGCAAGTGAAAGAACTAGGGTTGAAAACCAAGCCCTCTGATTTTAAAGGAAGAACTTCTATTTTATCATTATGCCAGACACCTAGAATCCCATATAAAAGTGTGGAATACACATGAAAGAAACATGATGCTTTTTATCAGTCTCAGCCTTTCACAACTCTGCCTTATTGTCAAATCCAAATATTACAAATATATTGTGAATACAAGATATATGTTTGGTAGAACTGAAATGTTATTCTATAAAATAGTAGCTTGAGCAGAATCATTATTTCAGAAGGTAACTTTGGAATGCAAAAGATTATTGATTAAATAGTAATAGTTCTGGGTTGACATGAGAGTCTTAGTAAATTGATGTTTGGGCCTTGGATCACACATGATTGATAAATATTCTTAAATAATAAGAATAAAAATAATATAGAAAACAAATAATTTTATCTTTTTCTCTATTTTAATATGATTTCTGATTCCTTTACTATTACTGCCTATTTGAAGAAAATGCCCCTATACTATTAGAAATTTCTTTCGTGACAAATACATGCCATTTTGGCCTGTCAGAAACATTGTATTTTTCAGTCTACACCAAAAAGTCAGAAAATCAAGATGCTTATTACAAAGTTACCTGATAGAAGTAATTAATAAAAAAAAATCCCGGGCAATTTAAAGCTAGAAAATCTAGCCTTTGTTTTTCCTTTTAAAATTCTGATTCATTTGGTGCCAAAACTGAAATCCAATGTTCTTTTCTTAGATTATTAACTGTCAAAATCAATAATACATTGGTTCCATTATTTAAAATTAGGAAGCATTTTTATTTAATAAAAGTTAAAGAATTCTAAACAATTATTTTTGTTTTTCTTTTCTTAGGTTCAAACACATTCCCTCAACATGACAATTCAATTGCAAGTAGAATCTCTAAAATGCACAGTACGTTTTCTCACATGTCAGAAAAGCAAACCAAATTTGAAGATTTCATACTACTTTCTGGGGTTGTCAAATAATCTTGTATATAACATAAGTATATTTGCAAAATCCTGAATAAGCTAATAGGCCATAAGAGCCCCTACTGAATTCATCAAAATAAAATTACATGCTTGATCTATTATATTTGATCCTGGAAATTTAGAAACTAATGCTACTCAAAAGAGACAGTCTGAAATGATAATGACCAAATGTTGGGACAATATATAAAATATTTTGCTTCATGGATAGTAGAACATAAGACATTTAACTTTGCCAAAATGACCACCTGGTAGAAAACTGTAATTTAGGGAAGTTATTCATTCAATTTACTCATGTATCTTAAAATATCATCAAGATTTGTATCTCTTAACATGAATGAAAATGCATATATTCAAAATATTGCATAATTTGAAATGTCATCTTCTGATTTTAAGGCTCTCCCTATATTAAAAAAAAATCATCTAATCCAAAGTTATATTTTCTAGATCCTGAAGTGCCAGTATCATAAAAAGAACACTGTTTTGAGGTCACATGGATTTTTTAAAAAAATATGTGAGTAAATTTGAATTTATTTCAATGTAAAATTGAAGAATATATATTTTAAAATTAGCAATAACAATAATTAGTGTTTGATGACACTTAAAATTTTTTGAAGTGCTTTACAAATATTGTTTCATTTTATCACAATAACCCTGATAGGAAATACTTATTATTATTATTTGCATTTTAAAGATAAGAAACTAAGGTACACAAACTAAGTGACTTGCCCAGAGTCACACAGCTAGTGTATTGGAGGCCAAATTTTAATTGAAGGTTTCCCAATTCTAGGATCTCCATTCATGCTACTAAGTTGGTTTATGAGCACTTTAAAAGGAAAGCAGTAATGACTAAGGGACAACAGTAATTCATGCTAGATTACATTAATTTCTTTTTCTAATAGTCTTAGTAGACTTGAAGATCAAGTTTTCATCTTTCATAATATACATGATGGAGAGTTGTAAGCATGCTGCTAATATTGAACATCTTTCCCTGAGTTGTCTTAGATGTCAGTACTCTGTCCTTAAATCATTTTTTGTATTTACTTGTTCTGCAGAATTTTGTAAACTAATATATATATATGTATGTAAATTATATATATATATATATATATTAATAATTGTGAGCTGCTAGGTGGTGTAGTAGATAGAAAATCTGTTTTAGCTGATCAAATCTTAATCTCTGCCTCAGATTCCTCATCTGGAAAATGAAAAAAAAAATATCAGCCCCTATCCCCAGGGTAGAACACTGTAAGCACAATATAAAAATTAGCTGTTACTATTGGCTATAATAGTATTAATTTTCCTCAATTCAGAATTTCAGATGAATGATGATCCTAAAAAGTTATCTTCAAAAAACAAAAGAATATTGTTTTCAATTAGACTCTGAGCTTCTTGAGAGGAAGGAATGTTTTTGACGTTGTATTCCCAGTACTTAGTATAAAGCTTGACACTTACTACTTAATAAATAATTTAATAAATACTTGTTGATGTGATTTCACTTTCCCAACTCTTTATTAGTTTAGTCCTATTTTGGTATCCCTTTTTTGGCATAGCTTATTCTCTGTCACAACAAGAATGAACAAAGTATCTATTCAAAATTTATTACATACATAATATACACATAGTTATTTCATTTGGTATCTAAGATTGAAAGCTCATTGAAGTCAGGCACTATGCTTTACTTATTCATTCTGAGATTCACATATAACCTAGCATAGGAGTTGCCCAACAAATAATGAATTAAATTGAACTGAATCATAATAATTTCAAGAAATGATTCAGTTCTCCAGACTTTGTATTAATATAAACATCTTCATGAGGAACAATTCATTTAAACACTAATACTAGGATTCTTCCCACATTTCAAAATCTTTTAATTTGTGAATATGCTTCTTTTTATAAATACACTATTGTGTTATAGGAAATGATCAAAATATTTTTCCACATTATTAGTGATACATATGATAACTTACTTGTACAGTTGGGCAAGGATCCTGACCATGTTCCATTTGCTGTACACTGTCTCACAGATGATCCAGAAAGAATGTATCCCTCCATACAGGAATAAATGACAGAGCTGGAGAATGTTGTGCCATCTATACGGAATACCTTCCCATTGGCAGTAGTCCCGGGGTTACCACACTGCACAGCTATAAAGCAAATTGATAAGAGCGTATATAACACAGCAATTAGAGAAGCTCTCACAATAAGTTAATGACTAAATAATTACTAAAAATTACCCAAAGGAGCTATAAAGTACCCTAAAAATAAACAAAGTACCATGTTTTAGAATAGCTTGAAATTCAAGATGAATTTATGTGGATTTTATTAGTTTAATTACTATGAATCTAAATTGCATTGTGGACTACTTCTTCAGACTTTTATTGTTGAATTGAGTGAAAAACTTGTGTGGTGCAGTAATTACTCACTAGCATAGCCTCGAGGTGCCACAAAATCCTTGAAGAAAGAATTATAAAATTTTGTGCTTATACTAAAAATACACCTAGTGTAAAATTAGAAGATAAACCTTGTAATAATAATAATAATGAGCTCTACAGAGAATTTTTTATATTTTATTTCTTTTATTGGAGGGGTATAAAAACATACCATTTGAATATTATAGACATTCATTTATAAGGTAAATTATACAGACAGGAAACTCATTTTTATTAAGTGATCATGAACTCAATTTTAAGATTAGGTAGAATAAAACATTGACTATACATAAACTAAAATAACTGTAGTTAAATTCCAGTGATGCACTTTAATAAACTCGATATACTCCACATCTATAAAGGGAAGAGAAGGAAACAATAATTTACATCAGTTATAGTGTCAGGTTAAATTTGAACTAAGATCTTCCTAATTGTGAGACCAGTACTTTCTCTACTATGACACCAATTGCCTTTATATGCTGCATGTTTCCATATATATATAGAATGTTTCAAAGATAGAATTTTCTGATCAATTTAAGTTCTAATTAGTCTCCATTAACTAGCTGCCATCTATATCACATATGGATTTTAAATAATTAGAATATTATTGTTACTTTTTTTAAAGTCATGTCCCATTCTTCCTGTACCCTTTGGGGGTTTTCTTGGCAAAGGTACCAGAGTGGTTTGAGATTTCTTTCTCTAGCTCATTTTTTTAAAGATGAGAAAACTGAGGCAAATAGGGTTGACTGGCCCAAGGTCACATATCTAAATATTAAACTATACAGAACATAATTTAAAATTTTGCTGATAATTCAGAATATATATTAGGCTGCTGTAAAGATTCATGATCTGAGGCAATTGATCTCAAATTCCATTTTGACATTTCTTCTGTTACATGGCTCACTGCTTCACAGAAAACACTCATATGCAACAAAACCCAGATTATCTGTATCTGACAAAACTATCACAGTACACATAACAAATAAAATTTAAATGGAGTAGATAACTTACTGGAGTAGCAATGTAAGTTGATCAAAAGAAATGAGGCAGAGAACAAAACTTCATGCTCCTACAACATGGCAGGCAGATACATCCAGACAAACTAAATTTTAGGCAGGCAGATCACTCCTTACAAGGGACAGTGTTCATGATTATACTCATTTGAATATAGGCAGTACTTTTCATTTCCATCTGCTCACAAATGGCTAAACGTGTACCTTGAACCAATAATTATTTCTCAGAGAGATAAAGTTCTCTAATTCTGTACCTGGGTAACTTCTGACTATATATCAGGTCCTTCTTTTGAAGGGGGAAAAAAGAACTGTACTGTCTATCATCCCTCTTGTAGATACACGACTATATAAAGAATGCTTTGTGTCTTGGGATGAAGGAGAAATATCCACAACTTGCTGAAAGGATTGGATATACTTTTAATTCCAGTAGATTATTTTAATTTTGTCTCAATTTTTATGTATTTATTGCAACTAATATCTTATACTTTTTTGTTTTAAGAGAAGAGAGTGTTCTGTGACTTGGAATGTAACTATGCTGTCAACAATGAGTTTTCTTGATTTTATATACCAATAAAACTATTCTGTACAGAGTAGAACTGTTTAAAGAAAAATAGTAGATGAAGGTAAAGATTTATAAAATACAATTTCTCATTGTAAGATTATTTCTCAAAAGTGCCCTAGAATAGTTCAGAAAGGGAAAACAAATATTCTGCAGGCATTTTGGGGAGAAGCAAATGGTATCTCATAAGTATAGTACATGATTAAAAAGGAAAGGTAAAAGCTAAAAGTTATACTCAATTACTTCTCCAGGTCTTGGTAGAACCTCTGCCTTGAGTACCTGAAAGGTCATCTAGTCCACTGAAACACTGACAGCCTTCCTTCTAAATGGTTGACCACTTGGCTTTTAGAACTGTTCATGGCCTCCCTTTCCAGTTTTATTGTTCATTATGTACCTTCACACTCTATTTCAGCCAAATTGGCTATTTGTTATACTTGAAATTCCATTGTTGAAAGGCACTTTGAATATCTTATCTTTGAATAAGCTATCCATTTCTCGTAACTGGAAAGCATTCCTTCCTCATCTCTACTACACAGAGGTACCTAGCACTCTACAAAGTACAACTAAGGACATATGTTTTATAGAAATGCTTACCGGAATACCTCCTTTTCCTAATTGTTAGAACACTTCCTGGAAATAACCTTTCATTTATATTGTTATGTTTTGCTTTTGCTTTTCTGTGTATATGCTATTTATCACCAGTGGAATACAAATTCATTTGAATCCTAATAGTGACTGGAAAATAGAGCAAATAGCAACTAAACCTGTGATTTGAATGATAGAGGGGAATTTCTAGAGTAGGGCACCCTCCCTACCAATTAAAATTGGCAGCTTCTCTGCAATTCATATTCCTAGAAAATTGCCTAGAGCACTGAAAGATAAAGTGACTTGTCCAGGTTCACATAGCTATTATATATATATATATATATATATATATATATATATATATATATATATATATATATATATACATCAAAGCATTCTAAGGGTGGGACAGGAGGTTGCAGGTATCAGGCAGATTAAACCACTAACATCATGATTTCTCAATCCCTTGTGGGTTCAGTCCAGCACACTGAATAAAAGTCCTTGGAATGGCAGTGCCCCTGTCCCTAGATCACCTTCTTTGTTTCAAATTTGCCTCTGCTAGGTATCAGCAAGGGAATAAATTCTCTGGAGAAGCTCATCTTGTGAAGTGGCATTGATCCCCAATAAAACCAATGAATGACTTCTACTAATAGAGTATGCAAGTCAGCCTAGCTGAAGCAAGATACCATAAAGAACAAACAATAATTGGATTACAAAAGGTAGGTGTCAAGTCACTTTGACCTTGATCTTTCCTTATACTTTATTGGATACAACCTAAGAACCCCAAACTCAGCCTTTGCAGTCAGAGAAGTCATTCTTGTACAGTAAAGGGGTTTGCTTCTCTTTTTAACACCAAAACCAACCAAATCTCCCATTGATGGACCCAACAGCGGAAAAAGTAGAACAACAGTGGATTTGGTGGTTTTTAATTGAATTTTTCTAGGATGAAGGCTTTTCTATATTTTTTTTATTGCAGTCACAGTATATTTTGGAAAGTAAGATGGTACATTGTTGGTTAAAGCAATCTATAAAGCAAATAAGTATTTCTGACCAACCATGTGCTAAATGCTAGGGAAAATAAAGAAAGACAAAACCAGCCCAGATGATTCACTAACTATGGTCACTATGGACAGATAAATTGCTATTACTGTCTTTATCTAGTAACTGACTTAAAAATCAGAACTAAAATTATTTTATACACATTAGTTAAAATAAAATAATGCTATATTATTTCAAGATCTCACTTTGAGTTTGTTTACTTTTTTACTTCTCAAAAATCATGAGACAGATACTTCCTGGCCTTCCCACTTGGTCTGGCTAGTCTATTTCATTGCTCACAGGGTTTAATAAGATCGTAGTCAACAACTCCTTTATTTCCCCATGAAACAGAAGACTATCAATTCTTGCCTTTTACCCAAGTCACTTCAGACCTCTCCACTTATTCCCTGCCATTCACTGACACCATGTCATTTGATCTACTTATATAACTTGAGGAACATTAGGACTTATCGTCTACCCCACCAATAAATGCTTTGGAATTTTGGGCTTTTTCATCTGCCCTGCAATTCAGCTTTATTTCATACATTGTTCCTCCTATTTATATGATCTCTGAAAGCAGGAATTCTCTCATTGCTTTCTGTAGTTTTCTAATATAGTGTTTAGAACATATTAAGTGTTTAATAAATGATTTTGTCATTCATTAATCTCCTTTGTAACCTTGCCATGGCCTTTGAACTATGGCAATTAAATCCTAATGTAATCAAACGCAGAATACCATCTTATTTATATGTTAATTATATTTTTCTAATTAAAATGTAGATCTGAAAATTACAAAGCTATTACCAAATAGACATCCAAAAGAAATTGTTTTCTTCCATCCTCATCCAGGCTTCTGGAATTAACAATTGCCTCATCTCAAATTTCGCATCAATTCTTCCCTAGTCTTACTCCAAGCTGTCAAGAATTCTAAGACATTGACCAAATGGTGCACACAAAAAAAATTGCTTTAGTTGTTTTACTATGGCTTGTGAGGGATTCTGAATATGAGGATTATTTATACATCAGTGATTCAGCAAGCAAACTCAGCTCTCCATACATTTCTGCCTTCTTTCAAGAATGTATAAGCATCAGTTCTTTTCCTTGTATTTTAAAATTACTAGTCAATCTCTCCAACACTCAATTGTACTGAAGACGTTCTGGAAGATCCATATGACCTCTCATATCACCTGGTCCCCTGACTTTTTCTGAATGAATAAACATTATACTTGTGTCTTGTTCATACTTCTAGTTCCTATCCCCTATTAACATATCTTACTGCCAGCATGATATGGAGGATTAAGGAAAGGAAGAACAGTCAATAGAGAAATAATAATAGAGGTACAATTTTGGAAGAATAAAGTCAGGTTCACTAAGGCAAAGTGGATGAGAAAAGTTAAGGAGAACAAGGAGTTAGTTGCTTTTTTGTGTTGTGTGTGTGTGTGTGTGTGTGTGTGTGAGAGAGAGAGAGAGAGAGAGAGAGAGAGAGAGAGAGAGAGAGAGAGGGATTAAGTTATAGAGGGTAAAAGAAGAGGAAAAAGTAATACTATTTAGGGTGGATGTGACAAAATAAAAAAAGAGAAAGAAGGAAGAAACTACATTGATTTTGAATCCTATACTTTTTTGACAAAGAATAATTTTAGTATTATCACAACAGAACAGGAATAGCAAATAAAAGAAATAGCCCTCAAGATACTAGGAAATAGAAACATGACCTTTATTGAATTCAAGTCAACAGGACTAATTGAACTACATTCTTTTTTTTCTTTGTTTGTTTTTGTAAACCAATGGGATTAAGTGACTTGCCAAGATCACATAGCTAGGTAATTATTAAGTGTCTGAGGCCACATTTGAACTCAGATCCTTCTGACTCCAGGGTCAGTGCTCTATTCATGAACTACATTCTTAGGAAAGTACTGAATGACCATAAAGATATGATCTTCACTGACTTGATAACTGCTTTTCAGTTTCAAACTTCCATCTCCTCTCTCTTGCACACAGATTGTCCAAGCCTTGAACGCACCATTTACTACCAAACCCCCCCCCCCCATTTCTGCCTTTCAGGATCCTTAGTATCATTCAGAGTTTACACACATAGCTTTTCCTGATCTCCAGTTGTTAGAGCCCTTCTCTTTGGCAGAATCTTTCTGACATATCACTAACTTCTCCTGAGACTACTAGATATCTGCTAATCAATTTTCCCAGAGTGCCCCCAAATTTCCTTTTCCCAATCTCTCCACTAGATAGGACCTACTTTGATTTCCTGTTATCGACTCTAACATTATCATCTTCACTCTTCATTTCCTTCTAGCGCTCATGCTTCTGCCTTACTCAAATCAACAGCTCTGCTTTAGTATGTCAAATCTCTTTTCTATAACTGTTCTGAATTTTCCTGTTCTGCACCAAGTTTGATATTCTTGTGTTATTAGTTTTTCCCTTGGCTTTCTTTTATTTCTGCCATCTTTGTCAGCTCATGCTTCTATTTATTATAACAATTTTCAGGCTATTTCCTATATTTGAAGAAATATAGGATATATAGTTCCATGTTCTTATTGACCTTAGTCCTTTTTAATGGGAATGTTTTATAATATTATATAGTATATTTATAATTTCCTGAGAATTTCTAAAATTCTTTAAATTTATCATACTCAAAAACTTCACTTTATACCATGGAATCACAATTACATTCATATCCAACAATATGTCAATGCTCCAAAAATCTGTAATTTCATTGCTCTTTATATACAAAATAGATTATCTTTAAGAATTTCTACAGGAAACTGAAACAAAACAAAATAATTCTTTTTTTCTCTTGCCAGCCTAATGAGAAGTCTTTGTGAATTGGCCTAGTCTGTTCCTATATAGTCTATTACAAGTTTAAAAAATTGGACCAACTTGTAAAGTTCTTTCATGTTTCTTTTACTGGTATTTGACTTAGTAAACCTAAAGCCACTGCTATATCATCACAAATAGTAAGAAAATGTCTTTAGTGGAACTTTGAAAAAGTTTTCAGGAAGAGAATCGTGAGAAGATGATAGGAGTGGAGGTTATATGTAGGTAGTTCTCTCCCCACAAAAATCACAATTTGGTATTGTTTAGTTGTTTCTGTCATTTCTAATTCTTCCTGAATCCATTTGGGATTTTCTTGGCAAAGACACTGGAGTGGTTTGTCTTTTCCTTCTTCAACTCATTCAACAGATGAGGAAACTGAACCAGAGTCACATAGCTAGTAAGTATCTGTGTCCAGATTTGAACTCAGACTTTCTGACTCTCTAACCCCAAGTCTGGTTCTCTATCCATTGTACTACTTAATTATCCCAATATTACAATGATACAAGTAATAAGTTCACAAATAAAAAGTCAATAAAAAAATAAAAGAACCCAGGGCAAACACTTTCTAAAAGAAATGAATATAAGTGAGGATTAGTTCATAGGTGTTCATGATTTCTTGTATTTTGTCCTCCTACCCATACAACACAATCAATGACCTCTGTTTTTCCCAGTACTAGGGCAACTAAGTGACACAGTAGATGGAGAACTAGGCTTGAAAGTAAGATCATCTTCCTGAGTTAAAGTCTGGCCTCAAACACTTACTAGATGTATGACCTTGGGCAACTCACTTAACCTGTTTGCCTCAGTTTCCTCATCTGTTAAATGGAGAAAGAAATAACAAATTACTCCAGGATCTTTCATGATGAAAGCTCTAAATGGGGTCATGAGAAGTCAAATCCACCTAAAAAATGACTGGATGACAGCAATTCCCAATAGTGGTAATTTAGTTAATATATTTTGAAGTGAGTCCCTTGGCAATGGATGTATAGAGGATGGGGTGAAAAGGAGGAAGTTATTTCAAATTCACATAACCAAGAAATGACATAATCAGAATTTTAATATGAAAGAAAAAATTTTTCATGTAGCAAGAAAAACAAATAAATAGTCCTGAAATTTATAATCAATCAGAATAGTGTAGGAGTACTCTAATTCTGTGGTTACAAGAAATAAGAGGAAAAAATGGGAAAATGATATTTCAAAGAGCAAAATAAATTAGTTGTACTCTCCAAATAATATAACCTGCAAAGTTGAACCAAAATAACAATAAAAAGAATTGGACATTTAATAAATGGAAAGAATGTGAATAATTCCTTCATAGGATCCCAGAGGTGAAAAAGAAGTTCAATGTGTGAAATGATCAAGCAGGTAATTTTAATAGCCATGACTACCCTTTTTTCTCTTAACATTTACATTCATTTTTTTAAAAAAATATAATAGATAACATTAATTTTACACATTCTCTAAAATTATTATATTCTAAGTTTATACTGACTTAAGTCAACTTTGGAATAGTTCCCCAAATCATATTTCTAGCCATATTTGCCCATCTTGAATTCTCTCTGGGAAATCTGAGACTATAGCTAATCCATAGCTATCTTGTTCCTTTTACCAAATGAAAATAATACGGTCCTTAGTTCCTGTACAAACATTCATGATAAAAAATTATGTTGAGAATATGAAAGTCTTGTTTTTATTGACCAAAAAAGAAGAAAAGGTGGTTCATAGCCCATAAAAATCAATTTAATTTGCTTCCTTCTCCAATAGCTTCTACTTTTTTCATTAGGGTCTTATATTCTCTTATAGTCTCAGAAAACACCTGGTTTGGATTCCACTTAGGAGATAAATTAATTTGGGGTATATAGAAACTTGTTCACTCTTACGAATTTTGCCCTGAGAGACATATTTAAGGGACTATTCTAACTATTTGAATTCTCCATAGAAAGGAGAAATTAGGGGTTTCTTGAAAGGTAAACTGCCATGTATCAGATCTGGATTGTCTAAATAAATTCCAGAAAAGAAGTAGAAAAAGTTTGGTTCTTTAGTTTCCCCATGTCATGACTTGGATTCTCGCTAACCTGATTTGAAGATGATATTGAATAAGACTTTTTGAATTCTAGAGTCAGAAACCAGACACCCAAAGAGACTTCCTTAATAAGTTACTTCTCAAAAGGAGAAGACCACTAGCAGGATCATCATGCTGATGCTGAACATTAAAAAGGTAGAAGATCTAGACCTTGATAAATATCCATAAAAACTATGATGAATTGCTTAGACAGTGAAGGGCTATGATGGATGTAAAAATATCTGTTTAGGAGTCTAATATAACATTTTTATGTTCTGAGGACAGAATATGACAGCAATGGGGCTCTCTTTGTTTAGTCTGTTTTTCCTCTTATGTATTGTATGTTGGATGATAAAGATCATATATTATGATTTTCCCCCATAATAGGATATGAAAGTGAACACAAAAAAAGAAACCTCAGGAAAAATAAAGTAAAAAAAAAGTATGCTTCAATTTGTATTGATATATCCATCAGTTATCTCTCTGAGGATGAATAGTGTCTTTTCTCTGAGGATGGATAGTTATATGAACAGAACAGATCAGAGCACAGCACTAAGAAAAGCTAAGTCATTCCCAGGTGGTCATCCTATAATTCTCATTACATCTGCAGATGTGAGTCTTTCCAGGTCTTACTGAGAGTATCTTGCTGATCATTTCTTAAAGTAGAATAGCAATCCATCTTAATTACATACCACAATTTGTTCAACCATTCTCCAACATGATGAAAGTCATATATTGTACAATACTGATATGTATACTGAATTTGGGAATACTAGACATGGATTATATACAAAATTTGTTGTAGAAAATTTCCAATATTTTTATCCTGGAATTTGTAATTTGTGTGATAACAAGCCAAAGAGAACCTGATCACTTTGGGATCAGATCTTCTGGATTATACTTAAGTGGGTACTGGGTGGAGGAGAATTTTTGGGTCTTGGATCTTATCCCTGAGTTAACCTGCATGGCTAGAAATGTCCATTAATCCAATTTATCATGACTATTGGTTGGTCTTTGAAATATTTTGGAACTTTGATTAATGCAATGATATGCCACAATGCCAGAGGACTAAAGATAGAATATGCTACTTTCTTCCAATCAAGTTTGATAAGCTAAAAATGCAGAATAAGACATATGCTTTTGGACATGGCCAATGCAGTAATGTGACACACATTTTTGTATTGAACTTTATTTTATTGCTTTTGTTATTTAATTGGAGGGAAAAAGAGAGGGAGAAAGGGATATTTGATTTGTAAAAATAAAATTTAAAGAAAAGATTGTTAGTTGCTAACTAATTCTCAAAAAGGAAACATAAAAGGAGGAGTGAGGAATTGGACAGTCTAAGAACTTGTTTCAAACTGGCCTGGGCAAGCATAGGCCACCTCCATTTTTTCTTGCCATAAGGAAGAGGAGAAATCTTCTCTTTCAACCTTACTGTGCTTTAGCATCATTTCATAGTTTATCTGTGTATACTACCAGCAGAGTATGTGTCAGTCAATCATCTGGAGAGAACTCTAGTCACTGATGACAAATCAAATGAATTCAAAGCTGTCCTCAAATATAGCCTGTTTGGCCCTGGACATGTCTCTTATTTTATGTTTGACTCAGTTTTCTCAACTATAAAAAGGATAATAATAATAGCACCTATTTTCCATAGATGTTGTGAAGATCAAATAAGATAATATTTGTAAAGTGCCTGACAGCTAGTTGATGTGTATATGCTTTCCTTTGTCTTCCCCTTCCCCTGATTCCAGAATAGTCACTAGAAGCTCAGTAGCTGATCCCAGATTGGGACCAATCCTGACTAATAACTTGCTTGACACAGAATAGGATGGATCAGTGGTTCCATGAATCAACCAGATAGCTGAGAGATTATGGCCTATATGCAAGAAATGATCAGAAATGAGTTTGAAATTATTCTTCTGGACCAGCTCTCCCATGTAAGGATTTATTTTTTAAATTTAAAAATGTTTTTGCTTTGGTTTTTTTGCAAGGCAATGGGGTTAAGTGACTTGCCCAAAGTCACACAGTTAGGCAATTATAAGTGTCTGAGAGTGAATTTGAACTCAGATCCTCCTGACTCCAGAGTCAGTGTTCTATTCACTGTGACAGCTAGTTGGTCACACTTGTAAGCCACAGGCAACTGATATTTGTAGCAGGGTCTATATTTATCTAGATATGATTTGGGATTTGGCTACAATTTCTGACCTTATAGAAAATAGATGAATGATTGTGACTGGGCAATTACTCTTTTGCTTTCCAACCATCAAGAGGGGTGGTCTGGAGTTAGTATGCTCTATCCTCTTTACACATCTTCCTGCATTCTATCTCTCTTAATTCCTTCTGTACTGTGGTCAGAATGGCCTTTCTTATTCATAATTATGGTCATATTATTGCTCTGCTAACAAATTTTCAGAAGGTTTTTATTATTTAACTAAATAAGTTCAAAATGACTTAACTAAGTTGTTCCCTTGTTTAAAAATCCCTTCTCCTCTTCTACTGATTTTTCCTACTCATTCTGAAAAGCTTAATTAATATTTTCTCTTCTGGGAATCAATGCATCCTTGATCCTCCTTAGTCAGCAATGAACTTTTCCCTTGGAGTTTATACAATACTTTGTCTTATAGCTCTCTGGTACAGTTATAATATATTGAAATCTCAAATACTTTGTCTATTTTATTTGCCCTCTTGTTGGTTAATAGACTTTATGATTACTGAGGAGAGTAATGGTATCAGATGTAACCTTTATATATTTGCTGGCACCTAGAACAATGCTTCACAATTTGATCAATCAACAAGCATTTATTAAGAGCCTACTATATGATAGAAATTGTACCAGATGTTTTATAAATTAATGAAAAAAATGAAAATCCCAAGCAGCTTATTTTCCAATGGAAAGAGATGGCTCTCTCTCTCTCTCTCTCTCTCTCTCTCTATATATATATATATATATATATATATATATATATATAGACAGATAGATAGATATTTAATGTATAGAATAAACTCAAAGAAAACTTGCAAAGTATTTGAAGACATATTGAATAATGTTTGCTGTATGATATTTTTATAAAGAAAATTATAAGGGGAATTAGGTGGATAGAGCACCAGTTCTGGAGTTGAGGACTTGAGGACTTGAGTTCATATCTGATCTCAGACACTTAATAAATAATGACCTGACTTTATTTGATCCCATTGCCTTGTCAAAAAAAAGAAAATTATAAAAAGTCATATTTTTCTGGACCATGAAAAGAAATAGTTCTTTCAGTTCTACACTGTCCTTTGTATGCACAAGTTATTAGAGATATTGGTAGAGCTTTTGCTTTTGCTGGAATTTACCTTTACATTCAGGTTGTCTTCCCGTCCAACTTCCATTGGCTAAACAAATCCTTTCTTCTGAACCATGAAGGATATAACCAGTCTCACAAGAGAAGTGGACAACACTCTTTGTCCTGAAATCACTCTCCTGTCTGGAACCATGACCTGGAATGCCTGGATCACCACAGGAACCAGCCACATCACCTGGAATTAAGCATGGTTTAGAATGTTATCTTTTGGGGACACTAAGGCACTGCTGGTAGAGTTGTGAACTGATCCAAACGTTCTGGAGAGCATATAGTCCCAAGGGACTATAAATTGCACCTGCCCTTTGATTCAGTAATACACTATTACATCTATATCCCAAGGAGATAATTAAAAAGTGAAAAAGATTCACATGTATGAAAATATTTATAATAGCTGTTTTTGAGTTGGCAAAGAATTGTAAATTGAAGGAATTCCCATCTATTATAGCTAAAGAAAGCAATTTGCTTCCCGATGAGGTTTTATTAGTTTTTAAGAACCCTGTATAGATCAACATGTGCACTTTTCTACATTTTTTCCTATAGCCAGAGATATGCTAGTAAATGTTTTGCAGCCAATACTCTAGAAGAAAAAAAAAATCATCACTTTTAAATTTAGAGTGCATTATTAGTATTTTCTCTATCACTTTATAAGTCTAGTCAACCAACAAACAAGAAATACAAGAAATCAGAAAAACCTGGCAAGATTTACAAAAACTGATGTTGAGTAAAGTAAGCAGAACCAGGAGAACATTGTATACTGTAACAGCAGCACTGTGTGATGATCTACTATGAAGGACTTAGCTTTTCTCAGTAATACAGTGATCAAAAAAATTCCAAAAGATCTGTGATGGAAAATGCCATCCAAATATAAAAAAAAGAACTGTGGAGTCTAAATGCAGTTCAAAGCATACCATTTTCGCTTTTTTTTAATTTATTTTTTGTTCTGTCATTTGTTCAAATTATTTTTCTTTGTTCTGATTTTTCTTTCATAGCATGACTAATATGGAAATATGTTTTATGTGATTGAATATATATATGCATGTATATCTATATATGCTAACATGGGGAAGTGGGAGAGAAAAGAGTAAAGAAGGAAAACATGGAACTCAAAACATTACAAAAAATGAATGTTGAAAGTTATCTTTACATGTGAATGAAAAAAATAAAATACAATAATCTCATACAAGAGAAAAATATTATGTTCTGACAAAACAAACTGATAAGTTGAAATAGCTTTTCCTTTCTACTTGATCCACTTCTTATGTGAAGAAATAAGTTGAGGGGACACAATGGTTTCATAAAGTAGGAATCCTATTTCTATGGATTTTTTTTTTCCTGGGTGAATGGAGTTTGAAAGCATTCAATAAGCAATATATGTTTCAAGAACATTCTAGGTGCCTACTTCCAGAGTTATATGACAATCAAAATGTGCAATTTGTAACTGACAGGAGAATTAGAGTAAATGACAACAGTTCTGTATAAAAGTGATTTTGATAATTTATTCATGATTTTTCTCAGATTTTCAATTACCTGTTATTTCTTATTAGCTAGAACAGCTAAACTCTAGAAAATGGGAACTGACATTTATATGGAGCTTTTAAAGTCTGCAAAATGAATATATTATCCTCGTTGAACCTCATAACAACCTGTGAGATAGGCATTATGGTAATTATAATCTCCATTTTAAAAATGAGGAAATGGAGACTCAGATAAATGACTTGCCCATAGTCATACAGGTCATAAATGTCAGAAGCTGTATTTAAAGTCATTCCTTACAGATTTCATAACCAACACTTTTTCCACTGTATCCTGCTGATGTCTAGAAACATATCACATTGTCTAAAATTTTACTTCATAATTCATTGCTTCATTATTTCTTAAGCAAAGATGACTGACATTTACATACTTTTATATCAAGATAATTAATTTGCAAAAGCTGAAGTTTAGGCATTCCATTTTGAATAATTCAAAAAGTGATTTATGGCTAGGTAGTATGTCCTTTGAATTTCAGTGATAAGAATTCATTTGACCCTTTGTAACATCTTAACTCACTTGAGTCAGTTGCCCCTTGAGGTTCTTTTCTATCGGGGTAGTAAGAAGGAAGTGGATTTATCAGAATAGCTAATCATAATGAACAACTAGTAATGACTTATCAAAGGGTTTTGGAGGATTTAAAAGAATCTTTCAAATAGGACATATCAATATGTCCTATATGCATATATGTGTGTATATACTATTAAATAATAGATCAACATATATGTGTGTATTTATAATCAGTTTCCTAATTAATATAGATCATGTCAGTTTATAAGAATATAAGATAATTTTAGCTAAGGAAAATTCATCTTTTTCAAAATATAGAATAATCTTGACACTGAACTTTCTTTAGCTATGTTCTTACTCTAAGACAATAACTGTGATGAATATTATGTTGAGCTATACAATGTAGCTAAAGAAAGCAAATTGTTTCCCCATGAGGTTTTATTAGTTTTTAAGAATCCCATACAGATCAACATGTACACTTTTCTACATTTTTTTCCTATAACTAAAGAGTATGCTAGCAAATGTTTAGCAAACCAATTCTCTAGGAGAAAAAAAAAATCACCACATATTTTAAATTTAGTGTGCATTATTAGCATTTCTCCATCACTTTAAAAGTCTAGTCAATCAGCAAACAATAAATCATGTCTTGATTTGTGACATCTATTAATTTCCAAGGTGTAAATGCTCACAATGAAAATATAATATTAGACTTTCCTTTTTTGAGTTAGCCTTTGCCTACTCATTTCTAAACTTGCTGCCAAGTACCATTGAAATGATAAGAGGTCCTGATTTATCTTGTCAATACTTCTGCATATCAATAGTGTTTTCCATTAACACTTTAAAAGGCATGAAAACTCATGGGCTATGAGATTTGACTCTGCCTTTCCAAAAGTCCACTCCCCTTCTGAGTCTCCTACTTTAACTCCTCCCACATCATAATTAATACAATTACATAGAAAAGATAAAGAAAGAGAAAAAAAAATTTGCATAGTACTTGCTATTTGCCAGGCTCTGCACTAAGTACTTTCAAATATTATCTAGTTTAATCCTCACAACTCTGAGAGGTAGGTGCTGCTACTATCCCAAATGGAAAATCACTAACACTAAACAATGCTCTTTCACACACAAGATGATATGCATGTGATTGAATTTACATAAGGATAATACATGTATTTTCTATTATAATTATTACTTTAGGGAAATTCGGATAAGACAAGTTCTACAAATAATTCTAAAAAGATTCAAGATCAGTCATTCCATTTCAAATACACTAATTTGCTTTTCATAAGGGAAAAAATAACCTCTCTGGTCTATTCATATCTTGATCCCAAACAAGTTATTTGAACCTGTTTGGATTGTAAAATAAGACCATTCATGATTTGTCAGCTGTATGAACTCTAAATAGAAAACACATTTTAAGGAAATTAATATTTAGAAATTTACAATCATTATTATTATTATTATCCTATAATTTATAAATAGCAGTTCTAACTAAAAATGTTTACATTGATATATTCTAAAATTTTGCCTCAGTAATCTCCATTCATTTTTTCCCCCATTTCACAATTTAATGATATTACTACAAGAGCAAATGATAATAGCAGACTTCAAACATTGCTTTTCTTAAAACAACTCATATTACATCAGGAAATACCTTCATTTAAATTTTGCACCAGTTATAAGAAAACTTTTATCACAGGTTCAAGACATTTTTTTAAAGATAAACCAGAATCTCATATCTAATTCTGCTTCTGACAATTGCTGTATAAGGTTGTATGAAAGGGGAAAAAAGAAGGAAGACAAACTGAAATAGGAGAAGGCATTTTAAAGTGATTTGGAGAGATTTGAGATTATGAGAAAGTTCAAAGATTGAATATTTAAAAGATAATTTGGGGCACAGGCAGCAGATGACTGGTAGAACAAAATAAGTAAACAAATTAGTAGGACAATATTGTTAAAAACTACCATTTATGGAGAACTAATATTTGTAAAGCACTTTACAAATATTATTTAATTTTAACTGTAATTCTCTTAACAACTTTCTAAGGTAAGTGCTATCATTTTCCTCTAATGGTGTTTGCCTTTCCTTGTAGAAGAAGAAGATGTCATCAGGGAGGTGATATCATGATATGGAAGTGAATTGGATTTGAATGAGGGTATATTGTCACCAGCCTCACTTTCTTCTCTGGGACCATCTGAGTTCAGTGGCAAGATATGGATGTGAGACAATCTATGTTAAGTGATTTACCCAAAGCCACACAACTAGTAAGTGACAGGTGTCTCAAGTCAAATTTGAAATCAGATTCTCCTGGCACTACACCTGGTACTGTATCCATTGCACCACCTAGATGCCTCTTATTTTCCTCTATTTTATAAATGAAGAAACTTGGTCTGAAAAAAGCTTAACTCTCTTTCCAAGGGATATATAGCTAGTGAATAAAGTAGGATCTGAACTCAGTTCTTCATAATTCTAAATCCAACATTTTAGTTTTGCAAGACTAGGTAAGAGGATAATAAAATAAAGGAAAGAAAATCGAGTGGCAGTCAAGTAACTGTTGCTGAAGAGACTTTTTCACAGTGTTAATTGTGGAGATGGAGTCAAGATAGCAGAATGAAGTCCGGATGTTGTCTGAACTCTCCCAAGTCCCACAGAAACAAAATTAAATCAGATTAACTCTAAGTGGATCCTAGAGTAACAAAACTCACAAAAAGACAGGGTAATACAATTTCCCAGCTTAAGATATCTTAGAATGATAAAGAAAGGTCTGTTTCACTTGGGTGAAAGTCCAGGTAGTCTGGGAACAAGTCAATGGAAGGGTCTTAGTGATTGCACAGATCAGCAACCAAGGGCTCCGTGCTGGTTCAACAGGCCGGGGCAAAGGAGACCAGCTGGCAGACCTCCAGCCCCGGTGTATAAAGCAAATTGTCAGCCTCAGAACACTAGCACATAGGTGTGACTAGGCAAGGCCACCTCAGCACAATAGACATATGGCCAGCACTGGAGGTCCTAACCCAGAGAGTCAGGGCCCTGGTCCCTTTCCCCACCCCTGCACAAGAAGTTTCTAACAGCACCCCACAGGAACAGAGCTCAACTTTTAAAATTAGCAAAAAGAACCCCCCGAAAAAGCCCTGATCTCAAAAAAGCTACTATGGCACCAAGGACAATGGAAAAAATGCCTATATGTGAAATCTCAAAGGGGATTATGAATTAGTTTCAAACTCAAAAAAATCCTCTTAGAACTCAAAAAGTATATTAAAAATTAATTAAGAGGTCAGATGAAAAAACTGGGAGGGGGATAAGAAATGAGAGTTATGCAGGAGAATTACAGGGAAAGAGTCAACAAAATGGCAAACACAAAAATTGACTGAAGAAAACAATTTTTTTAAAAAAATAGAAATATCTGAAAGGGGGAAAAATCCACCGAAGAAAACAATTTTAAAAGTAGAATTGGTCAAATGGAAAAGGAGACACAAAAATTAACTGAAGGAAATGACCCCTCAAAAATTAGAACTAGGAAAATGGAAGCTAATAACTGTGAGATATCAATAATCAGTCAAACAAAACTAAAAGAATGAAAAAATAGAAAACAATGCAAAATATCTTATTGGAAAATAAGTGACTTGGAAAATAGTTTCAGGAGAAGTAATTTAAGAATTATTGGAATACCAGAAAGTCAT
The DNA here is from genome assembly GCF_037893015.1 of Macrotis lagotis. NCBI lineage: Eukaryota > Metazoa > Chordata > Mammalia > Peramelemorphia > Peramelidae > Macrotis > Macrotis lagotis. Next base: position 571,308,584 of record NC_133666.1, read on the forward strand.
GATAAAAAAAAGAACCTATGTTACCATTTCCCAAGAAATTATCAAAGAAAACTGCCCTGATATCCTTGACACAAAGGGTGAAACAGTCAATGTAAGATTCTACAGATCACCTCCTGAAAGAGATACCAAAATAAAAGCTCCAAGGAAAATTGTAGTCAAATTTCAAAATTACTAGATCAAGGAAAAAATACAGCAGGCAGCCGGAAAGAAACAATTTAAATACCAAGAAGTCACAGTTAGGACTTAGTAGCTTCCACATTAAAACATCAGAGGGCTTAGAATCTGATATTCTGAAAGGCAAAGGAACTTGTATTACAACTAAGAATCAACTACCCAGCAAAATTGAGCAAATTCTCTCAGGGGAAAAGATGGAGATTCAGTGAATAGGATTCTTTCAAACTTTCCTGATGAAAAGACCAGAATTGGAAAATTTGATCTTTAAATACAAGATTCAAGAGATGCATAAAAAGATAAACAGGAAAGAAAAAAACACATGTTATTCTATAAAATTAAACTATTCACAGTCCTGCACAGGAAAATAATTCTTGTTATTCTTAGGAACTGTATCTCTATTAGTACACTTAAAGCAAATCCATACAAGTAGATTTTGAAGTGATGACATAAAAAAAAAAAATTAAGGGGTGAATAAAAAGATAGTACTGGGATGAGAGGAAGGGTAAAAACATGAAGAGTAAAATACTTATTGTTGAATAGGGGGAAAAAGGGAAGGATGTGAGTGTTGCTTGAATTGTACTCTCACTGGATTTGGCTCAAAGAGGTAACGATATATACATTCAGTTGGGTATAGAAATTTATGCTATTCTATAGGGAAGTAGGAAGGGGAAAGGGAAAATAAAAGGGTAGGAGGCAAGGTTGATAGAAGAGAAGACAAAAATAAGAGAGGAAATGAGGGAAAAACACAGGACTTGACAGAAAGGAGGGAAGATTGAGGGAGGTGGAATTGAGAGAAAAACACTGGTGAGAAAGGATAGGGTGAAAGGAGAGAGAAAAGTATAAATAGGGCCAAAAGCAGAATGGAGGGAAATACATAGTTAGAAATCAAAACTGTGACTGTGAATAGGATGAATTCTACCATAAATTGGAAGCAGACAGAAGTGTATTGAAAACCAGAATCATACAAAAATGTCATTTACATGAAATGCATTTGAATAATGCACACACACACACACACAATAAAGGTAAAAGGCTGGAGCAGAATATATATTTCCACTAAAGTTAAAAAAACAGGTATAGCAATCTTGGTCTTAGACAAAGAAAAAGTAAAAAATAGATCTAATCTAGCTAAAAGATATCAAAGAAAATGAAGTAATATCAATACTAAACATATATATACCACAAATGGTATAGCACCCAGTTTCTTAGAGGAGAAGTTAAGTGAGTTAGTGAGTTACAGGAAGAAAAAGACAGCAAAACTGTACTAGTTGATTATCTCAGTTCTCAGAACTAGATAAAACTAATCTCAAAATAAACAAGAAAGAAGTTAAGGAGGTGAATAGAATTTTAGAAAAATTAGATATCAGTTTTTGAAGCAAGTTGAATTGGAAGAGAAAGGAATAGGAATATAAATAAAAATAGAATGTTGCATGGCAACTACACAAAAACTGACCACGTAATAGGGCATAAAAATTTCATGATCAAATACAAAAATTGTAAATGCATCCTTTTCAGATCATGATGCAATTAAAATTCCATGCAATATAAAACCATGGAAAGATAACTAAAAATTCACTGGAAACTAAATAAAATCCTAAACAGAAACAAGTGAGGCCTAGGGACAGCCAGGTTGGGGTGTACTCTCCTCAGAAACAGAAACTTTCACCTCTGGACAATGTGGGGTTCTGGGTGGAAGATAAGGCATCCCTGCTGATAGGTGAAAACAGGCCCATATTTATGGCAGAAATGTGGTCCTGGACAAGAAGGAACCAGCACACAACTGGTGAGTTCAGAAACAGTGGCATGGGAATGCTGCCATCTGTGGACACTAATAGGAGAACTGAGTTCTTCTTGGTTTCAAGTCAGAGTGGAGAACTGAATGTTATAATCCCTGTAGGGTTCTCAGGGAATAAGATCATTTCCTGCTGTGTCTGGTCCCCAACTGTGCTTTAGATGAGTAAAGGAGGGTATAGATTGGGCCCAGGAAAAATCTCTTGAGACCAGAGATGCATCCCCCCCACACCACAGTACTGGAGGTGAATTTAACAATAAGCTGCTAAAAGAAATAATGAGCAGGCAAAAGAAAGAATCCAACCATAGACAGTTACTATAAGAATAGAGAAGACTGAAGTTTGTCCTCAGAGGAAGATGTTGAAGCAAAAAAAAGACTTCTTTTACCCTAAAAGTAACTCAAATGGCTACCTGACCTGCTCAAAAAGAATTCATAGAAGAACTCAAAAAAGACTTTAAAACTCAAATAAGAGAGATTGAGGAAAAACTAAAAAAGAAAATGAGAACAGTACAAGGAAAACAAGAAGATTATTAAAAGAAAGCAAATCAACTGGAAAGGGAGAACTAGAATCTTAAGGAAGAAAATGGCTCTTTGAAAATTAGACTTGACCAAGAAGATGCCAGTGAAGTTAAAATAAAATAGAAATATATATATATATATATATATGAAGAATGAAAAAGTAGAAAAGAAAGTGAAACACTTCAAAGGCAAAACATTCAATCCTGAGAACAGATCAAGAGGTAAAGAACATTATGAAATACAAAATGGATAATTTTGATTAGTTTAAATTGAAAAGATTTTGCACAAACATAATCATCGCAAACAAAAGTAGAAGGAAAGAAGAAAGCTGGGAAATGATCTTTATTGTCAAATAAATGCATAATTTTATAATTATTTAGAGAACTGAGCCAAATTTATAAGAATACTAGCCATTCCCCAATTGATAAATGGTCAAAAGATATGAACAGACAGTTTTAGGTGAAGAAATTTCTAGTCATATGAAAAAAAAACATTTTAATCATTAGTGATGAGAGAAATGAAAATTCAGACATCTCTGAAGGACCACCTCACAACTATCAGATTGGCTAATATGACAGAAAAGGAAAATGACAAATATTGGAGGGAAGGTGGGAAAACTGGAACACTAATGTACTGTTGGTCAGTCAATTGATAAAATCATTCTGGAGAGCAATTTGAAACTATGCCCAAAGATCTATAAAACTCTGCACACCCTTTGATCCAACAATACAAAATTAAGTTCATATGCCAGAGATCATAAAAAAAGGAAAAAGGAGCCTCATGTGTAAAAAATGTTTATAGCAGTTCTTTTTGTCAAGACTTGTCAAGAATGAGAAACTGAAGGGATGTCCAGCAATTTAGGAATGGATGAAAAAATTGTAGTAGATGAAGGTAATGGACTATTTTTGTTTTATAAGAAACGATTATCAGATAGATTTCAGAAAAACCTGGAAAGACTTACATGAACTGATGCTGAGTAAAATGAGCAACACTAGGAGAACATTGGACACAATAACAACAATGTTGTATGTTGTATGTTGCTCAGTTATGATAGGCTGAGCAAGCTCTTCTCAATTATACATTGATCCAAGACAATTTAAAAAGACTTGTAATAGAAAATACCATACATATCCAGAGAAAGAACCTGAAGTTTGTTTCTTTTTTTTTTTAATGGGGATAAGTAACTTGCCCAAGGTCACACAGCTAGGTCATTATTGAGTGTCTGAGGCTGAATTTGAACTTGGGTTCATTCTCCTGACTACAGGGTCAGTATTCTATCCATTGAACCACCTAGCCACCCCAGAACAACAAAGACTGAATGCTGATCAAGGCATAAATATTAACTTTTTTACAAAATTTGAATTTTTGTTTTTTCTTTTCTCATGCTTCTTTTGTTCTAATTCTTCTTTCCTAACATTACTATTATGAAATATGATTGTACATGAATAACCTATATCAGATTGTCTTGGAGAGGGAGGAAGGAAAGCAGGGAGGCAGAAAAATTTGGAATTCAAAATCTTTCAAAAATGAATGTTGTAAATTACATATAATTGGGGGAAAATATTATTAAGTTTTAAAAAAAAAGAGTTACAGAGGTGAGGGAAATTGAAATCAACCATAAGCTATTTGTCATAGTAGTTCTGCTTGTGAGCTACTAACAAAGTTAAATGACCAAAGCACCATGTTTTAGTAAACAGGGAGAAATTTGTGAGGACCTGAACCAAATATTTCTCCTTTTGCCAATGAGATTGCTAACTATTATCAAAGAGCAGTTTGGTCTTCTAGAAGAGAAGATAGGGAGCAGCAGTGGATAGAGCACCAGCCCTGGAGTCAGGTGGACCTGAGTTCAAATAAGGCCTCAGACACTCAATAATTACCTAGCTGTGTGATCTTGGGCAAGTCACTTAACCCCATTGCCTTGCAAAAACTGAAAAAAAAAAGATAAAGGGCTTTCAGGCATGCCTCCTCAAATCCTCAGGTTAAGAGGAAAATTATTTTTAGTATATATATATAACAGACCAAAAAAAGCAATATCTATTTTAAAGTGGACAAAATCTTAATTTAAACTTTCTTTTAAAAAAATCCCCCAAGCAAAAATGGTAGAAAAATTTCAGTATAGAGATAAAGAAAAATAATTATTGGAAAAGGAAGAGGAAAATTCTATTGTATGGCACATTGGAGGATGGGGGGAAAGGTCAAGAATTGAAAGAATAACAATCATTTTTATAGAATTAACCACTGAATTCTTGGGGTTAAGAAAGAAGTTGAGACTCTTCCTGAAGAAGAGATAGCTGCTATGATGAAAAAGCAACTTCTTAATCTCTAAGGAACAATACTGTGGTTTCACAGATGGCTCAGGTGAGAGATCATCTAGCAAGGGCTCTTATTCATGATATGCCAGAGAACCTCCAAAGATCTGTTAAAAACAGATCACTACCACCCATTTTCAGTGATGCACATGGACACAAACAATTCTTCCAGAATGAATGTAGAAAGCAATGAAAGCGATTAAGCAATCTTGGCAAGAAACCTGAGGGACACAGGTAATATTATCCCTGATGCAACATTTAATGAAGTAAAAATCAGATTTGGGAAATGCAACATATGGTAAAGGAAATGAGGTCTAAGAATGAAAATTCAATTTCTGGAACGCAATTTACAATATAGGAAGCTTCTGGTCAGAGATGGAGTAAATCTAAAAGGGTGTTTGTTATAATGTATTACCCTGGAGTCATCCAAATCTAGTCAAAACAACTTAAAGCTGAAAAAGATAAAAGGAAAAAGAAACCTGCATAAATATGCATAGATACCATAAAAAGTATATAAAGTATAGGAAGAGAAATAGCTGTAGAGATGTCTAGGAATTTATTTACAGGAAACAAAATCCAAGAAAGGAGCCAGTAATAAAATCCATGTCTTTAGATATCAATGTAAAATTGCACAGATAATGGCTAAAAGATTGAAGACCCGAAATGCAGAGAAGCTTATTTGACCTCGCAGTTATGACTAAGATAGAATTAGACACCTAATTAGTATGTGGACCTGGAAAAATATTCTTTATTGAAAAGAATCATGATTAGTAGGGGATGAGTCAAGGAATAAATATTGTCTATTAAAAAGAAAGAGTCGCATGATAAACTTTAATAACAGGGGATATTATGTTGTGAAAAAAGAAAAGAGAAAGAAAAGGAATGATACTATCAGTGAAATATAATATAGACAGAAAGATGAGAGTGATTAGTCCACAGTTATAAGATCATCCTAGTTATATAAAAGGGGTATGTTATATAGCAGGGAGAAGAATGTTCAGTTTGTTGTCCTTGTTCAGTCATATCTGACGTTTTGTGATCCCATTTGAGGTTTTCTTGGCAAAGATACTGGAGTGACTTAGCCATTTTCTTCTCCAGTTCATTTTACACATGAGGAAACTGAACAAACAGGGCAAAATGACTTGCCTAGAGTCATAAACTAGCAAATGTCTTAGGTCAAACAAGCTGAGGGATTCTTGACTCCAGGTCTGATACTCTATGCACTGTGCCACCAACTGTCCCAAATTTCAATTATCTAGTTCTTATTTGTGTTCTATTCCTTTGTCTGTAAGAAGAAGAGCAGCTAATAATTTAGGGATTTGTCTCATTAATTTTATCCTTTAAAAATAGGATATAAGGAGGAATTTCAGAATTGCTCTAATTTGCATTCCTCTGATTAGTCATATTGTGATAATAGCAAAGATAAAAAAGAAAATGACAAAGGTTGGAGATAATAAGAAAAAAAGCATATTGATGATGCACAGTAAGAGGATTTGTAAATAGATAAATGTATATACAAAATGTTATTAAGTAGTGTATGCCCTTTGACTCAGCACATAACACTGCTAGGCCTATACCTTAAAGAAAGCAACTAAAGAGGAAAGGTTGTTTATGAACAAAAATGTTTACAGCATCACTTTTACATTGACCAGAAACCAGAAATTAAGAAGAAATCCCAAAATTGAGGAATGTCTGAATGATCTGTGGTGTATCAATATTATGGAATACAAGTAGACTATAAGAAAGGAGAAAGCAGATTATTTAAAAACATAGATGCAGAGTAGAGTAAGTAAAACCAGAAGAATAATTTATACCATCATTATTATAAAAATTAACAGTCTTGTGGAATTTTATAAGTTGATGAAACAAAAAAAAACCTAAACCTTGAATGCTATACAAACTATGACCAATACAATCTATTACTAATTCTAGATGATTCATGCCAAATATAAAATAAATATAACAGATTTAGAATACAGAAGATTGTATATCCATTATACATCTAGACACTGAGGGAAATAGATTTGCTTTTCTATAAATATGCATCATGAGATTTATTTATCTTTTTTGTTTTCATAGGGTAAGGATAGGCAATGGGAAAGATAGAAAATAGATTTCAGCTTTTTTTGAGACATGGAAATGTTCTATAGCTGTACATTGTGTGCACTTTCAGATGAAGTTACTGTTTTGTTAGATTTACTTAACTCTTTTACTTTGTTATAAGCAATCTCTCATGAAGTATGAGTAATTTGTAAATTTATGTATTATAAAAATAAGACGTATGAATAAAACCTTTTTTCTTGGAAAAAGATGGAGCAACCAATAATTTGAAATTATATTCTAGAATAAATTCTCCTCAAAAAAGAGAACCTGGATGTTGAAGTAGAAATAATGGAAACCTGTTATAGAAGATGCAAGCCAGAGATACTCTAACACTTTTTTTGTGGAGACATTAACTCAAAGGATCTATAAAAGGTAATTTAAATCCTGTGAACTAACTGGATAGCAAAGTGGGTAGAGCACTAGTCTTAGAATCAGGAGAAAGGGAAATCAAATTCAGTCTCAGACACTTATTACTTACTAGACGTGTAACCTTGGGCAAGTTACTTAAACCTGATTGCCCGGCATCCAGGGCCATCTCTAGTCATCCTAATTCATATCTGGTCACTGGAACCAGATGACTCTAGAGGAAAAAGTGAGGCTAGTGACTTAGCACAACACCCTCTCACTCAAATCCAATTCATGTGCTTGTCATAACATCACCTCCCCTCATGTCATAGTCTTCTTTGAGAATGAAAAACAAACTTCATCATTATTATAAGGAAATGACATCAGGAGGGATAGGGAAACTCTTAACAATTAATTATTTTAAGTAAAGCAATTTTGTTTACAAAGAAAATTGGTCATTTCTTAAAAATACCAATGCAGCAGCAGCTAGGTGGCACAGTGGATAGAGCCCCGGCCCTGGAATCAGGAGTACCTGAGTTCAAATCTGGCCTCAGACATCTAATAATTACCTAGCTGTGTGGCCTTGGGCAAGCCACTTAACCCCAATTACCTTGCAAAAAACAAAATCTTAAAAAAAATACTAATACAGAGAGCTCACAAACATGTATATATATATGCATATGTCTACATTATGTATATATATATATATATATATATGTAATGCAAAAAATGTATGTTTGTTTTTAAGATTGGTAGTGTAATAAAACACTAGACCTGAATTCAAGAAGACCTGAGTTGAAATCTGGTTGTAGATTCCTTCTATTATGTGATCTCAGGCAACCTGTATGCTTCAATTTCCTCATCTAATTGGGGATAATAATAACACTGTCCTCCTAGGGTCGCTGTAAGAATAAAATAGCATAATATTTGTAAAGGGTTTCACAAATTTTAAACTACTATCATGTTATTAATAACAAAACTTATCAATTATTATTGTAGAAGCAAAGGGAGGTGTGACAAATATATGGCATTATTTTGACCTCCAAGAATACAAGGATTCAAGGAACCAAAAGATTTGGATAAAATAACATAAAAAAAACAATCAGAATTAGAAAACATATAAAATTCTTATGATAATATAAATAAAAAATCAAAAACTGAATAAATAACAAAGTAGTAAAGGTTTTAGAAAATAAATAATGAAACCATCTTCCCACCTCTTATGAAAGAGATGGGATAAAGCTCTGAGCATGTGATATGCAATGTCAGATGCTGTCATTGCTTTGGATGTATTTGCTTAATTGTTTATCATTTTCATATTTTCACAGGGAAGGTTTCAAAAGAATTCAGTGTAAAAAGAAATCTATTTTTTTAAAGTAGATTAGCACCAGAAGGGAGAAAGCTAAGGTGGACAAGAAAAGCTATGGAAAATAAACCAAAAAAGAATTTGTTTTTTTGTTTTGCTTATAGTAGAGAGGGGGAAAAGTAAGATCAAAACAGGGATGGAGCCGCTTTTGGGGACAGAGGGAAGAATAAAAGTATTTAAGAGGACCCAAAACTGCTTCATTCTTGTTTCATTTTCTCCACCAAGGAGAATAATCTTTAGCTATAAAGGACAAATACAACAAGATTACAGGGAAGTTAAGAAGAGACCATCTAGCTCAAGTGAAGACTTCCAAGTTTCCATGCACTATATCCTCAGGTCATAAACCTGGAAGATGATATTACTGAGTAGCAGTCAGTCAATAAACTTTGACTAAGTGTGCTCTATGTCCCAGGGACTGTGGATACAGATACAAGCAAAAGAAAAAAATAGAGACCTTTCTCTCATGGACCTTACATTCTAATGAGAGAAACTAACTCATAAAAGGGAACTGAAAATGCTGGTGGTATAGGGAGAGGGATGTATCCACAAGAGAGCATGGTAATGAATAAAGGACAGTTGCTCTGGGTCTTTCTACAAAATGATTGCTTTGGGAGAAATACCAATAAGAGAAGGGGTTCCAGAGGCAAAGGGAGAACAAAGGTAAAGCATGGCCACAAAGAAAAGAGCCTGAAGATGGAAAACCAGGGAAAATGAGAAAGGTACTATGCAAATGGAGAAAAGCAAATATTCTGTTTTCTTAAAAGGATAAGAGGATGGAATATGTAAACTATGGACTATCGCACTTAAACTTTAATTTCTGGCTAAATTAAATACATGGGTAGTGATATCCTGAAAGGGAGTGACACCTTACAGAGAACCAACAGGAAGTCATGAATAATGGGTTTTATGGATCCAATTTTATTTCCATTTCTGATAAGGTTCATAACCTGGTTTATCAGAGTCTATTCCCCAAACACAAATGCTTCTGGGTGCTTTCATTCCCTCTATTTAAGTGGATATTGTATGCCAATTAATTACTTTGCAGATTGATCAGTTGACTTTAATGATCTCTGAGCTCCCTTTCAACTCTGAAATTTTGTGATATCTCTCAAATACAGTTTTTTAATCCTCGAAGCACAGTAATTTGAAAGGGAATCTTTATACATTAGTTGTTTATTCCATGGGAATGTCAGTGTATAATATACATAAATGTACACATGGATAGAATGTATAGTGTGCAAGACCTAGAGTCAAGGAAACTTGATTTGGTTCAGATACTTATTAACTGTGTGACCATGGACCTCTTTTTCCTCATATGAAAATACTATACCCTATTGAGTTTTTGTAAAGATTCAAAGAGATATTTGTAAAGTTCTTTGCAAGCCTAAAAATACTATGTGATTGAATAATGCATATATACATATGCATTTTATATATATATATATATATATATATATATGCACACATACACATAAAAAAACCTTTTCTATCTCAGAATTAGAATGCTTTATCTCTCCAGTAAGCTTGTTAGGAAAATGAATGCTTCAAGAACTTGTTTTGAAATTAAAATAACAAAATATCAGATACTCTCATACACTTCTAGTAAATATATTGAATTTTCCTAAAATATAATGACTACTTTTTGATCTACTACTTTAGGGATAATTTCCTACTCCCACATATTCTTTTACTAGCCTCTACTTCATAATGATTCTAACATATTGATTTAGGAGTGCAAGTGGCATCCATACTGCAAAAGTTAGTGTGTGGATTATGAAAAGCCCATTACAGCAGAGTAGGCAGAAATCAGTACAGTAAGACTTATGGAATAAGCCACAATCAGCTCTATTCTCTCCATTAGCTTGGAGAAAGAAACTATTGGCCCTCCTGGAAAGATAAACTATTCTCAGCACTTTTCCCATTTCAAATCAGTATTTGTTCTCTTAGCCTAGATTTCTACAAGGAACTTTTAACAGCCTGAACTTTTGAAGTAAAAGCTATTGAAACAGCTGAAAGGTTAGCCAATACTCTCTCATCACCAAACTTAGAATTATACAATCTCAAATTGAAAGGGAGATAAGTAGCTACAAATCCAAATTATATCTAATCTTGAAAAAATTTCCTTTCTAACATATCTTAAACCTAGTTAATCAAGACTCTATTTAAAGATCTCCAGGGATCAGGATTCTACTATTTTCTCTGGTATTGCAGCTTACTTTTTGATAGACCACTTATCAAATGAAGATAAAAAATTCATGTCTACCTTATCTACTTATCTATGTAAGTTTAAAATAGGGTAATAGATGGGTATGTATGCATATATATGTATGTAGATATGCATAATATATGTGTATATAAATGAAATGCTTTAAAAAGTGCTAAATAAATATAAAGTGTCACTTAAAGCAAAGTTCACTACATTTATACAGGGAGCTACTCTTAATGCATGCACAATAGGCTTGTTGGGTGACCCTGGGCATACTATCAGTCTCAGTTTCCCTAGCTATATAACAAAAATAATGAAAGCATTTACCTGTCAAGGTTGTAAGGACCAAATGAAATACAATATGCATCTCTATGCAAATCTCAAGATAGCATATAAATATTATTTATTATTATAATATCAAAGGTCATATAGGAAGCACCTTTAATACAGTAGAATTTATTATAGTAAATAAAACTTAATATTTGAATAAGAGGCTACATATTATTTAATGGATGTATAAGTATCACCCACATTCTCATCAATACAAAGAAATACAACAATATCTACATGTAGACAAGTAAAAGATATATAGAAGCAAATATAGGAGAGATACAAGATAAAGATCTTAGATTATGTCATTAGACTATCAAGAGTATTTTAGAATGTACTCAAACACTTTCAGAAGTAAAAATTAACTAATAGAAACTTAGAAGAGATTTGAATAAAATTATTTACTTTCCTCAAATGGATTTGTATTTAATAGAACCGACAAGTTGTTAGTTTTTGTTTGCTTTTTGGCTATTCTGTGAGAATGAAAACTAATATTAAAGGCACGAAAATTTTTCTATTACATATCCTTCTACTTTTCAAAGTAGTACCTGAACAATGAGGCTGTGATCCGCTCCAATGTCCATTTAATTGACAGGTACGTGCTGACAGGCCAATAAGGGTCCTTTTTCCTATACATGAATAATGAACAGTAGAACCAAATGTATACTTCTCTCCAGACAGGATTGCATTGGGAGGAACGCCAGGGTGTCCACAGTCAATCACTACAATACATAATTATTGAAGATAAAGAAATATTTTAATTACCAATCAAATGACCAAAAACAAGGCATTTTAAAATTATATTGGAAGCACGATTGCTTTTTACACACATATAAAATATAAATGTCTATCTGATGGCAAGCTATCACTTTTAAAAGGTATTACAGTACCTATTCTTTCAGTACCAAGTGTAGTTTGAAGGGGAAGGAAAAGGATAAGATGAAGCCATAACTAGATATCTTAAAAACAGGAAAAAATAATTACAGCTTTGCTTTCCCAGGTGTGCCCAAACACATGTATTTTTGGATAGTTCTGAAATCCTACAATGGTAGGGGACATAAAGAAAACCTGTAAGCATTTTTTAACCCTAGTTCTGATGGGGGTTTTTTTTGGGTTTTTTTTTGTTTGTTTGCTTGTTTTTTAGTTTTTGCAAGGCAATGGGGTTAAGTAGCTTGCCCAAGGCCACACAGCTAGGTAATTATTAAGTGTCTGAGGCTGGATTTGAACTCAGGTACTCCTGACTCCAAGGCTGGTGCTCTATCCACTGTGCCACCTAGCTGCCTTTTGCACCACCTAGCTGCCCCCTGATTTTTTTTTAATGAGTTTGGAATGTGAAGACAAGGAGCAAGGTAGGATTTGGGGTAGGAGTGGGGGATGAATAGGAAAGGATTTCTTTCTTAGTCCCAACATCAATGGTAAAGCCTAATACAGAGAAGATAATTGCATAGCAATCTCAATAATGTTCATCAGTTTTATAGACTGATTGAAGACAAAAGGTGAGTAACTAACTCTTAGGCAATTGCTGGAAGAAAAAGGTATTAAAATTGTCAAGTTTTCTACTTATTCTTTACATATCAATACTGTGATCTCTATTCTGAATACTTTGAATCAATCACACACTTAAGACCAACCTAATACTAATCCACTTAGCCAGATATTTCCAATCTTACTCTCTCAAAAGCCATCCCCAGTCCAAATCCTTCTCCACCTTTTACACATATTGCTGTTCAAAGAGAATAAGCATTGTTGGTTGCTGTTAATGTATTTAAGTTGAAAAGTTACAATAAGATCACTAATGTTTGTTTTGGAAGAACCTGGAATAAGACTGCAAACTGAACCTTTGTGGGAAATCAAGGTGGTTTGCAAAGAACCCTGACCCAGAACCAGCTGGCTTTCTGTTTTCCCATTGTAAATCTGGTCTGCAAGAGACACAATAAATCCTCATGTATATAATTACATTTTTGAAAATTTATTCTTTTGTATAACTAACTCCAATGTATTCTCTGAACAGAGGATTAGGCCTTGCAGAAAAGCGTTAGTAAGCTGATATAGAACTGAAACATTTGATCCTGAGAAGAGAGGAGAACACTGGATTGGAGCCCAGTAAAGATTAATCCATCCTTATTGATTGTCTCTTGAGATACATTCAACCAGTTATGATTCTCTCTGTCTCCATCCCAGTATTGTCTTAGAATGTAGAGATTATGTGATGCCTCATATAACCATAAAGTGAGTCAGAAGGGAAGCAAGAAAAGGATGTTAGTAAGACTATATTTGACAATGTATTTATACTGTAAACTTAAAACCAAGTCATTCTGTACCATGTAGCAACTGTTATTTTAGTCAAGAGTAGTCTGAGGGACTTCATTAATTGATAAACAGATGGGTATAGATAGAACCACATGCTATTTCATGACATATGTTCTTCCCCCAATTTTGATTGAAAGTAAGGATTCCTCTTAATGAATCCTTTATTTTTAATTTAGATTGATATATACTGAGTTATGGCTGCAGTACAAAAATGGTAGTATAGTAATTTTGAAAACAAAAAGTTAATGAGCCTCTTTATGTTTTGAATTCATTACAAAGAAGCAAGAGAGAATAAGAACAATCTCAGGAAAATATATACAAAACAGATTGATAAAGTACCTTTCTTAGAATAGGACATTTTTTAAAGAAATTTTTATGGAAGCAAGGAGTAAGCATTGTTAAAGCACCTACTTTGTGCTTGATAAATCATTTTACAGATATCTCATTTTATCCTTATAACAACCCTGTGAAGCAAGTATAGTTTTGATCCCCATTGGATGACTGAGGAAATTGAGACATAGGTTAAGTCTTGTTCAAGTTCATACAGCTAGTAATAATGTGAGACTGGATTTGAACACAGGTTTACTGGAATCAGGACCACTGCTCTACTTCACATTACATGATGATTAAAAAATGATCATTCTACTTTACCACTTAGCTCCCATCTTATATGGTTCTAAAACAAACTATTTGATAATTCAAGTAGAATAATTAAAATCATTTTAAAAAATTTGCCTGAAGAGTTGTTTATATTGTGTACAAACAATTGGTTGACAGATTGAACATACCATATTGTATCATGAGGACAAAGCTTGAATTAAGTTTCAACTTTCTCAATTTTATCATAGCTATAAGTCTTGAATATTTAAATATTTTTGCACAATGAAATCACTTCTGAAGAAGAAACAAATAATACTCATACTCTGTTATAATGTTTAGAGTTCTTAACAAATTTCAGATTACAACCTTCCCAGAACTCCAGCATCTTGGATAAAAGGTACTACTACTAACTATTCTTCAACTTGCTTTATCATTTCCCTGAACACCACCATGTATTTCCCTGGCTAATAATGTAGTGTACTTCCTCATATTTTTCTAGACCATTCTAAATAAATTTTTTTTAGACTCAACACAATTTATCTTATACACATTTATCAATGCATGTGTTATAGTCCCCCAGTAAATTATAAATTAGATGAAGAAATAAACTATGCCATCTTAAAAATACATTTGATCTTTAGAAATTCAACACAACTTCCAGCCAAGATGGCAGAGAGAAAGCAGGCACTGAGCTGGGTTTCCCTCATAAATAATATGAAAGAAATATCCTAACAGAAATCCTATCAACAAAACCCAGAAAGAGGAAATAGAAGAAGAACATCTACCAAAAGGTCTGTCTTCTGCAATCATGGGTGAACCATAGGCAGAGAACAGAGTTGGAGTGGGGTGAGAGCTAGACTAATCTAAGATTAGCTGCAGAGACTTTGACTGTGGGATCATAGGTCTGGAGAGTCCCAGCACAAGAGAGTTGCAGAGTGCTGCTGACATCCATCTGTTCAACTGGGGGCTGTGTGCTCCATACTTTCAGTGGAGTACTTTTCCCAGAACAAACACAGTCACAGTGCCTCCATCCACCCTGCTCCCACCCCCAGGCTCAGGATTGGGCAGCAGAAGTCTCTTAGCTGAAAGAGAGATTAACTACCTCACTCCCACGGCCAAGCCCACATTGTTCAAGGATAATTCAGATCCTGCTGCCACCCTTCACCCACTCCAGGCCTAGGGGGAAAGGGTTTCAAATGAAGGCCACAGACACTCCAGAGGAAACCTCTAGGACCCCCTACTGGCTGGCCCACTTGGAATTACTAAACCCAGTGAGCAAAGCCTCTATGGATTTCAAAACTAACCCCCCATGAGCCAGCCCCTCCTCCATTACAAGATCCTGGGAAAATGAAGAAAGGTCATTGATAGGGGGGACCATAGAAAACTACCTACAAGGTTAAGACCTTGATTCAGAGAGCTCTAGAACTTCTGAGGAGAATATGAATGGGTCTGCATCTCAGAAAGACTTCCTAGAAGAAATCAGGAGAGAGTTTAAAAATAAATTGGAAAAAGAAACTCAGGAGAAAATTAACACCTTGCAAAAGAAAATTAACATCCCAAAACAAGAAAACAAATTCTTGGAAAATACAATTGGGCAAATACAAAAAGAAAATAGTTCTCTAAAATACTCAATTGGGCAAATGCAAAAAGAAAATAATTCTCTCAAAACTATAGCTGGGCAAATGGAATACTCTTTCAAAAATAGAACTGACCAATTGGGAAAGGAGTTGCAAAAGGTAAATGAAGGAAATTCTTCTCTAAAAATATGAATTAAATCTGTGGAAACTAATGACTTTATGAGACAACAAGAATCTGTTAAACAAAATCAAAAAAGTGGAAGAAAATGTAAAATACCTCATTGGCCAAACCACTGACCTCAAGAATAGAATGAGGAGAGATAACTTAAGAATCATTGGGCTTTCTGAAAACATTGAAAAGAAAAAAAAAAGCCTGGATTAATATTACAGGATGTAGTGATGGAAAACTGCCCTGATATCATGGAACCAGAGGGCAGAGTAGTTATTGAAAGAATACATCAATCCCCTCCAGAAAGGGATCCCAAAATGAAAACACCATGGAATATTGTGGCCAAATTCAAGAACTATCAGATAAAAGAGAAAATCCCGCAAACAGTCAGAGAGAAACAATTTAGATGCCAAGGAGCCACAGTAAGAATTACATAGGACCTGGCTGCATAAACCTTAAGGGGTCAGAGAGCCTGGAATGAGATATTCTGAAGAGCAGGGACCTTGGAATGCAGCCAAGAATCTACTGTCCGAAAAAACCTGAGCCTTCTCTTCCAGGGGAAAAGATGGACATTTAGTGAAATAGGAGACTTCCATCTCTTCCTGATGAAAAGAAGAAAGCTAAATAGAAAATTTGGATATGAAACAGGAGACTCAAGGTAAAGACTCATGAAAAGGTAAAAAAAGGGGGGTAAAAGAAAAAAATCTGTTGTTCAGTAAGATGAAGCTTGCTATATCCCTACCTAGGAGAAAGATTCTCACAACTCTTAAGAACTGTAACTCTATTAGATAAAATATAGTTGGCCAGAAGTGATGGACACTCATGACTTATCTGTGACTGAAGGAATGATTTAAAAACAATATCTCCTCAAAAAGGGAGGACAGTAAAGAGACAGGAGGATGGAGGAGAATGAATGGGGTGAAGTACATTACATGGAGAGGTAGAAAGGACTCTTTTGCATAGGGGGGAAGAGAAGTGAGAACTTCCTGAATCTTACTCTCAATAAATTAGGCCTAGAATTACCATACATACACTCAGCTAAGTTGAGAAATGTATCTTACTTTTCACAGACAAAGGGGAAAGGGGTAAGGGGTAGGAAAGGAGGAATGAACAAAAGAAAGAAGGGGCAAAAGGAAAGGGTAAAGAAGGGGAGGAGGGGTTGGATAAAAGGGGAAAATATACTGAAGGGGTGGTATTCAGAACAAAATACTGAGGAATATGAATAAAGTGAAAAAGGGGGAAAAATATAAACAGAGGGAAGACAGCTTGGAGGTCAATAAAGAGTTAGTCATTTTAACTTTGAATGTGAATAGGAAGAACTCTCCCTTAAAACATAAGTGAATAGCAGACTGGATTAAAAATCAGAATCCTACAATATGCTGCTTATAAGAAACTCATCTGAAGCAGATATATATATATATATATATATATATATATATATATATATATATAACATATAGAATAAAAGTAAAAAAGTAAAAGGTTGGAGCAAAATATATTTTGCTTCAGCTAAAGGGAAAAGAAGCAGGGGTAGCAAACCTTATCTCAGACAAAGCAGTTGCAAAAAAAAGATAACATTAAAAGAGATAAGGAAGGAAACTATATCTCCTAAAAGCTATCATAGATAATGAAGCAATCTCAATACTAAATATGTTATGCACCAAGTGGAATAATTTTTTGAGAAGAAGTTGAATGAGTTACAGGATGAAATAGACAGCAAAACTCTACTGGTGGGAGACCTCAACCTTCTACTCTCAGATTTAGATAAATTTAATGATAAAATAAACAAGAAGAAAGTTAAGGAGAAGTTAAATAGAATGTTAGAAAAACCTAGACATGATAGACCTTTGGAGAACATTGAATGGGGATTGAAAGGAATATACGTTTTTTTCTGCAGTACATGGCACTTACATAAAAATTGACCATGTACTAGGGCTTAAAAACCTAATAATCATATTCAAAAAGGCATAAATGGTGAATATATCCTTCTTAGATCATACTGGTATAAAAAGCACATGCCATAATGGGCCAGGCAGAGATAGACCTAAAAGTAATTGAAAACTAAATAACCTTATTTTAAAAAATGAGATTAAGCAACAAATTATAGAAAGAATCAATGATTTCACCCTAGATAATAATAACAAGACAACATACCAAAACTTATGGGAATACAGCCAAGGCATATTATAACTTCAAATATATTATAACTTCAAGATATATTATAACTTTAAATACTTACATGAATAAATTGGAGAAAGGGGAAATCAATGAACTAAACATGCAACTAAAAAAACTGGAGGAAGAACAAATTAAAACCCTCTATTAAATTCCAAATTCCAAATTCTAAAACTTAAAAGAGAAATTAATAAAACTGAACGCAAGAAAACTGTGCAGTTAATAAATAAAACCAAGAGTTGGTTTTATGAAAAAAACAATAAAATTGATAATCCTCTGTTTAATTTGATTTTAAAAAAAGGAAGTAGAACACCAGATTACCAGTATCATAAATGAAAAAGGTCAAACTCATAACCAATGAGGAGGAAATTAAGGTAACAATGAGGAATTATTTTGCCCAACTTTGTGCTAATAAATTTGATAAGCTAAGTGAAATGGATGAATATTTACAAAAAATATAAGTTGCCCAGTTAGATGAAGAGGAAATTAAATATTTAAATAACATTTTCTCAGAAAAAGAAATTTAACAAGCCATTATTGAACTCCCTAAAAAAAAAAATCTCCAGGATCAGACAATTTCACAAGTGAATTCTATTAAACATTTAAGTAACAATTGGTTCCAATTCTATATAAACTCTTTAGTAAAGTAGATGATGTCAGAACTCTGTATAACTCTTTCTATGACATCAATATGTTGTTTATACCAAACCAGGAAGAGCCAAAACAGAGAAAGAAAATTATACACCTATCTCCCTAATGAATATAGATGCAAAATGTTTAAATAAAATCTTAGCAAAGTGATTACAAATTATCACTAGGATAATACACTATGACCAAGCAGGATTTATCCCAGGAATGCAAAATTGGTTCAATATTAGGAAAATTATTAGTTTAATTAACTATATCAATAACAAACCTGTCAGAAATCATATAATATATCCATAAATGCTGGAAAAGCCTTTGACAAAATACAACACCCATTTTTTACTAAAAACACTAGAGAACATAGGAATAAATGGATTGTTCCTTAGAACGATAAGCAGTGTCTATCTGAAATCATCAACAAGTATTATATGCAATGCGGATAGGCTAGAGGCATTACCAAAAAGATCAGGGGTGAAACAAGGATGCAAGTTATCACCACTACTATTCAATATTATGTTAGAAATGTTAGCTTTTGGGATAAAAACTCTTGGGAAAATTAGAAGTTAGAAAATCAGTTTAGACCAATACCTCACACCTTATACCAAAATTACATCAAAATGGATACATAGACAAAAAAAATATTAGAAGGAAACTGGGAGATCAAAGAATAGTTTACTATCAGATCTATGGAAAGGGAGAAGTTTATGACCAAGAAAGAGATGGAAAACATCATTAAAAAAAAAGCTAGATAATTTTGATTATATTAAATTAAAAAGCTTTTGCACAGGCAAAACCACTGTAACCAAGATCAAAAGAAATGCAATAAATTGGGAAACAATTTTTATAACTAGCATTTCTAACAAAGGACTAATTTCTAAAATATATAGAGAACTGAGTCAAGTTTATAAAAAAAAAGCATTCTCCCATTAATAAATGGTCAAAGGACATGCAGGTGCAATTTACAGATGAGGAAATCAAAGCTATCCATAGTCATATAAAAATTTTTATAAATCATTACTTTTTAGAGAAATGCAAATTAAAACATCTCTGAGGTACCACCTCATCATATCTCTCAGACAAGCCAATATGATTAGAAAAGTCAATGACCAATGTTAGAAGGTATGTGGGCAATCTGGGACAATAATGAATTGTTGGTGGAGCTATGAACCCATCCAACCTTTATGGATAAAATGTGTATTCCCCATGATCCAGCAATACCACTACCAATACCCTGAAGACATCATGAAAAAGGATAAAAACATCACTAGTACAAAATTATTCATAGCAGCTCTAATTGTGGTAGCAAAGAATTGGAAACTGTGTGAATGTCCATCAATTGGGTAATGGCTGGACAAGTTGTGGTATATGTTCATTATGGAACATTATTGTTCTATTAGAAATCAAGAATAATGAGAATTCAGAGAAGCTTGGAGGGATTTTACATGAACAGATGCTGAGAGATGAGTAGAACCAGAAGAACATTGTCCACCATAACAGTAACATAGGGTTGATGATCGACCTTAATGGACTTGCACATATCATAAGCACAATAATTAGGGACAATTTGGGGGTATCCAGGTTGGAGAATACCATCTGTATTCAGAGAAAGAATTGTGGAGTTTGGACAAAGACCAGACTATTACCTTTAATTTAAAAAAAAAACCACATTATTTTATTATGTAATCTTGCTTTTTCTTGCTCTTATATTTTATTTTTTCTTCATTAAGGATATGATTTCTCTCTCAACACATTCAATTTAGATCAATGTATAGCATGGAAATATTGTAAAGACTAACAGACTGCCTTCTGGTGGGGGTAGGAGGAAGGAAGAGAGATTTGGGGAAAAATTGTAAAATTAAAAAATAAATAAATACATTTTTAGAAAAATAAAATAAAATAAATAAAAAGAACTCAATACTGTGCCTTCTCCTACAAGGTACTCTATATTTTTTTTAAAAAATTAATCAAATATTTGCTATTATAATAAATTTTTTGATATTTATCAATTTCTTTGAAAGAATCTTAAATGTTCAGCAATAAGCTTATCTTTAATAATACAAATAAAACAAATCTGTCTACATGTCTGGAGCCATGATTTCATTGTTTTGGAAACATCATGGAAATACCCTTTATCAATATGCCATAGTGATTCTTTAGTAACTTATAAACTAAAATTTTACACTGAGGGTTGTTAATATTGATCAAACAGCATATAGTTATTAAAGACAAAAGTAAAACATAGCTCTTTCCAGCTCAAATCATGGTTGCTATTCACATTGTGTCAGTGTGTACATGCGTGTACATGTGTGCACATGTGTGTGTGGTGGTTGTATGTGTAGGTGTGTCAATCTAAAGAAGTAAGTTTCAAAGTTTCAGCCTTTTGCTTTCCTAAGTAATTTAGGATCCTGAAGCAAAGTCACTTTAAATGAAGGCTAGAGGGCTGTAAAGAGAAACAAAAAAGAAAACCAGTGCTTAAAATTCAATGAAAAAAGAATGGAATGCTTTGTTATGAATTTTAAAACTATTGAACAAAAACACACATAAATGAAAGTTTACATAGAAATTAAAAACTATCAGGAGCTAAAGACTGCCCTTTGTGAGATTAATCTAAAAGAGAAATATACTTATCAAATGCATTGCTTCCATGGCATTTTTAAGAAAAAGTACGCATTATCTACTTACTGATACACTCTGGGAGGGGTTTATCCCAATGGCCATTTGGTTGACATATCAAAACTGAGGATCCAAATAAAAAATATCCAGGATTGCAGTCATAGAAAACCACAGTTCCATATGTGAAATTCCCATGCTCTATTTTGCTTTCTCTTTTAGAATTAGCTGGTATTCCCGGATCAGAACAGTTGACCACTAAGCAGAAAATGCATATTTTTAGAACAATATCTAAAAATGAAATAAATATTCATGATGTCTTCATTGATTTCTAGGAAGCAACTGAAGAAGCCACACACATACACACATACACACACACACACACACACACACACACACACACACACACACACCACACACACACACACACACACACACACACACACAATCTCTGTGTGTTTGTGTTATGCATTTTGCAAGTCATTGAGAGATGATCCATTTGCACCTTTTGCTATATTTCTCAGGAAGTTTAGCAATAAAATTCAAATTTTCCTTAAGTCACAAGGTTAGAAGTAGAAGAGATTAACCAGCTTACTATCATCATTTACAAATGAGGTCCAGAGAGAGGGATTCTGGGTTCAACCAAAGTGCTGCTCATAGGACTAGACTGACAAAATGTCATTGTGATGAAATATTGGAGAAGGGAAAAGGATCTTTCCAAATTCCTTACTCAAGCACAATGATGCAGATTTGATTCTTGACAGCTAAGAATCACTCAGTGCTCTCATCATTCATGATACTTGCACATGTGTGGGAAACTCCCAGGAAGGAAATTTTAGTTCCATATTTCTCCTATAAGCGTTTTTTTATCTACCCTGTACATAATTACACATAGTTGGGTGCATGTTGTCCTCTTCATTAGATGGTAAGCCTTTGAAGTGCATGGACTATCATCTGCTACTTTTTGTATTCCTACTATTTAATACAGTGACTGAAACATTGGTTAATAAATGTTTATTGAATGAATGAATACCAATAAACTATTTTCCAGTCTTAAAGAACTGTCTGTAACACTGAAGTTAGTGCTTCCCAGAGTCATACTGTCAGAAACAGAGACTGGAATTGAAATGATATGGGGCCATCTCTCACCTGTTAATCCATAATACATTGATGATTAATATAGGTATAAACAAATTTTGAAATAAATTTTGATCTTATAATTCTGTGGAAAAATCAGGGAAACCTCAAATAGCATTTATGAGGTTGTCTGAGAATGCCTGGAGGATTTTTGATGATGTTTTTTCTTCACTCTCAAAGAAGAACAGAAGATCATGACATTAGGGGAGGTTAAGCCATGTTAAGCATGTATATTGGATTTTAGTAAGGGGGATGCTGAGCTTAGTCGCCACCCTCATTTTCTTCTCCAGAGTCATCTGGATCCAGTAATCAGATGTGAATCAGGACTAGAGCTGGTCCTAGATGCAAAGTAGGGTTAAGTGACTTGTCTAAAGTCATACAGCTATTAAGTGTCACTGTGAGACTGTATTCAAACTCAGGTCCTCCTGGCTCCAAGGCCAGTGCTCTATTCACTGCTCCCTAGTTGCTCTTGTAGGGTTTGTTAAAGAGGAAATGAACAGATAATTATCCAAATTTTTCAAATAGTTTTTTAAAATCATATTTCTGATATTATATAAAAGCATATTTTTAAGAGTATATGTATATAAATGTAAAATAGATATGTAGTAAATTTAACTTTTCTTTATTTTCCAAAATAGTTTCTTGAAATTTTCCCACTTCATGTTAAGTGCAAAGCAATAAAGTTAAAGAGATATGGAAGGGACACTGACTATTTCTCTCTTTTTTCTCCTTATACTAAGTAACAATTAGAAGAAAAAGCAAATCACTGCTAAAAAGGAAAAAAAATCACTACTATCTACTAAAATGAACACAACTATTGAAGCAATATTATGAAAATTCTCAATTCAATTAGTATGATTATTACATACCAAACAAGTTTGTATTCATCACATTTTCCTCTTTTTTTGGTATATTTACAATTGATAATATTTTTTTTTTTAATGAAGACTTGCATTACTCCAATCAAAAGACTTACCTTTGCATACTGGTGGTGGGTGGCTCCATTGTCTGTTGGCCTGACATTGGGCCTTTGTTGGGCCTTGCATAATATACCCAATATTGCATGAGAATGTTACAACATCATTGAAGTTGAATCCATTGCCACTTGTTCTTCCATAAATTGGACTACCAGGATGACCACAGCTAACAGCTGAGAGCATTTATAGGAACAAAACAACAACAAAAAAGTACAAAAAAGGTAATAATGTTGGTTTTTAGTTACATACTATTTAATAACCAAAGACAATTTAGTAAAAAATGTTCATTTTTTTGTCTTTTTTTTTTTAGTCTAGACCTATGGTTTCATTGAAGTTGGATGAAGATGAGAAAAAATGTTCTACCAATATAGATCCACAAATTCTCTGCAACTTATAGTCTTAGATAGTTGCTTGAGGCACTACAATGTAAAATTGTTTTTCAAATAAAGACTAAGAATACTATTCTGGTGTTTATATTAAGATTCCACAGTAGAGAACCAATCTATGTTTCTATTCTTATCCCTTACTATTTCTGTGTAATGTGGTACAGTAGGAAAAAAATGTCTGGTGTAGAAAAAGGAAGGCCTAGATTTAAATCCAATCTTAGACACTAGTTTCTTACCTTGGGAGTAAATTACATCAATAAAAATATGATAAATGCACCAAATATTTCAAAGCAATTATTGACAGATTTGGAAACCCAAAGATGTTTAAGGGGAATTCTGAGATTTATTTTCAAAACAGAAATGCTTTTACCTTTCCTAAGAAGACAATATAATTAATATAAAAATAGAATTCTCCTGTTGTCCTTTGCCATGCTTACTTACGCACACAGGATGGCAGCTGACCAGACCAATTGTGATCCTGTTGGCATATTCGTACAGAAGAACCAATCAATCGAAAGCCAGGATTACACTGATAAACAACTGTGTCTCTGTACCCAAAATTTTCTCCAATGACTTGTCCATTCACGATGAGCTCTGGAATTCCACAATGACCCGCTGAAATGGTATTTGCATAAATCGAGAGAAAAAACAGTTATTCGCCTTTTTGACATCTTATTTCCATGGCTTCATTTTGAATTCATGAAATGTACATTTAAAAGCTTCTTGATGACAAAGAATGCTTCATTTCTGTCTTTGTATCATCAACACCTAGTACCTGTAACATAGTAGGCACATAATAAAACATTTTTGAATGGAATTTATATCTAATTAACCAGTAATTTTCAAGGAATTCACTTTTTATCTTTCTATGTTTACTATGTAACAACACTGAATGACTTACAATCCACTTTACTACAATCCACATTACACTTTGATAACAGAAATAATAATAATAACAGTATTTATCTTGCTATGAGAAATAGCTTATAATACTTTGGAGTAGAAATGTGGAGTAAAACTTGACACAAAGCAAAAGTGATTTCTCTTTCTACAGAAAGCAGGCAATAATGCACAGGTTCAGAAAATAAATAGAATGAATAAGCAATACAAATATAACTTTTATTTATAGATCCTGTACATTATTGCCTGCTTTCTGTAGAAAGAGAAATCAATTTTGCTTTGATGATAGAAGAGATACTCTGAAAGTAGAAAGGAAGAATAAGGAGAATTCTCTCTCACCTCAACTAGTGATTAAGAGAACAAGAGGAAAATACTATTATCAGGAGAGAGATAGGTTTCTGTGAATACCAGAAAAAAGAGAAAAGTGTGAAAAGAAAAGGTTTAAGATGAAAGGAAAGATATTTATTGTTGAGTAGGTATTCCAGAAAGCCCCATTGACAGAATAAGCAGAATTTATCATCCACTCCAGACCTTGGTGGTTTGTGGAATTCTTATATAGACTCCCAGAGAAATCTCCCTTTTTTAATGAGTTCAGTGATTGGTTCATTCCTCCCTCCAACTCCTTTGTTTTCACTCTAGGGGACTATAATAAATGTATTGAGTCTCCTTCAGACACACTAATTTCCCTCCCCCCTCCCCACCTCTTCATTTTACTCTGTTCACAAATTCCTTCTCTTGCACTTCAGCTACACATAGAGATTTTCATAAATTTTATCTTGCTATGACTCACAAGCATTCTATTTTCTGGTTTAAGAACTCTGGAATTCTGTTTTATAATCATCATCTTTGATCTTTCCATCTTTGTTTTATGATTCTTTATTTCAAAATGACCTTCAGTTCCTTTAAAACCATAGTTCTTTTTGGATCATCTTACATGCATTGGATATATTATTTACAGTAGCATACTCTTATAATGCACTCTAGATTACACCTTGTCATTATACCTTGAATTACCTCTAAACTTTTTCATTTCTATTCATGGTGATTGGAGGGGGGGAAATCATAAAAATCATGTTCATTAGATCTGCTAAAAATTTAAATTTTCTAATCTTACTTGCATCCCACTGTAGCTAGACAATCACTACACTATTCTCTAATGAATTTGATATCCCATTCTGTAAGGCAGCTACTTCAAGTCTTATTTCTTCTCAGATCTTCTCTACTCAGGAACTAATACTTCATCAATAAAAATACAGCCATTTTCCAAGAGCTCCTTCTTTCCCCTCCTCTTCATTTCAAATCCTTTAGTCATATTCTTCAAATTTATCCTCTTTTACATATCTCTTTAAAAGATCTCATTCTATACTCATCTTGATCTCATTACTTCCTATCTTTCCCATTGTATTACCTCCTACCATTCTCTTCTTTATCTTTAATCTTTCACTGTCTGCTGAGTCCTTCCTTATTCAAATGAAACTACTCTTTCAAGTTATGAGATCATTTGATTGACAAATTTAAAAAACTTATCTAAATTCTAATCCTTGTTGATATTTCTGCAGTCTTTGACACTAATAGATTATTTCTCCTACATTTTCATCCCATTGCTCTCTACTGATTCTCCTTTCAGTTGGATTGATCCTTTGTAGTCTCCCTTTTGGAGACAATTGTTCAAGGGATTCCTATTCCAGTTTCTCCAACACACTATCTTCTCTGTAATATCAACTCTAACATTTATTTTTAATCTCTACCCTTCTACTGACTCATTTCCTACTATCTATAAATATACCCATGTATTCCCCGGTCTGAAAAGCACCCTCACTTGATCCCTGCAGTTATCATAGTATATTTCTTTTTTCTTCTTATCTTTTGTCTTTTGTAGGTAAACTCTTTGAAAAGGTCATCTACAATAAATATCTCAATTTTCTCTCACTTTCTTCTTATTTCCCATACAATTCAGAAGCTGACATTATCATTCTGCCAAAACTGTGCTCTCCATGGTTACCAATGATCTCTTGGTTGCCAAATTCCAGGGCCTTTCCTCAATCCTCTTTCTCTGAGGCCTCTCTGAAACTTTTGACACTGCTAATCACCCTCTTCTCCTTAATATCCCTAGCTGATCTCCTTCAACCATCTGACCTCTTCTCCTCAGATTCTTTTACTGAATCCTCATCCAAAATATACCCTCTAAAATAATCAGAGCTTTAGAGTTCTGTCTTAGTGCTTCTTCTATTTCCCCTATGCTATTTTTAAAAAATATATTTATTTTCATCTATATGCACATACATTATTTCCAAGTTACAAAATTTCTTCCACTCTTCCTTTCCATCTCCCTCCCCTCAGCAGGGAACAGTCAGGTTAGCATTTTACATACATATTTTGTTAAATATGTTTACAAATTAGTACTTTCTTGGCATAAGAAATTAGGATTAAGGGAAAGAGATACATAAGCGATATTTTTTATAAAGTGTTCATCAGATTCAGAAGGGATTTTTTTCCCTGTGTGTTTTGCTTTGTTTTGTTTTTCTTCCTCTGGCTGATCCACTATGCTATTTGGTAATTTCAACATCAACCCTGGATTAAATTACTATCTCTATGAACAGGGTTGCTGGATCTCCCTATTCAGTCCTAACCTTGTTGCTGACCTCCAATTTCACATCTTCAACTGCCTTTTAGATATCTCAAAATGAATATACAGTAGATATCTTAAAGCAAACATGTCAAAAATGGAAGTCATTATCTTTGCTCCTAAACTTTCCCTCCTCCTAACTTCTTTATTACTGTAGAAGGAAACACTATCTTCCCTGTCCCTTAGTTTCACAACCTTGGAGTTATCATCAGCTCTTCACTATCCTTCCTTCCCATCCTACCCCTTCAAATTCAAGTTGCTACCAAGATCTGATGATTACACCTCTGCAATATCTTTTATTTATGCCTGTTTCTCCCCTCTGACCATGTCACCAGTCCACTTCAGACTCTCATAACTTCATTTGGATTACTACAATAATCCAATAGTTTGCTGGTGGTCTGCCTGTCTCAAATGCCTCTCCACTCCACTACATTCCCCCATTCAGCCACTTAGGTGATTTTCTTAAAAGTCTAATCATGTTACACCTTCCCTGCTCCCACCCCTAATCAGTAAACTACAGTGGCTCCCTATCACCTCTAAGATCAAATAAAAAATGCTTTTTTGACATTCAAAACCTTTCATTACCAAGTTCCCTCCTAGGGACTTATATCAAACTCTCAACCATCTAATTTTTGATCTAGTGACAGAGGCCTCTTGACTCTTCCATGAATAAGATACTTTATCTCTCACCTCTGGACATTTTCTCTGGCCTTCAGAAATTCTCTCCCCCTTCAATTGTACTTCCTTCAAGGAAGTTCAACTTCCTTGACTTTTTTTAAAGTCTCACCTAAATCCTATCTTCTGTAGAATGTCTTTTCAAACACTTCT